>NW_027186304.1:95856236-96042442 GCF_028583685.1 Petaurus breviceps papuanus | reverse complement strand
CTATCTATCTATCTATCTATCTATCTATCTATCTATCTATCTATCTAATGATCTAACTGTCCCTGTCTATATACCAATCTACCTTCCCTGATAGATTGTAAGCTCTTTGAGGGTATGGATTTTTTCATTTTTGTTTTTGCACCCTCAGAGCATAGCACAATGCCTGATTCGTATTAGGAGTCTGATAAATAAATATTTGTCATTTCATTGATTAATAAGAATTATGGTGAGGAAAGAGTTGTATATATCTGAATGTTAATGTTAATTGTTATTACCACACTTGAAATTTCGAAGGTTAAAGATAGAACTGAGAAGTGGCCTCCATATTTATGAAAAAGGGAGCTCCATCAATTTGATCAATTCAAACCTCTTTTTTTTCCAATTTTTTCCCATAATTTATTTATTTATTTTTAGTTTTCAACATTCATTTCCACAAGATTTTGAGTTCCAGATTTTCTCTCCATCTCTCCCCTACCCCCCACCTCAAGATGGAAAGATACTGATTACTCCTTCCCCCAGTTTGCCCTCTCATATATCCTCCCCTATCCCTTCCCTTCCCCACTTCCAATTTACTTTCTTGTAGGGCAAGATGGATTTCTATACTCCATTGCCTGTATATCTTATTTCCCGGTTGTATGTAACAACAATTTTTTTAACATTTGTTTTTAAAACTTTGAGTTCCAGATTCTCTCCCTTCTTCCCTCCTCACCCACCCCCACTGAGAAGACAAGCAATTCAATATAGGGTATACAGGTGTAGTTATGAAAACATTTCAAACTTCTCTTAAATAGTCTTCTCCAGAGGGGAGTGAGTTAATAAAGGTTTCCTAAATAAAAATACTGTGTAATCAGTGGATCTTCACTATACCTTGAAAGCTTGGCATGAATTCCTATATGAAAATGGAAACATCAACATGGACACATTTGATAAGTCCTAATTCTTGCCAAAATCTGATGTAATTTCCTTTGTGGTTATGGATCTTTGATTCAACAGCTTGATTTTCTTCTTACTTTTTTTTTCCCCCAAATGAAACCTGGCTCATTGCCACAGAGGAGGGACTTTCTCAGAACAAGAATATGGGCTTGATTCCCATGAACAATTATTCCCTTTAAAAAGTTGTTTACTGCTGCCCTTCTAGCCCATCAGAATTCTCCAACGGCTAAGTAACTAACCAAGGCTATGTGAATCAAGGGGCAGAACTGCTAATGGCTTTGCAGTCACTGGCATGCGTTCAGAAGCATGAACCAAGAGGATGGACTGATGGAGCATGGACTCTTGTTCTAGCACAGAGAGTACTTGTGACTACCCCAACTTTTCTTATCCTGCTACAGCCCGCTATAACTAGGCGGAAAGGGTGGTCTAGGCTTTGTTTCTGTGTGGGTGGGTGAAGTAGTGCTTCCTTCCTGGAGTGGTTCTGGAGAATATTATCTCCATGACTCCCATCTACTGGCTTCCACCCTCCCCATCCACACACATTGCATTGAGGGTGGAAAATGAGAAGCTAGATCTGGGAGAGTGTGAAGGACCAGAGTCACAGGCCAATGGAGGACAAATAAGGAGATAGGATAGGTCATCTCTTCCAGAGTTACTATACCCATAGTCTGGTCTGTCTGCTGCCATACACCATCCTCTTCACCCCTGTTGCTACTGTTCAACTTGTTGTAGGTGAAAAAATTCTTAATTATGCCTCTGAACCCTGCCCAAGCTGTACTAATCAGACTAATTCCAGCCCTAAGCTCATTTATTCCCAGAAGTCAGCTACTCCAGAGTTAGATGAAAGGCAGCTAAAGCAGGTACTTAGCCTAGTGACAGAAATGAAATAAATAAAGGTAATAGGAAAATGCAATGGAGGGAGGGAGGGAGAACTGTTTCCCCTCCCTGGATCTGAATTGAGTAGAATAGACCCAGGAAGAGTGGTCTAAGACAATTTATATTATCATTATGATGGAATCCTAATAAAGCTGCCCACAGCCCCAGTATTCTAATTTCATTATAGGCCTGGCCCCACTGAACAGCAGGCCCACTGCAGCTACCTAGCTTCCCCGCCAACGTCCTAATTTCTTCATATATGCCTCACTGCTCACTAGAACAACAGGTGTGTCCTTGAACTCTTAGTTCCCACAGAAACATCAGGAGTGTCCATGTGATGGGAACCCAGCTACTGCCTCTACCTGGTCACTTCCCCCACACCCACTCCCACAGAAACAGGTGCGTTCTTGTATTCAATCACAATCATATCATCCATCTAGGCCAAGACAGGACCACAATACCTAACTATTTATTTTAACCAGACAGGACCACAATAGCTAGCCAGTTGGAGGGCAGAATGACCAGAATGTTTAACCACCGAGCCATAGATGGGACCCTCCCTCCATTACCTAATCCCTTAACAAACTCCTCCTGCCTTTTTATTTTATTTATTTATTTATTTTTAAAGCAATTGGGGTTAAGTAACTTGCTCAAGGTTACACGGCCAGTTATTTCTGGGTGTGGTGCTGAGTGTCTGAGCCCGAGATTCGATCTCCAGGTCGTCCCAACACTGGAGCCGGTACTCTTACTCGCTGAGCCACCTGGCCGCCCCTCCTCCTGCCTTTTTAATATTAATGACATTCCTCTATTTTATGTATGTAATTGCATCAATACCTTATAAAAACCTATCTTGCTTTCTCTAAAGTTGCTGGTTCCTCTTGGAACTTAGCCCTCTTCATGAGAGACATCAATCTCAATAAATGCCTATACTTGGATTACAGGTGATCTGAAATCTTTGAGACGATTCCACCACAACACATCATGAAATCGTAGCAGTTTTTTGGGTGGGCAGAGCCCTCACCATAACAGCTTTTGGCGTCCCTACGTCTTTTGGGTGGTCTTTTTGTGGACACAGTTTTGGGTGTCCCTGTGTCTAAACTGCAACAATTACACACACCTTTGTTGAGCTCCATTGGTTGCTTGAGCTGTGCTCAGAGAGTGTCACAGTGAGCAGGACAAACAATAAGGAATTGTGTGGCCTTCTCAGCTGAGAATATTTTCAGCTACATATTCTTCCAGAGTGGCCCAAGCTGGTTTTGTGTATTATTCTCAATGGGCCTGTGTGAGCAGTTTGACTGACTATCGGATATGAATGAAGGCTAAAGTCTTAAAATGGGCCCTTAAGTCTAGGGATGACAGAGAATGGTGTCATCCTTTACAAAAGGAATGATCTAGAATCTACAAATGTAGTTTTGGATTACCTTCTACAGGAAATCCTCCCTAAAAGAATGATTCAACATGAACTTGCTGTTGAAACTAAGTACTTCTCTGTGTATCATCAGGAAGCAGTAAATACAAAATATAAGTGATTAAAATAATCTATCAATATGGAAATCTTAACTCTTCCCACACTTTCTCCATTCCTAGGCTGGCTTGCTCACCCCAAGCGCTGCCACTCTCTCGGGTCAGGATGGTGTCTCCAGAAGTTGGAGGAATGCTCAACTACAATTCACCTTCAGGGCCCTAGGGGTAACACTAGAGTGGGCAAATTCAGAGGAGAGATTTCGAAGAGGAGGAGCATGGTATAGACTTTCCCCTAAAAGAGGCCACCGACATTTAGACCTGGAGGTCTTCAGGGAGGCCTAGCACCTCTAGTGTGGGGGCTTGCTGAGCCCTTTTCAGGGCTGCTCATCCACCTGTGGTATTCACCTTCTCTCAACTCTCACCTGTGGTTCCAAAAAACTGCGCCACACCCCAGTAAAACCATCTTGGTAGAAAGACTTGACCAGGTTTAGGGTAATCAATGGACCTCAAACCCGTAAGTTACGATAAGCTAGGAAGGTGTCTGTACCCAAGCATGTGAAGACTTCCTCCGGCAGAAAGGCTGGAAAAAAACAATTTGTTCCAATGGCCATGAAGGTCGCTGAAGCAGACATGTGGAATGCTCAGAGCTGGTTCAGTCATCCAAGAAGCCATCTGCTATATATCCCAGGCTATCACCAGCCATCTTGACTTTTGTTTTATCACTGAACTTCAGTGACTCTGGTATGCCAATCTGCCTCACTTAAATTTAATTCACACACAAGTGAAGATATCACCCCGTGATGTCATTAGTCCTTTTTGAAAACAAAGGACAAACAATGACAAGTATAGCTTCTTAGCCCCTACTGGTGGGCCTTCCATATATATAAAATCAGTCACAATGACACAATTGACTCTTAAATATGAAACATTTACTAAATGAGAAGACAAATTTTAAAAATTATCATAACATTTACTGAAGAGAAGGAAAAAGCAGCAATAATGAAAATATAACAGTCCATCCTGAAAGTCTCCCACCAGTGTATACAGTGTCTGTAGGGGGGAGTGGAGGCATTATAAGTATAGAACTAAGTAAGGTACATGACTAAGCAAACCCAAGGCAACTCATGACTCTAGACCATAGGTCTAAATGTTGGTGGTCTCTTTCAGGGGAAAGTCTGTACCTGTGCTTCTCTTCTAAATCTCTCCACTCTACTGTTGGATAAAACTATGTCTGCTGCTTTTGGGTCACTGAAGCAATTTTTAAGCTCTCTCATTGAGCAGCAGCATTATGCTCTTTCAGGGATACAGCAGCCCTAAGCCTGGGATCATCAACTTTCCATGTCTGCTCCCTTGGCTGGGCTCTGAAGCAGGGTTAAGCTATTTCAGTGACAAGCAATTCCCTTAAACTGGAAAACTGAAAAGCTCCTCAGCTAAGCCCTCTGAACTCTAAGGAATTTTTCCTTCTCAAGCCAGAAAAGTCAGTAGAGGGCAATGTGGTCAAACCCCTCAGGGGTTTCTCCTCTCTGACGTTGTAGATGGTGCCAGCAGGCATTTACCCCACCCAGTTCAGCAGCAGGATGATTATGCTTCCTCCAATAAGCTTCCAGAAGCTACCAAGGCTCCACAAATACCTGCAGAGATAGCAATCTGTGCTTAGCTCCTGTCAGCTTCTATATTCTGGAAGCAGATTTCTCTTAGCAGTTCCTCCTGTAAGCTTTTCTGTGTGTTCTTATGCTAGCTTCTCAAGCTTTTGTTCTGATTTCCTCTCTCCACAGCTCTTCATCTAGTTATCTCTGGCTTCTCATTCTTAAAATCAAGACCTCTCCTTATGAGGAGGGCTCCATCTCCAACTCAGGTAAACTCAAAGTCTGTAATTCTTTCAGGTAAAATACATAGTCCCCAGATAGGTCTGTGATTTATAGTTTTGTATCTGTATCTTTGAAAATTCTGAAAACAGTCATAGGTAAATGAACTGATGGAGAACCATTCCCATTTCAACCATTTGCATCTTCAGTCGGTAATTATGGTTTTGACCTGCTTTCAGATAAGTTCTCTCTCCTTCTCTCTCTCTCTCTTTCCCCTCCCTCTCTCTCTCTCTGTTTTTGTACCTCACTGAATTACAGACGGTAAAATTCCCAGAAATTGAGATTGAGCCCACTCACACGGCTAGTACCTGTTAATTGTCTGAGGTTGGATTTGAACTCAGGTCCTCTTGACTCCTGGGCCTGTGCTCTATTCACTGTGCCACCTAGCCACCCCCAGAAAAGTTCTTGGTACTTTCATAAGGTGGTTTTGTCTTAGATCCTCAAAACTATCTCAAGCTACTTGTCTCACATGTTACAGTCCCCAACTTTATAAATGCAAGGAGAGGGATGTTTGTC
Source organism: Petaurus breviceps papuanus (assembly GCF_028583685.1). Classification (NCBI taxonomy): domain Eukaryota; kingdom Metazoa; phylum Chordata; class Mammalia; order Diprotodontia; family Petauridae; genus Petaurus; species Petaurus breviceps. Next base: position 96,036,788 of record NW_027186304.1, on the reverse strand, counting down.
TTTAAGTTGTCTCGAAAAAGGAGAATAAGTAGTCATGAGTCTCCCTTCTCTGGTTTCTGGGTGACTGGCCAATGTTACATATTCTGTTTTGTCTCCTAGGAATATCAAGGCAGTGGAAAAGGGTACGTCTAGCTATCTTAACTTCACAATCATGTGCTTAAGATGCAAAACTCTTGCTTTTTATTCAGCTTCTAATCTAAATTTATTTTTTCCTAGGAGATACTCTATTAAGATGAGACTACAAAAACCACAAGTATTCCAGAATATTTGGCTTTCCTCATTGTAAATTAACAAATTATTTCAGGTTAGTTTTTGTTGCATTGCTATTTGCCAATTTCTAATGAGTTTGGTCATTCATTAGGACATGGTAATTCTTAGTGTGAATCAACAAAAATCAAGATTCTAAACTTGTAGACCTAAGGACCCTGTAGTCTATCCTTCGTCTTCAAAGAGACTAATGATATCACAGGAGTGATATCTCTACTTGTGCATGAATTGAATTTGAGGCCTCACTCTCTTCCAGAGTCATTGAAGTCCAGTGACAGGTCAAAAGTCAAGATGACCAGAGATGGCCCTGGATGACTTTGTAGTCTTCAGTGTCTGACCAAGCTCTAAGAACTCCACAGAGTCTTCTTCAGCCTCCGTCATGGCGTATTGCTCTCATGTTCCCATTCTACTAGGAGTAGTTTTGATATGCTTGGGGTATCCCAAGATATCCCTCAACTCACCAATGGGTTTGAGACCTGTTGTTTACCAGGGTGTGTCTGCTGTGTCTGCTATAGCTTCTTAGAGCTACAGGTGAGTGTAGGGTGGTAGGTAGATACCAAAGGTAGATGAGCAGCCCCGAAAAGGTCTCAGCAATCTTTCATACCAGAGGTGCTAGTCTTCCTTGAATACTCTATACACTCCCTTAGGACCATAGCCCTTAGGAAAAGGAATTTTATCTGTGAGATATCAATCTGTCAGCCAGATGCCTTTCCATCTCTGGAATATGTTCCTTGTTAGTTGATGATGGAAAATTATGACAATATGCATAATTCAACAGAAGCTGATATCATCATTTGAAAGGTAGTTTGTAACCTTCTTAGTAAATATTTGAGGATTCTCTTTTTTTTTTTAAATTGCATTACGATATAGGTACAAAATATCTCTTCAGGCCTTGATTTCCTCACTTATGAAATGGGAAGACTGGACTCAATGACTTCTAAGAGCCCTTTAAGTTCTACTTCTATGATCTGATTCTATAATATAAACCATTAGACAAATGAAAGCTTTTTTTATTCATGATTTATAGCCTACTTGTTTCCAAAACGATTTGAACCAATACAAAAATATTTTTGATCTACAGTTTTGTATTCAAGATAGAAAAATTCTTAATGTGTAAATCCTGAAGGAGCCTCTATTTAAAATTTATGATTCTTACAATATAAACAGATGCAATTAATAGATGCTTTGATAGCTCAGTGGTTTATGCTCTCACTAATTCAAGAGGGGGTTACTTTTGCCATTCAGTCGATCAGTCAATAAACATTTATTAAACACGTAGTATATGCCAGCATTAAGGGTACAAACAAACCAGCAAAAAGGAACACAATTCTTGTCCTCAAGGAGCTTAAAATCTAATGAGAGAAGACAACACACAAAAGGAAGCTGAAAAGAGGGAGGAAGAGAAGGTACCAAGCACAGGGACATGATGGAGAAGTCCAAAGGAGTGCAGCCAGATGGGAAATAAAGAGAAGATTGGCTTGGATACCTTCCTTAAATAGAGTCGTTTTGTTTTGTTTGCTTTTTGGAGGGCAATTGGGGTTAAGTGACTTGCCCAAGGTCACACGGTTAGTAAATATTAAGTGTCTGAGGCCGGATCTGAACTCAGGTCCTCCTGACTCCAGGGCTGGTGCTCTATTCATTGTACCACCTAGCTTCCCCTAAATAGAGGTTTGAAGGGAGGCTAGGTGTCGAAGTGAGTAGAGCACCATCCCTGGAGTCAGGAGGACCTGAGTTCAGATCTGGCCTCAGACACTTAATACTTACTAACCGTGTGACCTTGGGCAAGTCACTTAACCCCAATTGCCCTGCCTTCCCCTCTCCAAAAAAAAGCAATAAATAAATAGAGGTTTGGGGAGGAGTTCTCTGCTCCACCTGGGACAGGAATGTGAAAATCACAATGCATTCACATATACATTAAACTTGTATATATCCTCCTACAGAGGAGATCCATCTAACCTCCTAAAGGATTCCTCTAGATTTTTTTGGCATTGCACCAATATCAACAGAGCAGCAGTAATCAGAATGTGAATCCCTAGAGGCCCCTGAGACCATTTTCAGGATCTACAAGATCAAATCTATTTTCATAATAATACTAAGACATTTTAATTTCTAATATTTAATTTCTAAATATTTTAATTTCTAATATATCGATAGATATAACACACATAAACAAAAACTCTTTGGGGTCCTCAATGATTTTTAAGAGTGTAAAGTGTAAACTTTTTGAGACCAAAAAGTTTGAGAACCATTGCAATAGAGCATACAGGGTAATGCCATTCATCTTGGTGACATTCTTTATACCTGGTTTTCTTTCTCATTTGTTTTAGTTGTGTCCAACTCTTCATTTGGTATTTTCTTGGCGAAGATACTGGAGTAATTTGCTATTTCTTTCTCCAGATAATTTTGCAGATGAGGAAATTGAGGTAAACAGGGTGAAGGGACCTGCCCAGCGTCACATAACTGTCTGAGACCAGATTTGAACTCAAGTTCTCTAGTCTCTATGCCCAGCACCTTTTTTGCCACCTCCCTCTATTTCTCTGGCACAGTTCTTCATTGCTATTTTACAGCCTACTCATGATGACCATATATCCCTCTTTGTTGTCCTTTAAGGAACCTGCAACATTAATTCTTTAGAGGCTGAAAGAATACATTTTTTAAAAAGATGACTCTTGTTTCAGGGAGAAGCACTAGCTGACTTTCTATTTTATCCTTCGTTATGTGTCCTTTACCTTGAACCCATACAAGTGCCTCTCTTACAATGAGAGGAATAAAATTATAATACCATTAAGATTTCTGCAGAAAGGGATATTGACAGTCACAGGAGGAGATGTAGACCCAAATTACAGTCCTCAATTAAATCAACCCATCAATGAAAATTTAATAAGCTATTATTATGTATGAGACACTGTCCTAGGCACTAGAGTAATGAAAGCAAAATTGAAATAATCTCTAAATTTAGGAAGTTTATTCTTATTGGGACAGGCAATATGTACATTTCTAAGCGTATACAAAGTAACTGCAAGGCTTTCTGAGGAGGAAGGCACCTGTGGTTGTGGGAATCAGGAAATGATTTTTTTAGAAGGTAACATTTAAGTTAAGTTTTGAAAGGAACTGGGAATTCAAAAAGGTGAAGGTGAAGGCGTGTACTCCAGTTAAGGGATGGCCCATGCCAAATGTATCCATCCATTCCATCCTAAAGAAGCCTCTGTAAGCACATAATAAGTCCTTAATGCATATTTTTGGAACTTAAAATGCTTGCTGAATTAACTGTACATCTGTCGTGGAAGAAATAAACTGCACGTATACTGTGACTATTAAAAGGACATGGAGAATAGTTTAGATAACTTCCCAGTTAAGATTGTATCTCTGTTAGAGATAAAGTTAATGTGGCTCAGGGCCACCAAAAACATGGGTCCAATGCCGTAGGGAAAAGGGATTGCAAAGAGTCAAGAGAGGAAATGTTACATAATTTTCCCACAAAATAGGGAGGTATTTTCAGGTTTGCTCGCTTATTTATTTTCTAACAATAGATACTTATCCTAGTTCCTTTAAGATAGGCAGTTCAAAAAGTGTAAGATTTGTTCATGTAGATTACAAGTCTCCCAATCTTTAGAACAAAATTTTGCTTATCAATCTTGCCACACTTATAATAAATGTTTTTTAAATGTACATTTCTGATTGAGAATGGTTAAAATTTTCTCACTGAATCCACATTCTGTCCTCTCATGTAATTCTTGATTTCTTCCTAGAAACCATCCTCTTATTTTGATTTTTATTATCAATTTTCAAATTCAGAGACTGCAAGTCTTCTGTTTTTCTTCTAAAAATAGGTAGAGAAATGGTCTCATTGTATGTCCTGGTCCTGGCCCCCAAAGTCAGGAAGAAGTAAAGGAGATTATTTAACGTAGAAGGAAGTTGACCAATGTCACTTCACTTTTAGGTACTTGAACATGAGGTGAATGCAAAGAAGTTTGTATTTGATTCTAGAAGCAACAGAGAATCATCAAAGGTTCTCAAACAAGGAAGTAGTCAGACTTATGCTTTAGAAAGACTTTTTTGGCAGCTGTAGAAGTTATTTTGGAGAGGGGAGAGGCTAGAAGCTTGGAGTCCAATAGGGAGGCTGTTGAGATTCTCCAGAAGGGTGATGATGAAGGCCTCAATTAAGGTGGTGGCCGTATGAGGCAAAGAGAAGGGAACAGATGCAAACCAATTGGATATGGAAGTTAATGAAAGGGAAGAGTCAAAGGTGATACAAACCCGAAAAATTAAAACAGTTGTGTTGACCTCAACAGAAACAGAGAAGCTTGGGGCCTCTGTTTTGGGCCTACTGAATTTGTGATATCCATGAGACATCTGCCTGAAAATGTCAGAAGCCAGCTGGCAATTCATGACTAAAATTCCAGAAAGAGACACGGGCTGAATATATAGAACTGGTGTTATATGCATAGAACTAGTGTTATATGCATGAAGAAGTAATTGAACCCATGAGAATTTTTGAAGTCACTAAAGGAGAGAATGTAGAGATAGAAGGCCCAAAATAGAGCCTTAGGGCACACTCAGTTAGGGGTGGGGACATGGAGTCTTCAGCAAAATAGACCTCAGAGATTAAATAGCAAACTTTCCTTGCTCTTATCTTCTCCACCACCAATTCCAATTCACTTCCTTCTTAGCATTACAACTATCTTCTGATATCAAAGCAGGCAACTAAAGGCAACAGTTTTTCAGCTTTCATTAATGTTCCCTGAACAGTGCATAATATAACTCCCATGCCATATCATGTGTTGCCTACAGCTCTGGAGTCAGCATTTGTGAATGTGCTGATCCATTATTAGATACTAATCTACTACTTTGCTGTGTAAAAGAAAATCGCAATCAATTCAATGCTATCTCATGAGAGCTGCCCACATTAAAAAAGCTTTTTGTTTCAATTTCAGGTCCACAATAGGCTACTTCACAAGTTAGCTGGGGTAGGCAGTGGCACACCAATTGAATTCCCATCCATTTGGGGCTTGGTTTGGCTTATAATCAATATGAAATCAGACATCACTTGCTTTCTAGATTGCTCTCCTGCCCACTCCCCACCCCCCACCCTCCAGCCCAGAATGACCTTTCCTGACTCTGTGTGTTTATAACAATATACTATTCGACTCTTATCTATTGCCTTTTATATTTTCTACACATATGCAGATATATATGGGCAGCGAGGGGGTGCAGTCGATAGAGTGCTGGGCCTGGAGTAAGAAAGAATCATTTTCATGAATTCAAATCTGCCCTCAGAAACTTAGCAGTTGTGTGACTCTGGGTGATTCTCTTAACTCTGTTTGCCTTAGTTTCCTCTTTTGTAAAATGAGCTGGAGAAGGAAATGACAAATAACTACAGTATCTTTGCCAAGAGTTTTTTCTTTTTCATTGCAGGAGCAAAAGTAGAAGAGAGAAAATAAAAATAGCTAACATTTATTTAGTGCTTTAAAGTTTGCAAAGCACATTACAAACACATTTCATTTCATCTTTATAACAACCCTGGGAGCTAAGTGCTATTGTTATCATCATTTTACAGATGGGAAAACTGAGGCAAACAGAGATCAAAGGACTTGCGGAGGTTCACAAAACTAGTAATTACATAATGTCACATTCGAACTCAGGTCTTCCTGATCTGAGGACTTATCCACTGTACCACTCAGCTGACTATCAGGAATGTAGAACCCCAGAAAAATCAGTCTTTGTTAATAGGAAAAAAGACTTTAATTGAAAATAAAACAAAGATGATGGGGAAAATCCATTCTCCACTCCCTTTCCCCCTCAAAGACACTTAATCCATCTGAACTTAAGTTTTCTAATCTATAAAACAAGGATAATAGCATCTGTACTACCTACATCTCAGTATTGCTTTGAAGCTCAAATGACATAAAGTACATAAAGCTCTTTGTGATCTCTAAAGCTCTATGTAAATACTATTATTATTACATGTCTTATCTGAAGAACTATGTTACAAGCTTCATTAGGGCAAGGACCTCATCTCATACCTCTTTGTCCTCCACACAACTTGTAGCATGATGACTTGCATATAATAAAATATCAAATATTTGATAGACTGATAGTTCCTTTCCTTACACTTATCTCTATTTCCCCACCTGGACCCATGTGTACAATGCTTTTACCCTATAAAGACTACAGATGCTAGTGTGTCATTATTAATGCTTATTGAGAGTGCTCTGTGTCTTTTACTCACAATGCGCATCGGCTAATTGAGTAGCACTCGTTTAATAACAGCTAACATTTATATAGAGCCTCCTATGGGATAGTCATTTATAAATATTATATTATTTGATCCTCACAACAGCTCTGAGATGTAGGTGCTAGTCTTCTCCCCATTTAACTGATGAAGCAAACAGAGATTAAGTGACTTGTCTACAGGCACATAGTAAGTGTCTGAGGCCAGATTTGAGCTCTGATCTTCCTGATTTGAGGACAAGTGCTCTATCAACTGTGCCACCTATCCACTCCTCCCTCTACATCCCCAAATATATTTGATATGAGGCAAAATGAAGAGGTAGGACATGTTTTCCTTCTGCTTTTTATTTCTCTCCTTTTTCCTTTTTTTCAACACCTCTTCCCTCAGTCCAGTTGCCCACTACTCCCCTGTTGTTTCTGTCTTTTTTTGCCATCGTTCATTTGTTTGCCATCATCAATTTGTTTAAGACAATGAACTATCCTTCTTTTTATAGACATTTCAGTGGTCTGGGCCTGGTATCAGGAAGATGTGAATTTAATTTTGGCTTTATATTCTTACTAGTTTTAATAAATACTTGTTTCCTTCTTCCCTTTCTTTGATATTTTCAAATATGACTCTTGTAAAAGAATCCCTTACCTAAAGAAATGAATTCTAATGGTTGACTTTCACACATAAAATTGAAAAGTTTTTTTGGGGGGGAGAGAGGCTATAAAGGAGCACCTCTTTCAATGTCCTTCAAGTTATGCTACATAGATATCTTAAAACCTACTCCTTATGTATAAATTCTGCAAAACTTAGCATGCTGAGTGACTCCTGGCTATAAAGATTAAACCTAGTCTACCAGTCCCTCCCTGGGTAATTTTTGGAAAGACCTCTAGCTCCTTCTTCTCCTTTTTCAATCTATGGTCTAAATAAAGACCAAAAAAGAAACCTATGGTCTAATACATAGCAATTGACAATTCATAGGAGCATAGCATTTTAGAAGGCCCTCATATATAATCAGCTCCAAACCACTTATGGTATTCATGGAAACCTGAGTCCCAGAGAAGTGAAATAACTTAACCATTGCCAGCCAAACAGTAAGTGACTGAGACAAGATTTGAACTGAGGTCTTCTAAATGCAAATCTAGTGTTTTCTCCACCAGAACCTAGTTTTGCTAAAAACTAATCTTAAAGTCAGAACAGAGTAAACTGTCCCTCTTTGCTCCAAGTACAGTGAGAAGAAAATTGAAGACTGACCAGTGTGTGCTGTGTTCTAGGTTATGCAAGGAGCACTTAACTTGCAGACAGTCTTTGCAATGGATTTCCCACTTAGAAAAAGTACTCATGCCACCTACAGTCACCAAAATCTGGGTCAGGGATCTGGGACTAAGGTTAAAAGGAAGATTATTCTGTCATCTTCAGTCTCAGGCTAATGTTCGCTTCTGGTTCAGTTAATCTACATTTTTTTCTGTTTTCTTAACACTTAAGCTCCCTCATCATACTTTAAGGCAATTGAAATTTACTGGTCTTTTTTAACTATGAGAAGAAAATGTGCTCTTATAATGCTGCCATTTCAATTGAAATAGCAATAATTGCAGTGGTTCGGGTGGATGGTAGGGTAGGGTAGAGAGTGCTTAGAACCAGCCACTGTCTGGTTTCTTATAGGAAAGATATGATTCATGACCAGGAAAGTCAATGATTTAGATTGTTTATGACTACTATGAGTTTTTCTTGCTTTCTTTATTTCATCTTGATAAAATAAAGATTGTCCTGTATCCAATATATGTTTTTACCTTGAATGCTTGCACTCTTACCTACATCTGTGGGAACCTAAACAGAAACTATATTCTTAACTTCCCAGAAAACAAAACAAAAACAAAAACAGCAAACCAAATGTTGAGTGAGAGTAATCCATACTAAAGTATTATGGTATGGGGGATGCCCTCCCCCAAGATTGAATTTCATTATCATAATCCTAGAGCTGGAGTTCTGGACCATAAATTACACTTTTATAACCCTGCAATATAATCACATGTAATTAGGAACAAAACAATAATTAAAAAAAAAAAAACCTCCACCTCTCATTGCTTCCTTTTCCCAGGAAGAAGATTTTGAAATAATTACATCATAAACTTGTATATTCTGTGGCCATTAACTCTTTATTACACCACATCTCAGTTCAATGGTTAATTGTTCAGTCATTGTTTTCATTCATGAGCAGGTGTTAACATGGGCCACATTTAATGTAACCAATCAAAGACAATGCCTTTATGTTTATTGTAGGCTCTCTGACTAAAGCCTACCCATTATTTATAAGCAAAGCTCTTGACAAACACATCATGCCTGGGAATCAGCTTAGAGCTCCATGAGCTGAATTGTCATTAAGTGTTCAGAGTGAATGTAAATAGCAATTGTTTCTGTTTTGACCAGAAACCCTGAGGGTCTTCATTTTCCAGATTTATCTTTTCTTTTAACTAGGTAAAAGAAGCCATTTTTGGCCTCATTTCGGACATTGCCTTAATCACTGAATGGGTGTTGCCTCAAACAAACTAAGACCTGGGAAAAACCTTACCTTAAAAAAGCCAAGGTCTCCCACTACATCCAGGGCCATCTCCAATCATCCTGATTTATATCTTATCACTGGACCCAGATGGTTCCGGAGGAGAGAATGAGGCTGGTAACTTTTTACAGCCCTCTCTCACTTAAATCCAAATCACTTGCAAGTCATGACATCACCTTCCTGATGTCACAGTCCTCTTTGAGAATAAAGGATAAATAACACCAACCTAGAGATCTGTGCTGCAAATCAAATAGCTATGGAGATTGCTAAGGAATGGAAAGCTAAGGATGGGTGAGAAATCTTGCCTCAGTGACAATGAGTGTCATTTATCATTCATTCATCTTCACATGTGCCCTTTGACTTGCCTTCCCCTCTCCAAAAAGCAAAAAAGAAGAGAAAAGAAAAGAAAAGAAAAACTAGAGTCAAACTCTTCCTTCTAACATTTAATAGTTATGTGACCCTGGGCAAATGTCTTTTCAGCCTTGGTTTCCTCATCTGTAAAATGGGGATAATGACAGAACCTAATTCATAAGGATGTTACAAGGATCTATTGAGAAAATATGAAAGAAATTTTCTGAATAGATGTTAGTATTATTGTGTTGTTGTTGTGTAACAAGACACATTGACAAGGTGTTTAATTCCTTAGCCTCAGGTAACTTTCTGACACATTAAACCCTAGATGGGTTGTGATCTACACTGATGAAGGAAATTCCCAGATGAAGCAACTCTATCTACCAATGCAAGCAAATACCTTCTCAGTAATGTACTCCTAGACAGTTGCTTAGGAAAATGAGAAGTAAGTGACTTACCCAGAGTACCTAGTCAATATGGGTCAAAGGTGAGATATTAATCCAAGTATTCCTGATTCTGAGGACCTATTCTATCTTCTATGCCATACTGGAATGAGGTATTTAAATAATACTTTAATAATTACTTTGGTCCCCAGATTATGGATGAATGAGCTAAACAGTTTTACATCACAACCCTGCCCTGTCCACCTCTACCTTTTTTTTTTTAGTAGGAGCCAAAAGGATTCCCAGTCCAACTTTTTATTTTATAAATGAAAGAAATAAAATCAGAGAAGTGATGATTCCTACCTAAGATTACATGATTAGTAATAAGAACCCATCTTTGTTCATGCCCAGATCACTCGAGAAGGAGGCACCCATGTGGGAAGTATCAGGGACCTGTTTCTGGGAGAAAACATCCTGCATTCACCTATTACATGAGATGGAGCAAATCTTTTCCCACTGCTTTCATGGTCAGACGAGATTATGACTTTAGAACTATCTGACTTGGTCTCAGTCTGTCTTTTCAGCTGCACCCAGGGAGTGGAAATCCTTTCATCCGCAACAGGTTAATTGGCTTGCCCAGCTTCACACAGGCAGTAATCAGTGATGGAAATTGAACCCATCTCCTCTCAATTCAGTAAGTATTCTTTCCACTAAACCTTGATTCCTCCCTTTTTATTTCTTCTTATCATTTTTCTCACTTGAAAGAAAAATTCATCGGGGTGGCCAGGGAGCACAGCGAGTAAGAGCACCGGCTCCAGTGTTGAGAAGACCTGGAGATCGAATCCTGGGCTCAGACACTTAGCACCCACCCAGAAACACCTGGCCATGTAACCTTGAGCAAGTTACTTAATCCCAATTGCTTAGGGGCAGCCAGGTGGCTCAGTGAGTAAGAGCACCGGCTCCAGTGTCGGGATGACCTGGATCAAATCTGGGCTCAGATACTCAGCACCACACCCAGAAATAACTGGCTGTGTAACCTTGAGCAAGTTACTTAACCCCAATTGCTTTAAAAAAAAAAGAAAGAAAGAAAGAAAAATTCATAGTTAAAAAACGAAAACATGTAACTACCAATTTGAGTTGAAAAACATTTCAGGTAAAAAAGCATTTACTGGTGGGGAATCTATGTGGGGATTCACACCAAAGTCACCCAGGACTTCCAGGTGTGACCACAATAGAAAAGTAGACTTTTCTGCAACACTTCTTTATTTCCATGGTTTAGAAATGGCTCAGCCCTTGGTCAACTCCTGTGTCTTCTCCTGGTGACTATTAATGAGGACACTGAGAGGAGAGCTACCCATAGATGCTTGGGTTCTTCTCTCTTTTTCTGTTCAGTCAGGCCTCCTCCCAGCATATCTAATGAAGTTGGCAAAACATCCTAGCCAGTATGCCCACTTAGTTCCTCTTCAAGAAACCCAGACACTGAATCTCCTGTCATAAGTTCAGCTCCAATTCACCCTAACACTGAGCTTTCTTGGCCAATGAAATCAAATGTTCACATAAAAAGGACTCAGAAAGTTTGCTTCCTTTTGTCCTTTGATTCAAAAAGAAATAAATAAGGAATAGCAGAAAGTTGGGAGTGGGGCAAACTGGGAATAAATTTGGGTTTCCAAACAAAAAAAAAAAAAACAAATCAAAAGCAACAAGAGTCCCAGAGAAGTGTTCTTGAATGAAAAATGTATAAACATTTTGTGCTACATCTCTACTTCATAATAATAATAATAAAGCAAAAGAAAGCTGTAATTTATTTTAAAATCAGTGATTATGGGAACTAGTCAATGGTAACTCGGGCACTGCTAGTTGGTGTCCTAGAAAAAGAGGATTTTCTTTTTAGAAACTTTAATAGGCATTAACTTTGTCTATTAATTGCCAAGATTCCTTCCCTACCCACCTACCCAATTCCATTCATCTCACACACACGCACACACACACACTCACTTATGGATTTATTTTTAAACAAGGATCGCTTATCTAAAATTTGTTTTTCTGTTTTAATTTTTACTCTTTTACATCACTTTGATTGGGAGAAAGTCTTTCTGCCTCTGTAGACATGCAGTTAGACAACTTTGAATTTCCAGTTTCAGCTGCTTGTTGAGGAGCTTAGAAGTAGGAACTAATAATAATAATAACAATTATAAAAATACATATATAAAAATTAATATAGCACTTTCAAGTTTGCAAAGTTCTTTATATCTATATCTATATATTGTTTCATTTAATCCTTACAAAAGTCCCATAAGGTTTTGTAGTTATTATTGGTTCCATTGTACAGATGAGAAAACTGAGGCTCAAAGAGTTTAAGTGATTTGCTCAAGAGGATCTTGTAGCTAGTAAATGTGTGAATTGGAATTAGAGGTCAGGTCTCCTTATTCCAATTTCCAGAACTCTAGTTGCTATCATTTGGGAATTGCCACTCCCTAACTAAATTCTTACTATCTGCCTTAATAACTGGTCCAGAGACCATGCCCTGGATGAATGAACTCTTTCTGCTCAGGTTCAGGTCTCCCTTGCTGCAGGCCTTGCTCTTCTGATAGCTGAGTGCCTCACATGGTAATCCTAGCTGTCCTTTACTTTACTACATGGCTGTTTTTTCATCAGTTTTCATCCCACAAGGATGAGTTTCCAATTCAAGAACCATAATCAAATCAGTACTGACACTGCTACTAGCAAGGGTGTGTCAACAATCGACTCCTCTATGGCTCCACTCATCATTTGTAACTCTCTGAACCAAAACATCCTTCTTTGTACCCCACTTATAAATACCCATTAGCATGTATCCGTCAATCAAAAAACTTTATTAAGCACCTACCATGTGCCAGGAAGGAGGCAGCTAGGTGACTCAGTGGGTGTGTGTATGTGTCTTAATGGGCTGCTAGGTGGTACAGTGGAGAGGATGCCAGGCCTAGAGTCAGGAAGACTCAACTTCTTGAGTTCAAATGTGACCTCAGACACTTATTAGCTATGTGACCTTGGGCAAGTCATATAACCTCTGTTTCCCTTACTCCACTGGAGAAGGAAATGGCAAACCAATCCCATATCTTTCCCGAGAAAAAACCATGGACAGGATAGTTCATGGGTTCATGCACAGTCTGACACAATTGAATGACAACAACAATGTGCACAATATAAAGAGTAAAAAAATTCCAACTTGCAAGTAGATTACATTCTAATGAGGTAATCCACTAGCACTTATAAAATATACAGCATACATACAAATAAGTACATGAAAATCAAGGTAGTTTAGAAGGAACGGCACAGTCAATCGGAGGGATCAGGAGGAGAGGCTTCATGAAAAAGATGATCCTTTCAGCTGCCTCTTAGAGGATGCAGATGACTTTCCAGATCAAAGGTAAAACATGGGAGACAATGCAAAGGCTCACAGAGAAGAAATGGGGTGTTGTGAGTGAGAAATAGATGGAAGACCAATGGGTCTAGATCAGAATGAGGGAAGAAAAGACAGATTGAGGACAGTTGTGTAGGGCTTTAAAAGCTAAAAAGAAGGGTTTGTTGTTATTGTCATTAATTTTAGAGGCAAAGGGAAATTGGAGAAATAGAGAAGCTATAAGATCAAGTCTTCACTTTAGGAAAATTACTTTGGTAGCAGTGTTTAGGATGGATCATGGTGTTTAGATACTCAAGGCAGGAAAACAAATTAGGAGTCTGTAACAATATTGTAGGCAAAGGATAATGGGAGCCTGAAGTAAATGTAAGCTCCTTGAGGGCAGGAACTGTTTTCTCTTTTGTATTTACTTCCCTGGCAATTAGCAAAATGCCTAATAATTGCACGTTGTAAATCCTTAATAAGTACTTTTTTCTTTCATTCGTTTACTTCCCAAATTTTAGATTCAGTCATTTTCAAAGCCCAGACTATGTTCTCCATACCTTCCAATCATCTTAAACACAGTATAGTCTAGAGAAAAGACCAGTGAACCAGAAAATCTGCTTTCTAACTCCATGATCACTTTGCTGGATGTTCTTAACAAGCCACTAAGCTGATATAATTATATCAGGCTTTTACTGAAATTCAAGGAAAGTAATGAAACCTGCCTATGTCTGCATGAATAATGCTAGTGAACTGTATTTTAATATGATTGCTTTTAACCCTGCAGAGGGAAGGAAGAACATATTAACTCACCTTGTGGCCTCAGAGAATTGCAATGCCATCTAAGGAGTAGCATATGTCATCTTCCTATGGTTGATTATCTTAGGCTTTAATTGAAACATGGTGTTACTCTTATTTTCTCAAATAAACTGAGGTAAAATGTAGTTAATAAATAACTTCTCATCCAGATGCAAGAAGAGGAAATAAAAAAACAAACTGTAGCCCATTATTCTTAGATAGGAAACTACCTGTCATAGACATAGCTAGAATTCAAACACACTAACTTCAAGAGTCACGTTATGGTGGCTGGATTCTGTACGATTCCAAGTGTAAGGATAAAAATAACTGATATTGTCCCAGGGGAGTGGGGTTAGAAGGTGAGGATGACATGGGCAGTGACTTGTTTCTTAAATTTTTCCTTTTCAGACACCATCTAGGTCAAGTGGCGTCAGTTTTTTGTGTGTGTGTCTGTGTTACAGACCTTTGGCAGTCTGGTGGAGCCTCAGAATAATGTGCCATAAAATAAAATATGTAAGATTATAAAGAAAAGCAATTATATTGAAATACAGTTAAACAAATACACATAGATGTGTGTGTGTGTCTGTGTGTGTGTGTGTGTGTGTGTGTGTGTGTGCAGCCAGGTACTGCAGTAGATAGGGTGCTGAGCCTGGAGTCAGGAAAACTCATATTCCTAAGTTCAAATCCAACCTCAGATACTTACTAGCTGTGTGATCCTGGACAAGTCACTTAATCCTGTATTTCTTAGTTGCCTTATGTGTAAAATGACATGGAGAAGAAAATGGCAAACAATTTCCACATTCCAAATGGGGTCACAAAGAGTCAGAGAACTGAAACTACTGAAGATACTACCTCCCTCTTTAGGAACATTATACTTTAAAAAAATTACAGTCTAATTTTTTGGATGCTATATAACATTCTCTAGTCATATTAAATTTGCAGTCCACTTACCACTCTAGTTTTGTTTTATTGTTGTTGCTGTAGTTTTTTTTTTTTACAGGACCTGTTGTATACTTAGGGGCAGGAGATAAATTGGTCCTAAGATTTCACTGGTAGGAACTCCTAGATGAGGAAATCCTCTCCACAGATGTAGAGAGGTATCTTCTCAGCAAATTATAATCTTAAAGAACTGCCAATAGCACTTACAGGTTAAGTAACAAATCTCTGGAGAGAGAGATTGGGTGAAGCAAAAAGATAAGAACTAAGATAATTTTTTTTTTTTTGCTTTTTGGAGGGCAATTGGGGTTAAGTAACTTGCCCAAGGTTACACAGCTAGTTTTTTTGTGTGGGTGTTAAGTGTCTGAGGCCAGAACCAAACTCGGGTCCTCCTGACTCCGGGGCCGGAGTTTTACTCACTTCACCATCTAGCCGCCCCAATTTTTTTTTATTAGATATTGAATTTAACTCTTATGAACAATCATTAGAAAGACAATTGAAGAAATTAGCTGACATAATGAAATAGATGAATGATAACACTGCATTTCCAGAATTGAAGAGAAGACAGCAATAGTGGTAATGGTTAAAAGTGACTCTGGCTGTGATTTTTCTCATAGTTGATTTATCATAAATATTTAGTTCATTGTTTTATTGTTTGTTGTACTATGAAAAACAAATAAAAATAATGAGAGGACTTGGATAAGAGCTACACAGCATATGTGAGAATGAATGGATTCAATTTGCATTGCTGAAGGGAACACTTAGATTGATGAGATCACGGATTTATTTGAATGTTTGAGTACACTGTTAATAAATTATATATCAACGATTGATATTTATTTAAGCCTAGGTTATTGGGGGATTTAAAAGAGAAAAAAAGGTAAGCAAAAACTTATGGGAAAAGAAATTTCTCCTGTTTAATAAATATGACTTAATAAACTGGCATGGGGGCTCAGAGAGAATTGATTAATTAATGAAAGATGTAATTTTAGTAATTAATGAGGAAATATCAGAATATATCCTTTGATCGCCTTAAAACTAGAATGGGATTATACAAGGTAATCAGGCAAAGACCAGACTAAGGGCTGGGACTTTGGTGTGGTTGTTGATTAGGGCACAGACCCCAACCCCACACAGATTACATGTAAAGGCCATTGACTCTAAACTGTAATACTCTGCCATTTACAAGGCACTACTATAGATACTTTGTAGACAAAGAAAATATGAAATAGTTCTTGCCTTTGAGGGACTTATATTCAGCAAGGTGTTGGTATATATGAATAGACTATGCATTTGAACAAGTAAATACTCAGTAATTATAAGAAGGAGAAAACAATAATATTTCAAGAGATCAGAGAAAGTCTTATAAAGGACATGGCACGAGCTCTGCTTTGAAAGCAGCTAGAGAAGATGAAGATGTTAGGGGAAGTACATTTTAGACATGGAAAACCCCCATGTTCTGCATAAAGGCAGAAGAATTAAAGAAGTATAAAAATAAGGGTACAATAAGTGGACTTATTGTGAATGAGAAAATAATTAGTAGGCTAGTCTGATGAAAGCAGGGAATGCATAGAACAGTTAATATGGCATAAGACTGAAAAAGTAGCTGGAGTATTTTACATGCTAAACTGAAGATTTTGCATTTAATCTAGTGGCTCTAAAGAGTCACTGAATATTTGAGTGTGAGAATATGATTTTGGCAACTTTGTAAAGAATGGATAAAGAGGGGAGATAGGAGAAACAGAGAAGATAATTAGGAGGCCTTTGCAATAGTAAAAGAGAGATGATGAAGCCTTGCACTACAGTTGTAGTTGTGTGAATGGAGAGGAGACAGATGAAAGAGATATTGTGGTGGTAGAATCAATAAGACTTGTGAACTTATTCAGTATGGGGGTGTAGAGAGAGGGAAGAGTGGAGGATGATATTGAGGTTGGGAGCCTAGCCAGAAGGGTGGTGGTATCCTCAGTGGAAACAGAAAAATTTGAAGGAAGGAAAGACTTGGAGTAAAAAACATAATGACTTCCATTTTGGACAAGTGCTGAAGGTTTTTTACATTCAAATGCTTAAAGTTGTAGAGGAAAACTAGAATGCATATTCTTTAAGGTCACTCTCAGGTGAAAAATTATAATATGGGGTGGCTAGGTGGTTCAGTGAATAAAGCACCAGTCCTGTTCAGGAGTCAGAAGGACCTGAGTTCAAATCGGCCTCAGCCTCTTAACACTTACTAGACATGTGACCTTGGGCAAGAAAGAAAGAAAGAAAAAAAAATTATAATACAATGTTCTAAAGAGCCAGTGAAAATTGATTATGTTTTTGAACTTTAATATTTCAATGGACTCATGATCTCACCTTTGTCAGTACTCCCTTCAGTGGTGCAGATTGCAACCTATTCAAAACGGCCTTGTAAGATTTTGTCTGAGTCCTTCTGTAAGTCTTCAGTAGAGGACCCAGTTAATGTGCTGGAAGATTTACTTCCTATGTTTTTTTATTCCCTGGGTACCAATGCAATATTTGGGCTTTCTATCTACCTGCCTCTTTTATAATCATGCCTTTCTTGGGTGTTTTTTTTCCCTCTCTACTCCCAAACTTTCCTGTTTCTGTTGGAGTTATCACTATCTTTATATTCTGGATGGAACTATCTGTTAGGTTGTATTACTGGAGTGCCTAATATCTTAATTCAGTTCAGTTCAATTATACACACATTTATTAAACACCCTACTATATAAGCCATTGTGAGCATACAAAACAAAACAAAAAACAACCCAAAATGGTTCTTGTCCTCAATGAATTTAAATTCTACTGGGCATGAGTTGGTGAAGCATCTAACTTGTACACAACTAATTAAATAAATGAAAAGTAAATACAAAATAATTTCAAGAACTTTAGAATGCTAATAACTAATTTTTGAGTGGTATAGGAGAGGAACTTTGAAAAAATGATCTTTCTTTTCCTTACAGGTTTCTCTGGCATATGGCTTCATGATTTTCTGAAGAAATCAGGTTCTTCTCCCACCCTCACCCAAGAATAAAAATCCAGCTGGCACATACGACTATTATATAGAACATAAAATTTTATAGATCTCCATATTTTAAAGGTCCTTTAAAGTCATTAACCCTGTATTCCACATAATATTTCTGCCCATTTTATTGCCCTTTTGTAAGCTAGGAAACTGACACCAAAAGGTCAAATGGTTTCCACAAGTCACCCAATGAATCAGTAGTTGGAATTCAGACACAGGGTCATATTGCCTTCAGCCGTATAATCCATCATTGTTCTATTGCTGCTGTATACAGTAGCTTCTTCATGACCATTTATTTGTATTTTTGCCTGGTACAATCTTCTCTTGCTCCCTTATGCCTTTCTAGATGGACAACACAAAGAACAGAGTCATTGAGCACCCCTCCCGCTCCTGCCCGAGTGCAAAGGCCTGGGATAAAAGCTCCAGAATGATGCTTTGGACAGAACTGTATGCTCAGGAAGCTCCATCTTGCTATAAGTCAGAAATAGTGCCGCTATACACAATTTAAGTGTCAAACAATTTAATTTTTTTTAGTGACATCAGTTAATTCCAATCACCAACTTCAAAGTATCCCCCAAAGTTAAGATCTCCTTTACCTTATACTACTCAAAGGATTCCCAGAGTTGAGTTGGGGTGGGGTAAGAGTACTTTCCCTCCACTCTTCCACATACACACACAGACATAGGGCTGTGTGTGAACCAACCATCCTTGTCTAAAAGGAAGGTGTGGTGTAACTGAGGCAAGAAAGAACAGGTTTATTATCCCTCTTGCTTAAGACTGCACAAAGAATGGGCTGGCTGTTGCAATGACTCTCCTAAAGGCTGAAGGCAAGAATGCTGATGAAAGACGTGGGTTCGTGTAGGTGAACATGGATTCCTCTGAGAGTTTACATGGAAAAGTGAAAAGAAGGTCAGGCTTAAAGCTAGGGAGGGCTTAGGTTTGGATCCTATGGCTGATATTTGCTAGCTGTGTGACCCTGGACAAGCAACTAAGCACTCTTAGCCTCAGTTTCCTTATCTTTAAAATGGGGATAATAATAAATTCAATACCCTCTTCTCAGGGTTATTGTGAAATTAAAAATAAAATAGTGTAATGAAATACTTAATAAAACTCAAGTCCTCTGTAAATGCAACCTGTACCAAACAGTTCTTCCAAGTTCTAAAAATGAGTGACTGTCACACAATAGAAATGTGCTTGTCTCGTTTTTTTTTTTCAGTTTCCTATGCCCTTTCAATCCTTTAGGATGTGTTTAAAACTTTAAGGGACACTACAAAATTAGTAGTTAAATTAACTGACACCTATGTTAAATAGTGTCCCTAATTAAATAAAAACAAGTTTGGTTTTTTCAAATTATGTTTGGGGGCAGCCTTTCTGAGTTGGAGCAAAACAGAGTTTTCTTTAAACCTGGTTTTCCAATATATCAATCAAGGATAGATTCATCTGTCTAAATCTACCCTAGCTTTTTGTAAAGGTTGGCAAACTCTGGCCCACAAGCCAAATTTGACTCACAACCTGTACCCATCCCTCTCCAAGAATGATTTTTATATTTTTACATTGAAATATTTTACATTTAAATTTACATTTAATTGTTTAAAACATTTACATTTAATTAAGTTTATTAATTATTCTTAGCTCATTGTTCATACAAAATCAGGTGGCAGGCTATATTTTGCCTGGGGGATCATAGTTTGCTTACTCCTATAGTATAGAATACAGTACTAGCTATATTCCAAATAAATTTATATTTATATAAATTAATCTGGTATCTATCTTACTTTATTTGGCTACTTACAGAAAATAATGAAGTGTGCAAGCATTATTATGGCTTATCCATCAATACTAAGCCTAAGCTACTGCTTTCTCTCTGTTGATGCTGTGCATGTCTTGTTTGTACATTTCTCTTTACATATCCCCCCATTAGTAGGGAAGGTCTCTGAGGGCAGGGCTGGGTTTTTTGGTTGGGGGAGGACTTTTTTGGTCTTTTTTTGTATCATTAGCACTTAGTACAATGCCTGGCAGATAGTAATCAATTAATAAATGCTAGTTGATTGAGTATCAAAATTTCATGACTAGGAGATATAGCTCAATGAAATTTTTTTTAATCATGGTGATATAATAAAAATGCAATATCATCAGTATAAATATTAAGAGATGTTTTACTCTCAAATATAATTGTTAAAATTTGATTATTGTACCTTGTAATGTTCTAAACCAGGATGAAACAACTAATGTTTAAGGAAATGTTGCAGATGTAATTTAGGCACTTAAAATGTAATCTGCTAAATCTTGCTCTGACATCTCATCATGGCACAGATGTAACGCTGTCAGCAGAGTGTAAACTCTGCTCACTACCACATTAGTCCCAGAATGGTGAATATTTTGGCCACAAAACTCTCAAAAAATCTGCAAAGTTATGGAGGGTTTGAGTTCTTTATCAGTGTGTGTATATAGGGGAGAGGGGCAGAGACTGGGGAAGCAGAGGAAAGGATGCCTAGAGCAATGAAATCATTGCCCCTTAAAAAGTAACAAAGTTGAAGTATTGTAAGAAAATGCATTTTCCACTAAAAAGATTTCTGTCAGTTTTTCCCTGTGTGGGCACTTTATCTATTAATGAGTCCCACAGATTCTATTCTAATTACTACCTCCCACATACAGTTATTGTAAGTAAGAAAAATGCTTTGTCAACTTTAAAGTGCTGTAGAAATGTTATTATTTTTATTGTATCACCAAAAATATAGCAACCTCAAATCACCTTCAAACATCTTACCTTTAAATCTGAAGCTGACTTGCAGCTTTGTTTCTTTAACTGTGTTTACTGATTAATGGAACATGTATTTGGCAGAACTGGATCAGTGAAACAATTGGTTATGGCATGTAGATGTGTCTAAACAGCGTATTTCTACATAATTGATATGATCAAGCAAGTCAGACTATAAGTAAGTTCTAAAGACAGCCAAAAGAACCAATTTGACCTTGTGTTGGCATAGTACTTTTCAAATGTGAAGACAGAACCCAAGTTTCACAGTGCTATATGAAGAGGTATTGAAGGAATAGAGGAAGAGTTAGATGAGACATAATACCTGTCTTCAGATATTTGAAGGGTTATCATCTAGCTCACAGGATCATAGACTTAGAACTGAAAGGGACCTCAGAGACTACATAGCCTACCTCTTAATTTTGCATGTGGGGAAACTGAGGCCCAGAAAGGTTAAATGACTTGCACTGAGTCACATAGGTTACAACTTTACCATGGCAGAAGTAGGATTCAAACCCAGATCTCCTGACTTCAAATCCAGTTTTATTTCCACTGTGCCACTAAACCTTTGGAAGAAAGATTAGGTGTGCTCTGCCTGGTTTCAGAGGGCACAACTAGACAATGGGTAGATGAAGAAATGAAGAAGGCAGTCAGGCAGGAAGGCAGGCAGACAGGAAGGAAGGAAGGAAAGAAGGAAGGAAGAAAGGAAGGAAGGAAGGAAGGAAGGAAGGAAGGAAGGAAGGAAGGAAGGAAGGAAAAAGGAAGTAAAGAAAGCTTTTTTCTAACTGTTACAATCATTTACTTAACCTGATCAGGGTCATGGTCAAACTAAACCTTCAGAGTATAAGGGAAATTTTTTTATATTGCAAGCTAATGGTGAAGAAAAATAAGATATTATATTCCAAAGTGATGGAAAATTGAAATGGTCTCTCCCACCTTATCAAATTGAAATCCTCTACTATTCTGAGATTCTTTTTTGCAAGAGCTTCACATTTTCCAATCATATTCTAGCTCCAATATCTCTCATTGCACAGACTGAAATTGGATGAAGAATTGAGGCCTGTTCAATGATTTGCCCCTAGGTCACAGAGCAGTAAGTTGAGATTCAAACTCAGATCCTCTGACTCTCAATCTAGCATTCTATCTGCTATACCATTGCCTCTGTTAGAATTGTCTCTCATCACTGGGTTATGACAGTTGGGCAGCCATGCCAACCCACAGATGCATGAACTCACTTTCAAGCTCCAGAGGAGCAAGAAAGAGGTTGTTTTTTTTTTATCTTCTTCTTGAGAAATCCTTCTGAAATAACCCCTTTGTAAAAACAGAATTCCCCAAAATAGGGACTAGTACTTGTGTCCATACCCTTGGATTCTGTTTTACTCACTCACTAGTCTTGTTCAACTCTCTTAAACTATGGGGTAACCTTTCTGTGGGTCTCTACTACAATCACCAGTCTATGAATGGCCCTTTCTCTTCCCTTAGTGCAACTGAGGAGATTTTTTTTTTTCCAGAGGACTTTCAGACCATTCAGGGAGAAAAGAGAAAAAGAAAACAAACTTAGAGAGTGCAGAATTGCTCCATTGCAAAGCATGAAAATCTTATTCCTCAAATATCTCTAAACTACCAGGACCAGTCAGCCACTTTCTGACCCAACTAGTCTTGCTCTCATTTCCATAATTCTTGGACCTGCCTCTGCTAATAATGGGTCAGTAACTAGCCATGTTATCATATAATCAGATAACTGAATATCTCTGAGGTTCAGTTTCCTCATCTGTAAAATGGGGGTAATACTTGTATTACTGATCTCACAAGGCTGTTGGAAGGAAAGCTCTTTATACAGCAAAACATGATATAAATATATAAATGCATTATTTACATTTAAAGTAGCCAGTGGTTTTTTTTTTCAATTAGTTCTACAAATTAATAAGGCAGAGTAGAAGCAGAATTGTAGGGACCTGTCCTGAGCTCTCCTGCTAAGCCTTTGATTCTTGCAAGTTACTTTGTCTCTCATGGATGAGTCTATTATCCCACGATCAAATGATTTCTATAGTCCCTTCCTACATTTAAAATTCAAAGATTCCTAATTTCTAACTATGGAGTAATTTAAGCAGGAAGAACAAACTCATTCATTCTCAGCAAATGCTAATTAACTTCAATCATAATTCAGAATGAAGACGATATTATAGGTCTATTCAAACAAGTTTGAAGTGGAAAAAAAACAATGAGAAATAAAGTAAACAGACGAGAACCCACCTAGCATTTTGATGTGCTCTTCATGGTTTGTAGCTATAGAACACTACCGTGTTTCCCCGATAATAAGACACTGTCTTATTATTTTTTTTGGACAGAAAAACACCAGAGGGCTTATTTTCAGGGGAGGGCTTATTTTAATGAACATTGACAGCAATTTTAATAAACAGGTAAATGTGAAAAAAAATGTACCTTTATTCAATAAGCAAATCACTGGGGAAGAACAGGATGACGTGCTCACTGCTGCAGCTCTGATTGCATGCAGCTTGGAGCGCGGCGTGCGTTTCACGGGTGGGGGGGATGGTGCATACAGAGGGTACCATAATGTAGCATGTAGCGCAAGGGATCACCTTCACTACAGTAGCAATCTCAATAGGGCTTATTTTCGGGGGAGGGCTTATTTTAGAGGAATCTTACACAGTAAGGGGAGGGCTTATTTTCGGGATAGGTCTTATTATCGGGGAAACACGGTAGTTCCTCAGTACTAGTCAGGAGTTAAGAAATTGACCTCATTAAGAAATTAGCAGCCTAAAATCAGGTTAGTGTGGTTGAGGGCAGAGGTAGGACAGGGCATCTGTGTGCACCAGTTCAGTACCAAAGTTTAGAAAACTTCCCATCCCCTCGTTTGTAAATTGCATCTTTAGTCTATGCCAGGGGTGGGACATGCGGCCATTTGTTCTGTAAAATTTGGATTCAGTCAAAAGGCTGCACTTAAGGATCTAGAAGGTCACATATGACTTTACGGCAGTTTCCCCAACCCTGGTCTATGCCATTCAACTACCAGGGCTCTGAACCTTCACCAAAATTCTCACAAAAACTTATCACAAAATAAATATCTACATGCCATGGAAAACGGAATTGTTGGCATTAAGACATACATATCTATAAAAAGTAATGTGATAAAACATCCTTTGGATTGCACATGCAGATAAACAAGTGGGCACATACATTCCTTTATATCTGATGTGGATTAGTCTACCTTGCCTATCTATTTCAAGCCCTGCCTGAGGGACCCAACAGTAGCAGTAAATCTCTTCTCCAAAGTGCCTAGAAATTCAAGGGGGTGAGAGAATTGGTATTTAGCAAGCCCCATCTACCTTCATTTTCTAAGTATTGGTTCCTTCACTATAATTTCAGTCTCTGTGCAATGAGCAGATATTGGAGCTGGAGTGTGATTGGAAAATGTGAAGCTCTTGCAAAAAAGAAATTTCAGAATAGCAGAGTATTTCAATTTGATAAGGTGGAAGACACCATTTCCATTTTCCATTCCTTTGGAACATAAGATCTTATTTTTCTCCACCATTGGCTTGCAACATGAAAAACTTCCCTTATACTTTGAAGGTTTAGTTTGACTGTGACCCTGAAGTAAGTCAGAGATTGTAACAGTTAAAAAAGAGAACTTTTCTTCTTCCCTTCTTTTTTCCTTCCTTTTTCCATTCTTCTTTCCTTTGTTTTTTTCCTTCCTCCCTCCCTTCCTTTCTTCCTTCCTACCTTTTTCCTTCCTTCATTCTTTCCGTTCCCCTTTTTTCTGCCTTTCTTCATTTTTTCCTTCTTGTATTTCTTCCCTCCTCTTTCTTTTTTTCCTTTCTTTTTTTTTAAATAAAATGAGTAAGTTGCCAGCTCTTTGAGTTCATCCGCTGAAGCATTTCAGATCATACCAGAACATGTCTCGACATTGCTAAGACATTAAGAAAGAATTTTCCAGGAGCCAGCTTCTATTGGGTCAAAGAATTAGCTAAGTCTTAAAGTAACTTTGTGTCAGCCTTTGCTTCTTACCTTATTTTCCCTTCTTTGTAATACTTGCTAAGAATGTGGTAATAGTTTAAAGGTTATTATTCCTTGCTCAGACTGTATAACAAGAAAAAAAAAGCCTCTGGGAAGCTATAAAAGTTGGAGTTTTAATGAGCAAGAAGGAATGGTAATGGCAGTGAAATTGACAGAGGTGCCCTTTAAAGGAAGCAGGTAGCAAATCTTTAATGCATTTGACTGGGTTACATCGGGTCCTTTCTTTGTATTACAGATCAGTGAGGAAAAGCAATGACAGTAATTAACAATGACTTTCTGGTTGAACTTTTCAGGCTGAAGGTCATTCCATGGAAGACATGGAAAAGCAAAAAGGAAAGTAATTATGCTGGTTTCATGGTCAGAATCCTAATTTTTTGAACCAGCTAAATAAGTGGTAGCTGACAGCTTTCCTTTAACAAATGCAAGTTGAACCAAGTTTCCCCAGGGTTGCAGACAGGATGTTTTCACAGAAAGTACCTTTGAGAAACAGATGAAATAAACAGCAGTTACTCTAACATTAAAATCTGTAGCAAATCAGTGCCTTGTCATCAGCTCTGATGGCCAAACTGGCAGAATTTCCCTGTCAGATCTCATTGGGGGTATATTAATTTTGGCACGCTGAACTGAGCAAAACTGCAAATCCAGTAGGAAATGAAAAAAGCATGGGCTGGATTATGTTTTACAGGTCTTGCAAGCCCCTAGATGTAATTTCCCTAACTCCGCTCTAGTTTCAATAGCAGTTTCTATGTTTTGCATGGTCATTGTTTCTTAGAAAATTTTCATTATATAGATTCACATACACAAAAGTTTAAATATTATTAATTTAACATGAGATCAAGTTGTCATGTGGTTTGCCAATCTTGAATACTCTCCAAGCTCCATATGCTGGCTTCTCTACACAGTTTTGCAAACTAGCCAATGGAAAGGACATTAAAAACTTGCCAACCAAAGAAACAAGGAAAACTCAGTGTCCATGGCAGTAGAGGAACTAACAAATATTGTAGAAAGTCTCCCAGGAGACTTTCTTCCTCTAGAAAGTCTTTCTTGTAGCAAGCCTTCCTTCCAGAACTTGTAAAGGGAAAGTCTCCTACAGCTATTTAGGTTAAATTTGACAAGCATTTATTACGTGCATACTATATGCTAGGCACCAGGCTAAGTGCTGGGGATACTAACACAAGGGAAAAGAATGATATCCTTCTGCCTTCAAAGTGCTTACAATCCAATGAGGGAAGCAGACGAAAGGACAACATAACTAGGAAGAGGGGTGATGGTGAAGGTGCCCACAAAGGTGAGGGGTTTCTGAAGACCAGAAACTCAGAAATACAGCAAGGATATGAAGGAGAGTTGGTTGGACTGGACCCTTCCAATAAATGGAGGTTCCAGTAGGAATGCATCCTTGGAAGAAGATGTTAGAGTGAGAAGGTTGCAGGGAAAATGAATATTCCAGGAGGAGACAGCACATAAGGCAAGACACTGAAAACACACACTATGGGTCCAATGCTATCCTAAGAACTGAGTATAAAACAAAATCAAAACAATCAAAACTCTTTTTTTTAAAAGCAATTGGGGTTAAGTAACTTGCTCAAGGTTACACAGCCAGTTATTATTTCTGGGTGTGGTGCTGAGTATCTGAGCCCGGATTTGATCCAGGTCATCCTGACACTGGAGCCAGTGCTACCTGGCCGCCAGTGTGCTACCTGGCCACCCCACAATCAAAACTCTAAAGGAGCTTTCATCCTACTGGGGAGGGAGAGATAAAAAAAAATTAGGGCATATTACTCATGCATTAAAGCCTCAGCATCTGTGATTATATTCTGTCACTACATGGAATGGTATAGGAAGCAACCCCTCCCTCCAACATATGTTTAATATAAATATGTAGGAAATAAATACAAAATCATTTCTAGAGTAAAACATCTGAAGGAATCAAGAGTCTCTTTTCTTAGGGGACCTGATGATGTAGCTATGGCTCATGTTTTCTTTTTCTCTATTTTTCTGATTCCATTTCCTTTGTTCCTCTCCTGGCATTCCGGACTTCTCTACCATTCTCCTCTGCTCTTGCTGTCCCCTCCTCCCACTGGTGAGTTCCTCCCTGAACCTCCATTTTGAGGAAGTGCCCAGGCCCACCATTTTTTTGTTGTTGTTGTTGAGTCATTTTCAGTTGTATCCAACTCTTTGTGACCCCATTTGGGGTTTACTTGGCAGAAATACTAGAGTTGTCTTCCATTTCCTTCTTCAGCTTATTTTACAGATGAGAAACTTGAGGCAAACAGGGTTAAGTGACTTGCCTAGGGTCACACTGCTAGTAAGTGTCTGAGGCCATCTTTGAGCTCAGGAATATGAATCCTCCTGACTCCAAGCCACCTAGCTACCAAGCATCCTCTCCCAGACCTGATCCTGACTCTTCAGAATTCTTTACCATAACTTCCCTCCCCCACTTTTCATCTTTCTTTTTCATATTGTCTTCCCCTGTTAGAATGTAAAATCTTGAGAGCAAGAATTGTCTGTCTTTGCTTTCATTTTTATCCCCAACTCTTAGACCATTACTTGACAATTGATAAGTACTTAATTAGTGCTTTTTAACTGGAATTACTATATTGGGCTCCAGTCTGTGTCAGACCTTCCTGAGACTTTTATTGAAGTTTTAAAACTAAATGTATGAAAAACATGCTATTTAACTAAAGTCTACACTGGAATAACACTGTCACCTATGGAGCTCATGTATAAGAGTCTGAGGAACTTAGTTACTAATGAGACCATGATACTTATGTTCCTTGGGCATTCCCACCCCACCATTTACATATCTACTGTATCACTGTGTTATTCCTAAAGCAAAAATTTTTCTCTCCTAACTAATATGTATAGCTAGTTAACATTTTTCATTTAATCAAATAATGTTATATGATTAATCCCTCTCCTCATTAATCAATATTTAGAGGGGTTTTTTTCTGAAATTATCATTGGTGTACAATCTGTCTTTTTGACAATCTCCTTTTTATCTTCAGGTAACCTAAACTACAACTGTCCAATTGGAGATTAGTAGAATGCAGTATTATGGGTCTATGAATGTCATTATGTGATGGGAATAATACTTGACTGAGTCAGAAGGCCTGACTTTGACTTTGTAACTATCCAGCTTTGGGATATTAGGAGAAGTTTTATAAAATAAAGGGATTAGATTAGATAGTCTGGGCCAGGGGTAGGGAACTTGCAGCTTCGAGGCTACATGTTTGGATCCAAACTTCATAGAACAAATATCCTTAATAAAAGGATTTGTTTTGTAAAACTTGGACTCAGTCAAAAGACTGCACCCAAGGACCTAGAAGGCCACATGTGGCCTCCAGACCACAGGTTCCCAACCTCTGCTAGGCCAACTCCAGGCTCAAGTTCTTAATATAAACTTTTCTAATATATTTTTGATAATTGCATTTCAATATAGTTAGTTTCCTTTGTTATCCTATGTATTTTTTCTTTGCATTTAAAAACATTATTTGGAGTCCATCGACTTCACCAGATTGCCAAAGGGATCTATGATCCCCAAAAGATTAGGAACCTCTAGTCTAGATATTCTTTCCTAATTCTAACATTCTTATTCTAAATATTAACTACTTCAAATGGATAAATGGTCTCAATGTGGGCATGCCCTCCAATGGTACAGATCAAAAGCTTCTACAAATCCTTTGCAGAGGATCTATATAATGTACTGAAGGCCTTCTTTAACTCTTAAAATGTGGTGGCTCCAGTACAGTAGTAGTCAGGCTATGTCTGTTATTCCTTGCTAATCTCCTTTCCTAATTTCTTACTAAACAAAAATTTACACCACTTCTACACAAGTCATCTTTGGTAACGTGCTATCTCTTTTTGTTGTTTTTTTAATTTTGTTTATGTCCTTCTTATATCCCTAATGAGTTTGCTACTTCCTATTGCTTATCTTGATTCAGTATACAGTTGAAATAATTTTTTTGTTTTGGGGTTTATTTTTGTTTTTTGGAGGGGGGGGAAGGGAGGGAAATTGGGGTTAAGTGATTTGCCCAAGGTCACACAGCTAATAAATGTCAAGTGTTTGAGGCTGGATTTGAACTCAGGTCCTCCTGACTCCAGGGGGAGCTTTATTCACTGTGCCACCTAGCTGCCCCTAAATAATCATTTTGAAAAATTCTTCAACTTTTTTGAATTCTGTTCATATTTGCAGAAATCTATTATATTTCTTCTATCATTTTTAATTTCCTTTGCACTGAATATTTTATTTTACTTATCTTCTGGTTTCCATTGCTCTCTACCTGGGAAAATCCTCTTCTCTTTTCAACTTGAACTAATGTAATATATATATATATACACATATATATATATATGTATGTATGTATGTATTTTTTTTTAAAGCAATTGGGGTTAAGTAACTTGCTCAAGGTTACACGGCCAGGTGCTTCTTGGTGGGTGCTAAGTGTCTGAGCCCGGGATTCGATCCCCAGGTCATCCCGACACTGGGGCCGGTACTCTTACTCACTGAGCCACATGGCCACCCCTAATGTAATATTTACAATATATCTCAACTCAAACTTAAAATCACCCTTAAAGGGACATTGGAGAAGTGTTATCCTCTTAATTTAGCCAACAGTTGCTCTTAAGTCAGGCAGTCAACAAGCAATTAAGCTAACTATTATTGGACAGTGTTGAGTGCTGGGGATACAAGGAACAGCAAAAACATTCCCCACCCTACGAGAGCCTACATGGGGTGGGGAAGGAACAGCATGTAAATAATTACATAGGTACAAGATATATACAGAGTATAATTTAGAAAGCAATTCATTCGATTGAATCTAAGAGGTCCAAAGCTCAGCTGACTATCTGTCTTCGAGCACTATGGATCAGTTCAACTATCTATTTAATCACCAAGATGTTGTGTGGGGCAAACAGAACAGAGCTCATAGGAAAGCAGCTCAAGTTGACTCTGTGATCGTGGTAAACCAGCCCAGCAAGTTCTTTACTCACCAGAGTGCTGTGTTTTTCCATTACATTTTAGCATCTACTTATATTTAATGGCTATAAAACCTACTTTGCTATTTCTGATTTCCCCTTTCAGAACAAGCAGGGAAGGGTTAGTGTTCATCCTTCATTCTCAAAGAGGACCAATGACATCATGATGTTGGGGTCAAAGTACAGTGTGTTCAACTGTACCTGATCAGTCCAATATGAGCTTGGAAGGCTCTACCACAGGTCAGGCACAAACAGTCTGTTTGAACTTTGGGGATGGATGTCTTTATATTTGTACATCTCACGTTTCCTTTGTGCTGCCATGATTCTGCTTTGCTCATAGAGCACAGTGGCTTCTTTGAGGTGGTCATGCCATACTAGATGGTCCTGTATCACCATCTACCATGTGTCACAACTGATATGAAAGTTCTTCAGAATGACCTTGAAATGTTCTTGTAAGAAGTTAAAAAGGTAAGAAGTAGGGAAGCATAATCAAGAATTAACAAGTACTAAGACTTTGGTGTTACTCTCTATATCTCGGTTACCAGACCTGAGAAAATTGCTGTAACTACATCTTTTTCATAGGAGTAGAATAAGAGACTTTGGCAAATGCTTCCTGTATGTGCAATTTCATAATTGCTGTGGACTTGCCACTGGGAGGTATGTCCATACTAGGCAGCAATAATTTGTATAAGGAACTGCATTATGATGGTCAGTTCTTCTTCATTAAGTCGAGTGAAGCCAGAATTCATCTGTGTTGTTTTGACTACCTTCTGGTAGTCACTCTCTAGCCTCTGGCTTGTTTAATAGCAGATGCAGAATCTTAGTGAGATGGGAATGGCTCTGTCTGAACTGGGGGTGGGGTTTTAGTGTCCAACATTTCTGGGGTTGAGGTGCCCTGAATGTAGATTTGTGCAAGGGAAGGGAATATCTCAGATTGACAAGGAAGGGGATGGGAATGACTAGCTGCTTTCCAAAAGCTGGAGATTCAAAAATAAAAAGGCATAGATTTATAAAATAGGGTAACCCCATTTCTATAGAATTCTAAATCACTTTCCTCACAACAACTTTGTGATGTTATTATGAACCAAATGAATGTATTATTATCCACCTTTAACAGAGGCTGAATGGGTCAATGATTTGCCTGTGGTCACACACTGAGTTTCAGAGCTGGGGTTCCCACCCTGGTCTCTTGATTTACAGAATCTTACAAAAATACATCAGAGTTGGATGAAACCCCAGGAGACTTCCAGTCCAACCAGTAACTCAAAAAGAATCCCATATACAACACTCTCAGCAAGTGGGTAGTTTCCAAAGGAAGACTGCTAGTGACATGCAACTCACTTCTTCCAAAGGTAGTCCATTCCCATTTTTTATAGCTATACAATCTGTCCTTTAATCAAATTGAAGTCTGCCTTATTTCAATTTGTACCCATTTCTTAAAGATTTGGCATCTGGAGTCAATTAGAACAAGACTAACCCACAGTCCATATACTAGCCTTTAAAATATTTGAAGACTGCTATTGTGTTGACACTATCTTCTATTCTTCCATCTAACATCCTTCACTAGCTCCTTGTGTGGTATGATCTCTAGTTCTGTCAAAGTATTTATTTGCCTTTTCTGAATATGCACCAGCTCATCATTTCTGGTATAGTATGTAGTCCTAGGAAATGAAAATAGTATACCAAAATTCTGACTAGAGGAAAATCCAGTGGGGCCTTCATTTCCTTTTTTCTGGGCACTATACTTCTATTACTTCAACTGAAGATGTTAGTATTTTTTTGTCTGTTGCATTATACTATTGAATCACAATTGATCTTAAAGTCAAATAAAATTCCTAAGCATTTTTCACAAGAATTCATGTCTAGCCATACACTATTTCTGAAAAAAAAATTTTTTTAATCCAAATTTATAATGTAAACTCATAGCTCAGGGCCTTATAGAGGCCTTGGATTCACATGAATGGGATTCAGTCATGGGAGTCTGACCCCAAGAGGGTCATTTTCCTCTCTTTGCCCCACCTGAACTAATCTCTAGAAATACTATGATAAAATTTATGTCTAGGTTTTCTCAAATATAGGTGAAAAGGAGTCCAGATCCCATATAGGCACTTCTCAGGTGCCAACTGCACATCAGGCATGGAACAGCTTTATTTCATCCCATAGAAAATACCAAAAGATGCCAAAGCCTTTCTGGAGTACACAGAAAAATACAGAAACATAAAGCCCTGAAATAGCCCATCTGCTCCCCTGGAAAAGAATCAATGATTATTAGTGGTGGCTATTAAGACAAATTATTCTCATTCCAGTGAGTTCTTTCCCATAGAACCCTACAAAAGCTTCTTTCGACTTATAGCACGATCTGTATTTAAATTCCTTCCCACTGCTCTAGCCCCCTTCCCCTAAAGAGAAAGATACACTGGGCCTGCTGAGCAAGCAAATCCATTTTCACCAGATATTCACACCATCACTCTCTCAGTAACTCACTGAATTTCTTCTCCAAGTGGGCCCCTGCACTGGAACTCCGTGGGTTATTTCTCTTCTCACTCCAAGGACTGTCCTGTCTCAAGAAATCCACAGAGAAGCTGGGATTCATGAATGGTGTTTATAACTTTCTTTCAGGATAAGTGACTTACACTTTTTTTTCATAATAATCAAGATTTATTAATAAACCAAACTTCAATCTAAAAAGCTTTTGTGACATACCTACTACATGCAAGGTATTTTTCTATACCTTAGGGATTCAAAAATTAAAATAGTCTTTATCCTTGTGGAGCTTACATTCTCCTGGGAAAATGCCATATAGAGACAGATAAATATATTCATGATAAATTGGAAGGTGAAAGAGGAACACGTGTTATGCTTCTGCTGTAATTCAGTGTTGTACTGTTCTTGAGCAGAGGGGAAAGTAGAAATCCTCTCTCCCTTCTCACTACTTGATGAACTCTGGAAGAAGGGGCCAGGGAAAAGGAGAAGGGGTAGTCTTGAAGACAAAGACAGATAAACACAGGATGGAAAAATGACTGGACTTGGTTGCACAATTTGCCCAAAGAGATGAGTGATTGATTCTTAATCAGCCATTTATCAGAAGGCAGACCCATCTCTGCAACCCAATTAGTATGTCATCAATGGACATGCTCACATTTTATGAAGTGACTTCTCCAAATGGTGTATAAATTGTAAACTTATTAGGTTGAGGAGTTGAAAATTCTTCAAATTGATCAAAGACTGCCCTAATCATCCTTTGTTCTAATAGTTAGTTATCAGTACAGTCATTTTTCTATAGTGCCTGACTCTTCATGATCCCATTTGGGGTTTTCTTGGCAAAGATACTGGAATGCTTTGCCATTTCCTTTTCCAGCTCATTTTAGAGATGAGGAAACTGACACAAACAGGGTTAAGTTACTTGCCACATAGCTAGTAAGTATCTGAAGCCACATTTGAACTCAGGAACATGAGTCTCCCTGACTCTAGGTCCAATACTCTATCCACTATGTCACCTAGCTACCCCCTAATCGTTATATTTATCCCTATTAAATTTCATATAATTATATTCAGCTCATTATTTTAGCTTTTCAAAATATTTTGGATATTAATTTTTCCATTCATTGTGTCAGCCGTCCCTCCCATCTTCATACCATCAGTAAATTTGAGAAGCATACTATTTGTGACTTTTTCCCCGTGATGTCTAGAAAAGAGAATAGACTGGTTATATAAAAGGTGTATAGTTTATGATATGTAAGTTAACAGATCTATATATGCACACATATGCCATTCCCTGTAGATCTAGTTGGGATATACTTAAAATGAAAGCTTATGTTTTACCTTATCTTCTCTGACTGTCTGTCTCTGTCTCTCTGTCGCTGTGTTTGTCTCTGTGTCTGTCTCTGTCTGTCTCTCTCTGTCTGTCTCTGTCTCTCTCTGTCTGTCTCTGTCTCTCTCTCTCTGTCTGTCTCTGTCTCTGTCTCTCTCTCTGTCTGTCTCTGTCTCTGTCTCTCTCTCTCTCTCTGTCTGTCCATCTCTCTCTCTGTCTGTCTCTCTCTCTGTCTGTCTGTCTCTCTCTGTCTCTCTGTCTCTGTCTCTGTCTCTCTCTCTCTCCCTCTCTCTCTCTCTCTGTCTCTCTGTCTGTCTCTCTCTCCAGTTTCCTGACAGAAGACAGGGGAAATTTTAGGTGATGTAACAATAAAAGATATAAATAAAAATTTTTTTTTGGAAAAAAGAAAGAAAATCTAATGGAGTGCCAGGGCACCTGAAGGCTAATCCAAACCAAAAGTCTATTATTTCCCCAAGTCATTATTAAATCATGGATTTCAAGCTGGAAGGGGACTTAGAGGTCATCTGTCTTGGATAAAGGCCTAAGACCAGCCAAGCAGCTAACACAGAGAAGCAGCCAGTGGCAGAGTTGAAATCATGCCACCATTTCAATCTTCACCTGAAATTGTTGTGATTTAAAAATGTAATATCATAATTACCTGTGTTAGCAGTCTAAGTCCACAATTTGTAAGGGAAAAAGAGGAAATAATCATTGCAAGCATATAGGGATAGAGGTGGAAGGGACTTTAGAAGGCATCTAGTTTAACCTCCTTAATTTTATAGATGAGAAAATTGAGGCTAAAAAAGGAGACGTGATCTATCCAAAGTCACACAAGTAGTAAGTGACAAAGCCAGAATTTGGACACAAGGACTCTGACTCCACATTTAGCACTCTTTTTACTGAGTTGGTACTGTTCTGAAAACTATTTTAAATATCACTCAATCCTAGTCTCACACTTCTCAGCTTTTTAAATTCCAGTGGCTACAGATGACTAAGGGGAGAGGGGGCTGGCCTTCAAAAAGAGGCAGACCTATTTTCTTGTAATGTCTCTCTTTATATTTATTACAAGAAAATTTATCTGCCTCTTCTTGTTTTATTATTTTACTATGTTATGGAAATGCTTGTTTTATTTCTTAAATTAAAAATAAAAGAAAATTGGAGTGGCTAGGTGGCACAGTGAGTAGAGCACTGGCCCTGGAGTCAGGAGGACCTGAGTTCAAATCTGGCCTCAGACACTTATCACCAAAAAACAAAAATGAAAAAAGCCTAGCCATGTGACCTTGGGCAAGTCACTTAACCCCAATTGCCCTCCAAAAAATGAAAAAAGAAAAAAATTAAAAGAAAACAAAGAGGCAGACAAGCCAGAAATAGAGGGTCACTAATTTTTTGCTCCATTCAATTAAACAAATGTTGACAAATATTGGGATTATGCAAGGTATAGAAGTAAACATCTCAGGGTCTATCCTTATAGTTTGTATTCACACAAATAAAGAGAACATAACATGGGAAAAAAGAACACCAAACGTAGCTTACTGCCTAAAAACTCCAGTGGCTCCCTATTACCTTTAGGATGAAATATTACGTTCTCTCTCTGTTTGGCACACAACACTCTTCACAATGTGTCTTCTTCCCTATCATTTAAACTTTCTTATATGTCACTCATGTCCTGGTAGTCTGAGGTCCAGATCTACTTCATACATGATGCTTGTTATCTCTTCTCCAATGGCACTGGCCATTATTCTCCCTTCTCCCTTCTCCCTGCCAGGAGTTCTCTCTCCCTCCTTCCTCACTTTCACCTTAGAATCCCTTCTTTTCTTCAAGATTCTGTGCAATCATCCACTTTGTGACAGGTCTTTCCTATCTCTGCCTCCACCTCCCAACAACAGTTTCTGATGCCTTCTTCTCTAACGTTCCCACTTTGTATATGTCTGATAAATATGTATGAGACGATGTGTATATATCATAACTGATGATATGTAAGTTAGCACATGTACCATGCCATGTAGATCCAGGTGGGATATACTTAAGATAAAATATTTGTCTCATTCCTTACACATGGATCCACATCATTTTTGATCATTGAAGATTGATAATGTCATTGAAGGGACATCATGTGTGCATATGTATACATATGCACACACATAAGGAAGTATTTTACAGATATGTAGGCAATATACATGTGTACACATGCATGTATGTGTGTATGTGTGCATGCATACATGCAAACATATATTTATACTCCTTGAGGGCAGGGACTGTTTCATTTTTGTCTTTGCCTGCCTCCCTTCCCCCTCCCTCTCTCCCATGCTTAACAGAGTGTCTGGCACCTGATTTGAAAAGTAATCGTTTGATTTGAAAGTTATAGACAAGGTAGGGATATAGGGAGTAGATAGGGAGAAACCAATGTGGGCTTCAGGTCCAGGAAGGCTTTCTCAAGGAGAAAGAGCCCTTGGGTGTGTTTTAGGGCTCCTAGATTGACAAGCACCAATAATACTCTAGTCTGAATGACCCAGACAGCTCTTCAGCCTCACCTGAGAATGCTGGGTTCAGCACAGTGCAGAGGATGAGCAGGCCCTTTGACTTTTTGCTGTCCATCTCATACCTCACTGCCTAAAGGCTCCAGACCAGATACTGCCTCAGGCTCTTGGATATCGACTTGAAAGACCACTCAGTAGCTACCTGCTTTTAAAACAAGCCTGGTAGTGCGCGGCCCCGGAGTCAGGAGAACCTGAGTTTGGTTCCAGCCTCAGACACTTCACACACACACACACACACACACACACACACACACACACACACAAAACTAGCCGTGTAAAAGTTACTTAACCCAATTGCCCTCCAAAAAGGCAAAAACAAAAAACAAAAAAAAAAAAACAAAAAACAAGCTTGGTCTATGATTTCTGTCGGGGCAGGAATACAGGGGTCTCCAGACGTGATGCCACTGCCCAGGGATGTCATTGAGAGATCACATCACCTTTGGGGACCTCTGTGCTCCTGCCCTGGGGAGCCAGCTTTTGCCTTACAGAAACCATAGATCCAGGCTTGTTTTGGAAGCCGTTAGTTACTGAATAGTCTTTTAGCAGATATCAAGGAGTGGTGCCTGGAGTGGTAGCAGTGGAACCACCCGCCTCTTAAGAAGCACCCAGCGGAGCATACATATCAACAGGTATCAAGAGATGTCCAAGTGATTCAGATAGAACGACTGACGCCCATCAATCCAGGAGCCCTAGACAACACTCCAGGGCTCTACCTCCTGAGGAAGCCTTCCTGGACACTGGTCCACATTGGTCTCTCCCTACCTATTCCCTATCCTGTCTGAAGCCTTCAGAGACTGCCTTTAAAATCAGTCCTTGTTACCTCCGAACTCAAGAAGAAAATATACTGATCGCAGAAGAACTTCCTCTCGACTTCTAGATTCTTCACAGAAAGAAAGCTTCTGCTTGCTGCTGCTTCTGAACTGACCCATTCTCCCTGTTACCTGGCATCTTTTAGTTTAAGATAAATGTAATTAGCATCCAGTCCTGGTAATCACACCTCACAAGAGATTTTTAGGAGTTAAAGAAGGCCAGAGATCACAGAAATGAGTTGAGGGGACTGGATGCTAGATAAACACAAACTTAAACCATTAGGATTCCAGTTTGTGACATGGATGTTCATACTTAGGGTCTTGTTCTGCAAACACAGCCAGAAGCTCAGCTCAGATAGGCAAAATCACCATCACTGTGCATCAGGCTGCCCTATCCCAACCCATCCTCACCTCCCCCCCAGGGGCCATTCCCCTTATCAGGGTGACCTTCCTCCACCTGCTATTAGTTTATGTGAGGACGTTCAGTACATACCCTTATGCTGTCACGATGACCCGACCTTTTTCCCCATCTATAAAGGGAATTGAACTCCACATCTCTGAATGATGTCATCTTCCCAACTTGGCATCTCATGAGTGTAGTTTATCATCAAGGACAATCTTGCTGTGCACTTAGGAAAAGAAGATATTTAGAATTTGGTGGAATTTTCCACCCATGGAAATTGAATCAGTTCTGTCATTCTCTCCACTGTATATTGTTGTTTATTTCCTAATCTATCCACAACCCTTTTTAAGGACTTTGCCTTTCTTGGTGTTTGTATTTATGACATTTCCTTTGGTCACTTACAGGATTTGTGAAGAAAATGGAAATTGTCCTTGATCCTCTAAAATCTCTCTTCCCTCACATTGTTGTTTCTCTGGTCTATACAAAAATATTTCAGGATATCCCTTTCCCTCTTTTTCATATTCTCTTGTTCGAGTGCATAGAAGGCAGCTTCCTGCACTCTTTATTTGTGTGGCACTTGGTTTAGGTCACCCTCCTGGTCATTAATCATAATTCTTTGCTTATTCTTTATTCCAGGCAGTTCCTCCTTAGTTCTGGCTTTCTGCTGACCAGTGATGGCTCTACTCTTTGTTGATTTCATTTTAGTTCAGAGGTCAATCTTCATACACACTAGGGAGTTGTTCATGTCTAGTTTCAGTGATTTGGGGAAGTTTTCCTTCTTCTTTACTTGCCCTACTTGGCACTAAAAAAAATCTTACTTTTACCCTTTGCAGTCTCCAACTTCAGAGAAAATACAAAATGTTTCTCCTCTGAATGCCTCGATGGTGGGGTGGAGTGGGGTCCCTCCTTTGACTTTTAGAACAGAAATTTGGCTTCACTTAGTGCATGTGCCCTCCAACTCTTATACAGCAAAGCAAGCATATCCTTTGTATCAGACTGACTTTGGGCTCAAAGTTCACTCTAAAATCTCTAGACGAAGTTCAGTGAAATGATTGAGGAGATCCAGAAGGCTCAGGGTGGCTAAATGTTTGTGTGGGAGTGAGGATGCTAATTGAGAAGAAACTCAGTCATCTGGAAAATATAGCCCTGCCTTCTGACTCAAAGGGCTCTTAGAACAAGGTGGTTTGAAGATACCATACAAGCAATGCTTAAAACTTCTCAGAAGACTGACTCTCTTTTAGGCCACGGAAAATCATCTTGTAAAAGGTAGGGCTGTCTGGGGGTACCAACAGCCTATTTAAAAGTGGTATCTTATTTGACCACTTCTTCAGCATAACTCTCAATGTTAGAAGAACCATTGTTTTTTTGGTAGACTGGGGAGAGGGAGTAGGAGGTTGGTTTTGTTTTTTAACAGAAACAGTCTCAGAATAATAGAAAGTCAGATCTGGAAAGTGACTGTAGACCAGTGGTGTCAAACTCAAATAGAAACAGCAGTCACTAAGCCATAATTAAAGATCCCTTCAACCTACATATTGACACAGAAAACTACATTATCTTTGTTTTATGGTACTATTAGTACAATTACTAAATATTTAAAGTAGGACATGCTGCCTCCTACTAGAAGAGCTGCCTGTACTAGCTAAAGGTTTTGTTAAACATTTACCAGTTTTATTTTAATCTGGTTCAGCAGCACTCTGGAGTGTTGTGGGACCCACACATCTGTACCTGCATGTTTGACACCTGTGTTTAAGCCATTTAATTTGACCCTTCTCACATCACAGATGAGAAAACTGAGGCCCAGAGAAGAAAAGTGACTTTCCCAAAGGCACATGACTAGTAAGTGACAGAGACAGAACTCCCACGTTGAATCAGAGCTTGTTACCCACTATGTTACTCTGACTCTAACATTTGCCTTGGTGCCCCCGCCCCTGCCCTGCCAGCTATCTGATCCTGACCTGTCTCAATGGACACCACTCCTCCATCTGCTCTGACATCCTGCTGCTCACATGAGCCCACTGTGAGAGTCTAGGCAAATGGCATTAGGCAACTAAGGCTACTTTTAGAGTAGCTGATTATTTGCACGACTTATTTGTGTTTCCTCTATTTGGCAGCACCAGACATTGAAGAAATCCAGGCCTAGTCAAAAATCTAAATATCCCACACTTAACAGCCATCTTAATGTCTGTACTGCACAGCTTCAACCTCAGCCATTGTTCTAAGTCTCAGTTACCAACAGATGCTACTCTGTCCCATTACTCTTGCTCAAAGACTAAGTCCCAAGGTCTTTATCTTATCAAGTTTGTATCAGTTCAACTTATTCTGGGCAAGTTTATTTCACCAATAGTTATTCTTAGTCCTGGGAATTGGGTTTCGATTCTGCTTCTCCCGCTATATCTGTGCACACAGCATCAGCCAGTGACCAAGCCATTCATCGATTAGTGTAATTGTACAATCATAGGATAATAGATTTAGAGCCAGAATAAACTTTCAGAGAGCCAACTAATCTAATCCCTTCATTTTACAGATGAAGAAATTGAAGACCAGAGAAGTTAAGTGACCAAGGTCACACAGAGAATAAGTGGTAGAAGGAAGGTTAACTCCAAGGACCAGGTCCTCTGACTCAAAGGCAGCCCTTTTTTTTACTAGCAGGAGGCTCTTCTTAGCAATAGTGGACAAGGGGAAGGATCCAAGGAATAACTTACACAGTGAGACAACTACTCCTTGTATATTATACATATATACTACAACCTACTTACTAAGTATACAAGCAACATGGTATAGAGCATATAGACCATGGTTGAAGCCTCAAAAACCTAAGGTCAAGTTTCATCCCTGACACATAGTGGTGGTGCCAAGTCACTTTATGTCATTGAGCTCTAGGCATCTCCATAAGACAAAAATGTTGCAGAGAAGATGCCTCCCTGCATCTATAAAGGGGATTTCCTCATCTGGAGTTGCCTATGACAATGAAACCACAGGTCCAGTTGCTTCACCAAGTAAAGCATATGTGTGTATATTTACATATATACATGTATTCATATTGAACTAGCAAAGCTTAACACTACACTGAGATTTTTGGAACACATTGTGGGTATACACACATAAACACACACAAATGCCAACATACACATGTTCACCAAGAAAAATCTACTTGATTATGCTTGAGTCTCTCCTTCACTGACAACATATATTCCCAGTGTTCCCCAGAAAACTCTCATGTCCCCTCACATTCACACTTTCATCTAGGCTTCTCATGGACTCACACCCATTCAAAAGAGAATGAGATCCCTGTTCTAGAGAGGACTACTTGACTGACAGTAAAAGAGTATTGGATTTTGAGTCAGAAGACTTAGGTCTGCTACTGACCACTTGTGTTGCCTATGATATTATTGTCTAATACAGCTCCTGTTGGAGGACATATTTGTGGCTGTTAGGCTTGTAGGGAAAGACTACCTCCTACCTTAAGCAGCTGGTTTAAGGTAACACTCCCTCCTTGCCACCTTTCAGTACTCACCAAACCATTGATGAGACCAGAAGCACAAAGAGAGAGGCAGAGAGGGAAGGGGAGGGAAGAGGCTTGGGAACTAATTGTTCATCACTCTTACTAAACCACTGGGGAATGCCCAAGGCATCCTTTTGCAATCGTCAGAAACTTGCCCTCTTGCTCCAGATGAAGAACAAGGTGATCAGCATTTTGATGCAGTTATCAAACTCTACTTGTTAGGACTGATTCATTTCCCCTTGTCTGGACTCCAAAGACAATTTCAAAATATCTTTCCTTTATCTATCTTGTTTCAAGTCAACTTTTTACTCTAAGCTATTCATCTTACAGCATGTTCAGTCTAATTATTCCATTGGCACCTAGGAAGGAACAGACCCTAGAGTGTTTAAATGTATTTTTAAAAAAACACACCCAAACAACTCTAAAAATGTTATTTAGACTCATTTTTTATTTCTAATTTCATGCCAAATTGTTTCTTAGTATTCAAGTGGACCAAAAGGATATTAAGCATTTTTGATACCTTCTAAAATAGGATAAGGACTTCAAAATCATCTTATCCAAACCCTTCATTTTACAGATGAGGCTGAGGGAGAGCAAATCAAGGGAGTTGATCAAGGCAACTTTAGTAGTAATCATCAGGGGTGAGATTGAATCCAGTTTCCCTGACCAGTTAGATAGCTAGCTCTTTTTCACATCGATAAGAATATCTCAACCATGATATACTTCTACAATATGGCTTTGAGAGAAATATGAACTTTTGATGGATCTAAGAATTTAGTCACTGTACTAAGAATACTTTTTTCAGGATGGTAAAGCACCCCCATTTAATTATTTCTCTGAACCATAAGTTTGCTTCTCATATACATTCTCAAGCTTTTAATTAGTCACCTAATTATGATCTCTATCCTAATAACAGAGGAGTTCTTAGGGAAGCAAACAATCCATTATTGCATTTCTGCTGCATTTCATAGCCTCACATTAATATCCCTCCCTTTTACCTTTATAAGTCAAAGTCCATTGAGTAATGTGTACCTAAGGCAATAGTCATGTGACTTTCTCCATAAGAAGAAAACTATATAGAAAAACTATATTAAATATATATATATACACAGAGATGTAGCTGTATGTATGTATACTATACATGAAGTATACATACACACATACATATAATACTGAAGCACTGAAGGCAAAAATTACCATAATTATGAAGCCTTGTCCTTACAGAATGATGGGATCAAATTGCTTACTTCCCCCCCTCCCCAAATTTCAGAGTACACAGAGTCCCTGGAAAGGGTCATTTAAAGCTGCCTTGCATAAGCAATTAGAGAGAACCCCTCAACAGATTTATATGGAGCCAAGAGAAAGAGAGCAAAGATCAAAATGCTCCTCTGACCCAAAGAGCAGCTATTGGGGTATATTCTGGGATGGGTCACAGGCAGAACAGGCAAACCAATAATCATCATTTTCAGTATCATATAGGGGAACCTCTGTCCTACTGCTCCAACTTCTGGGTCAGCACCAGCAGCGACAGAAGTATTTCCTCAATCTGAAAATAAGCCCAGGCACAGAAGATTAATTTCCCTTTTGCACTCTGAGGGGCCTCCATTTTCTAGCATGGATAGACAAACTGTATTTGATATCTATTGTGAAGTGTGCTGGTCACATGGGGATAATGAGGGCTCGCCAATGGACAGCTCCTATGCTCCCTATGCATTTATATTTTCAAGAAAAATCCTTGGCATGAAGGGTGGGTGTGAACAAGAGTTGCAAAGGATGAGGGGTCATGGATGGTTGTGATCTGCATTACTGGTGAGATTATAAATTTATTGAACTATCTACTTAGGATCTCAATAGATTTTATAAATTTGATCCCTATGAGACTGTTAATGTATTAGTAGATATCTTTCTATTTTCTATGTGGAAAAAGTAAAATATGGAGATACTGTCTTTTACCCAAGGTTAGCCACAACATAAGCCCTTCCTCTAGGGCTTTAGGGTCTGAGAAATGAGCTCAATATTCTAAACTTTAGTGTGTGTGTGTGTGTGTGTGTGTGTGTGTGACAGATTGACAGAGATAGACAGAGACCAAGGAAGAGTTAGTTGAGACAAAATCATGCATGTGAGGAGAATAAGAAGCATTTGAGAAAATCCAAAGCATTGGATATTAACTCTACTATATAGGTTTATAACACCTTTTAATCATGAATCCTATTGTGCATTCTTTTCAATATCACCGAGCAAATTTTTTTTTTAATACTTTGTTGTTAGACAAATAGAAAAGTATTATCCCAACTTTATGGTAAGAACTGGGCATCAAAAGATGACAGTGCCCTGTTAGGCAACAAAGAATGCCTTCTGTTTTGATATGATTTCCCTTTCCAGGCTACTCAAGACTATGGACGTGGATAGCAGGACTTCTGATTCTCCACACAATTGTACAAAAGATCTGGCTCTGGTTACACACACTTATGAATATCCTCTTCTAGAAGCAATTTGCTGAGCTTCAGATTGGCATCTGTCCCTCTCGGTTATTCATCCATGTGGGAGAATTATGCCAAGAGAGCACAGCATGGGCTTTGTGAGGGTGAAGAGTCAGCTGCGCGAATGCTGCTTTGCCTAATCGCTTCTTACCGGGTAGGCAGGAGAGCTGTTCGGTCAGAGCCAGCTTTTGTGTGGATCAGGTCATTTCCCAGCCTTCCCATTGGCTAACAAAGCAATTCTCTGCTGCTGCAAAGCAAGCCTGGGCTCTGCTGAGCGATCATCACCCTGTGCCTAGAACCCTCCATTCACCACCCAGGAAGCACTGTCATCATCACACCATTTTCCTATCTGACATGGCATAGCGCCGGAGATACCTCAGCACATTCAGCAGAGCCAGCCTGGAGAAAAAATTCGAGGGAAAGATCAGACAGTCATTTGTTTCTACAACCAGAAAGCCACATCCATGGCTGAAATTGCTGATAGCGGTGGCATTTTCACATCCTGGCATGGGGGGTGGGGTGGGGAAGAGGGACAGAAATAAATATTTGCTACATTACTTTCCTTTTAGAATAAGAATGGAAAATATTTGCTCATTTGCAAAGGTAGTTAAGAAAACAGGCAGAGCTCTCCAGGGCTGAGGTCTTTTGAAACCCAGAAATTCCCAGTGGAATGCTTCTTGATGGCAAGATTAAATTCCCTTTATATCCACGTATGTACAGGACCTGGCATGTTTCCTGGCAGCCCACCATCTAATAGATTTATGGAATGAAATTGTGACTCTTTGTAACAAAAGCTGATTTATTTAGGTTAGAAGAAAACAATAAACACACTTATTACTTTACTATTATAAAGTGTGAATATAAAGAAGAAGGGACTCAAGAGACAAGATTTCTGTTTTCAATGTTTGAAGGGCTATTAAGTCAATAAGGATTCGACTTGTTTTTGGTGACAGAGAGCAGAGCTAGTCACCTTGGGGAAATTTTTCTAAGGATTTCTGCTAAA
Source organism: Petaurus breviceps papuanus (assembly GCF_028583685.1). NCBI lineage: Eukaryota > Metazoa > Chordata > Mammalia > Diprotodontia > Petauridae > Petaurus > Petaurus breviceps. The sequence goes on along the minus strand of NW_027186304.1, from coordinate 95,992,572 downwards.
GATAAGGAAGATCTCAATCCATTAAACAAACAACAAATCTTTATTCAGAACCCACAGTGTCCTACATACTGTAATAAGCAAAAAGAAGCAGGCTCTGAACCTAGAGAACTTCTGTTCTATCAGGGGAAGCAACACAGGTTGTAGGGTACAACCTGCCCACGTGTAAGTTCCCACAAAATGCACACAAAGTAGGTTAATTTTTTTGGAGGAGGAGGTACTAGCAGTGGGGTAGGCCAAGAAAGGTCTCATGTAGTAGGAAATACTTGAGATGAGCTAAAGGGAGCTAAGGATCCTGGGAGGTAGAGGTGAGGAGGAAAGGTAATCCAGGTGAGGGAAGACCTAGAGATAGAATGGTACAAGTGAAGACCAGCAAGAAGGCCGGTTTACCTGCAACAGAAAGTGTATAACAGGGAGGAAATGTCTAATAAAGCTAGAGAGGCTGACGCTAGGCTGAAAGGGGCTTGAAATGCCAAGCAGAGGACTTTGTATGGCATCTAAGAATTATTAATGGTAATTTATAATGTCATTCATTTGGGCTTTAAGGCTTACAAAGCCCAGGGCCTCACAGTTAATGGGTCTGAAGTGGAATTTGAACTCAACTCTCCCTGACTTCAGGTTCACCTAGTTGTCCAACAAAGCTGTCCAATTTATTGCTTTTACTACCTTTGACCAACCTCAAAGTGTTGCTTTCCCAGAATAATATTTAGCAATCTGACAGCATTTTGAATGGACAAAGTACTTAAACCTGTTGTTCCTTGACTGTCAAAAGGGGCCTGAGAGGAATAGCATTTTGCAGATAGGAAAACTGTAAGTATAACACAGAAAGACCAGATTACCTAAGCATGTCAAATGATAGTAACTGCTCAAGTTTTTCAATCCCCAGGAAAATTCACTAGGCCAAAAGTCAGTGACATTTTTATATTTGAACATCAAAAGTGAGATTTAGCTGGGCCAATTATACATAGAATGTTACTGGAAAGACAAAGGCTTTGGGGAAGTAGGCATTTGGAAAGCAAATGGAAACACTGACATGGGAGAATATATGGCTATGCATATACATTGGTTCAATTAAACATCTACTACAGCCATTTCTGCTACAACATGAAAGTATGTTCCTAAAAATCACAGAGGGCTTATGAGAAAAATGAAGCTGGGACAGATACTTCATCAGTGACATAAAAGAAGATAGGAACTTAATAGAAATGGTAGCAAAGTTTTGTAAATGTTAAATGGTTGGGTTTTTTTTAAAGCCATATACAATACTACAGTGAGAGTAATTTTAAGTACCTCAATAAGTAAGAAGTTTGTCAATTTAGCATAACAGATAATGTGGTACAAATGAGTTTTATTACCATCATAAAATAGTTTATCAGTTCAGCATGATGGATTCCATTTTGTGGTAAGCCTCCATTTTGGGATTGAGCTAGGTGGCACAAAAGATAGAGGGTTTGGAGTCAGGAAGCCCTGAGTTCAAATTCAGTCTCAGACACTTCCTAACTGTGTGACTCTGGGTAAGTCATTTTACCTCTGTTTGCCTTCATTTCCTCAACAGTAAAATGGGGGTAATTATAACATCTACCTCACAGGGTTGTCATGAAAATCAAAGAGAGAATATCCAAAAGTTGTTTAGTAAAGTTCCTGTCACGTAGGAGGCACTGCATAAATGCTTATTTCCTTCCCTAATAAGCTTTTTTTAAAAAAAAAAATAAGATAATTGGGAGGGAAATAAGAGAGGGCAGATTGGGGAAATGGGTAATCAGGATGCTTGCCATCTTGGGGTGGGGGTGAGAGATGGAGAGAAAATTTGTAACTCAAAATCTTGTGTAAATGAATGTTGAAAACTAAAAAAATGAACGAATAAATAAATGCCAAAAAATAAGATAAGCATCTGTGTGGTATGATGTAATAAACAACACAAGTATGTTCTTATAAACAACTGACAAACATATGCAGACCCTCCTCCTTCTGACTATTATTTCTGCCATTGGTGTCACCATTCAAATAGTTTTCCAGCTTCAAAACGTTGATATTATCCTTGACTCTTCCCTTTTTATTCAGTTTTCACACAAAGTTAATCACCAAGTCCTGTGGAATTAACCAGTGTAATATGCTTTGATTGTCTTATTTTCTATGGGAAGAAAACTGAACTTTTAGTCAGAGAGCCTGGGTTAAAATCTTGACTTTCCTTCATTCTGCCTGTATGATTTTGTGAAATTGATTTTTCTCATTGGGCCTCTATTTCCTCATGCATAAAATAAGGAAGTTGGACTCAACAGTCTCTGAGGTCTCTACCAGCTCTAAATTTGTGATTCTATGATTTGTGTAATTGGAGGATCATTGAAAAGCATTGACTTTTTAAAAAGAAGTCTTGATGTCTTTCTTTTTTTGCATCACCATAATTTTTCCCAGCATCCCTCCCTCATTCACTTCCACAGAGCCATCCCAGATAATAAATTGTATTTTAATGACAAAAAGAGGAACAAAATCATGCTTTTGTGTGTTCGTCACATTCATCATTTCTTATAGCATACTAATATATTACATTCATGCACTGTAATTCAATTATGTATTCTTTGACTAATGAACACCTGCTTTGTTTTCAACTTCTTTGCTATCACAAAAGGCACTGCTGTAAACATTTTGGCACATATTTTATTGTTCAGTCATTTCTGACCCTTCATGACCCCATTTGGGGTGTTCTTGGCAAAGATACTGGAGTGGTTTGCCATTTCCTTCTCCTGTTCCTTTTACAAGTGAGGAAACTGAGGCAAACAGAGCTAAGTGACTTGCCCAGGGTCATACTGATAGTGTCTGAGGTTGGATTTGAACTCACCTCTTCCTTACTCCAAGCCCACTGCATCACCTAGTTGCCCCTTTTGGTATATGTGAGTGCATTCTTTTTATCAAAGGCCTTCTTTGGGTATAAGTGTAGAAATGAAGTCTCTAAGTCAAAGGATATGGACATAATATCTCTTTACATAACTACACATTGCTTTCCAAAATGGTTGTCATGTTTAAATTTTTCTTTTGAAAACTTCCACCCATTCCTCCTAATTCTGTCATTTGATGGGCCAAGCAGAATGAGTCTAATCTTCTCCTCACAAAAATCCTTCACATATATGAAGATGACTTTTTTCTCTCCCTGTAAGTCTACTCTTCCCCAAGTCGAGCATCCAATCCTCATAAAGCATGAATTTGAGGTCCTTCCAACTCCACATTGATACTTCTCTGATTCTGTCACTCATTTCCTAAGGGCTGAATTGTTCTTCCATATAAAACAAGGATGAGCATGCTTTCACATCCCTGGATGAAAGCTGCTATACAAGCAAAAAGAATTCCTGTTTACAAGTAATTATCACCCACTCTTATAATTCCATTGCAATTCATAAATTACTCTGTCTGCAGCCTCTGGACCATTACCCTTTCTTCTTGGCCCACAAACCCTGAAGGCACCCAACAGTTGTATTTTTTTTTTCACCATTGGGTTATTAAAATGAACGAGTTTTACATTCCACTAGCTTGTAGGACTGGTCATCTCAGGTGAAAAGTGAACTAAGCACTGAGGTCAGCTCCAGTCATCCCAGTGTGTTCCTGATTAAGAACTGGAGCCACAAGGAGAGGAAGATTCAGTAACCTTACCAAATGGTTGAGTAGTAAAAAGCTTATGCGTTATTATATGAGACTGTGTCCAATGTGTCCCCACCATCCTCCACTTTCATTTAGACCTACTTTCCATAGATCCCCTTTCCCAACATCCATTGAAGTAAACCCCACTTTCTCTTAAATATAGTTCTATCTTCTAGCATGAATCACAATTAAACTATTTCTCTAGTTTGTGCTGTAACTCTTTCCCTTGGCATCACCCTGGGCTCAGAACTCATTCAACAAGTGTTAATTAAGAGCTTACCATAAGGCAAAGTCATCAAGAAAGACCTCACATAAGTGGTAAGGTCTGAGCTGGGCTTTGAAGGGAGTTAGGTATCCTGAGGGACAGAGGCACTGACATCCCCTATTCTAGACATCAAATGGAGAGCTACACACCCACACAAATGAAAATATATGCAAAGTAATATAGTGGGGAAAGGGAGGGCACTAGCATCTAGGAGAACGGCTTCATGTAGGGGGTAGCCATGGGCTAATCCTTGAATGAAGCTGGGGATGCTAGAAGGCAGAGGTGAGGAGGGAATGCATTCCAGGCATAGGGGTCAGCTCTCATAAGGGCACAGAGATGGGACGAGGAACGACAAGTAGGTCGGTGAGTTTAGAAGACAGAGTGTCTTTGGAAGCCAGTCCCTCAACGGGAAGACAAGGAAGTCCCAGAGGCCTGGCATGAGGTGAAAGTCAGGGAATTAAGGCCTAAGGTCCCAGGATCCAGGAACTGGTATAAGGTAAGCAACAGGAGAGGGATATGTATGGGGGATAGAGAGCCCTCCTCTGAGTCACGAGTCCTTTCTCTGATGCATCCTGCCAGGGTCATCCTAAGGAAGGCCTTTAACCTCTCAATGCCCCGGCCATCTGTGCTTTGGGAATATCTATTTGGCAGCCTCGAGGCTGTAGGTAAACACAGACCATGGCATTGTTGGAAGCCTCCTCTGGAGAAAGCAGCAAAGGCTGTAGCCAGGTTCTTTCCAGTACACATAGAGGTCAGAAATGTCCTGTAGCCAAGCCAAGATAACACATCAGAACATAGATTGTGGAATTAAAAGGCCAGAAGCAGTGTCGTGACCAAACTATTGTTTGTCTCTCTCTCTGTCTCTGTCTGTCTCTCCCTTTCTCTGTCTCTGTTTGTCTGTCTCTCTGTCTCTCTCTCTCAGTGTATATGTCTGTGTGTCCCTCTTTCTCTGTGTGTGTCTGTCTCTCTGTCACTGTCTCTCTCTTCCCTGTCTTACTCCCTTTCTCTCCCCTTCTTTTCTATTTTTTTCCTTTCCATTCTTTCTTCCTTCCTCCTTTCCATTCTTTCTTCCTCCCTCCCTTTCTAATCTGTGCTTTCATTAGCATAAGGAATTCCCGAGAGGAACTCCTCTGCCAATACATACCAGTATCTTCTCTGAAAATCTTAGAGAGTCCCTAGGGGCACTGAGAAATTAAATGACTTATATTGTGCAAACTGGTGCATATCTAAGGCAGGACTTGAATGAACCCAGGCCTTCTTTACTCTGACTGGTTCTGTGGCCACTGTACCATGACACTTCTCCTTGTTGCTTACTCTATGCCAAATCCTTGATTCTGAGACCCTGGACCTTGCATCCCTAGGTCTCATATCATTGCTAGGCCTGGTTTAGGGCCTGGTTTCTATTTTAGACACTGCTCCTACCTCTGGCCCTTTAAACTCCATGTTGCCAACATTGGCTCCTGCTTCAAAGACCTCTATTGCCTTTGGCTCTTTCAATTCAAGACCTGTATACCTGCCCCCTGATTTCTCCCTGCTTGCCTTTTGATTCTATGCCACATACACCCCCACTACCTGTGGGGAACATTCTGGACGAAATCTCTGGAAGGAAGTCAGCACCGTGAAACCTACAGTAACCTCACTCCTTATACAGTCTCAGCCTCAGGTCCTCTCAAGGACAGGATCATAAAGAAGAAAATGCTCCCCTCCAGCTTCCACTGAATTCACCACAGATGAATAGCTTCTCATTGACTTCTATTACAATAGCCATCTATAAGTAGAAATGAGAATGATATAGATGTGATGTTTATCAATCAATCACTCAAAATTTATTATATGCCTACTTTGTGTCAGGCACTGTGTTAAGTGCTGGGAATACAAAAAGGCAAAGGATAGTCCCTGCCTCATCTAATGCTTGCACAAAACACTCTGTCTCTCATTTATGGGTTTTATCCTCTATGACTGAAATTCTGCCTTTCTAGTTTATAGGACTGGAGTATCTGATTTACATGGGTGTGTCTCACTTTGCAAAACAGGCATATTTCTGAAAATTTGGGGGGATGTATCAAGTTTTAGAAAATGGTATCACATTTAAAAACCCCTAGGAAAAACATTACTTTGTGTAAAAATTGATGAGTCATTTTTGTGATGTGAGTAATCATATCTAATTATCAGTTTCATAATGTTTTCATATCTCATATTTCCTCCAATGTGTAATCAATCATCTTCTAATTGGACTCCTTACCTCAAGTCTCTCTCCACCTAAAGCACAGGTCACCCCTTACAAAATCAGCTCCAATTTTTCCCTATTCCTGTAGGATCAAACATAAACTCCTCTTTTGCCTTTAAAAATTTGCAAACCCTGGGCCCTCCTCTCTATCTTCCCAGTCTTCGTAGATGTATCTCCCTTCCATATACTCTGTGGTTCCTCCCACCTCTGTACCATCCTTCCTGATGTTCCTCACACAAGATGTTCCATCTCTCATCTCTGGGCCTTTGTAGTAACTGTCCTTATGCCTGGAATTCTCTCCTTCCCCCCCTACATCTCTTAAAATCCTTGGTTTTCTTCAAGACACAGCTCAAGTTCCACCTTTTGCAGGAGCCCTTTCTGCTTCCTTCAAGTTTCAGTGCTTTCTATTTGGGCCCTGTGGTCAGTCCCTTTAGAATGAAGGCAAAGTCCATTTTTGCTTTCTCACTGTATGTTTCCCCAGGGCTCAATACAGTACCCGGCACACAATAAATAATGAATAAATGCTTTCTGAATATTAGATTGATTGGCAGATGATGGCTGAATTTCAGCACCCCACCAAAGTCTGAGAAAAGAGCAAAAGAAACAGAGATTTCAGGAATGAGGAGGTGATAGACCCTCTGAGTTCTGCCAAGGCCAGACTTCATCTGGAAGACAGGGTTCAATACAGTTTAAGAAGAATATAAAAAGGCTAGAGAGCTCAGAAAAGAGGGCAACCAGGACATTGATGGGCATTTTATTCGCATCCTGTGAGGGTCGGCTCATGCTCTCAGAAGAATTAAAGTTATAAATAATTCAAAGAAGCCACAGGGGGTATAAAATCAGGTATAGATGATAGAAATGCTGAGGAAAATGAGTAGTGAAGGTAGAGAGAGTCAATTAAGAAATAATGTCTTCCTTAGACGTAGGTGTACACGTTCCAATAATAATAACATTTTATTATTCTGGTCTTGGAGTAGCATTGCAGTGTCCTATACACTCTGCTAGGCCTTATAGAGGGCAGGGGAGAAGATTAAGAATGCCAGTGCTTGTCACAGTGCTGGTATCTGGCGCACAGGAAACACTTGATAAATGTCATAGCTTTAGAATTGGAAGGGGCCTTATAGTGGTCATATAATCTAAACCCCTCAGCTTTACAGGTGAGGAAACTGAGGTCTAAAGAAGCTAAAGAAGACCACACAAGAAGTACCTCCTGAAAAAACAGAGTGCTGAAGGGCCACAAAGTCATGCCAAATGAGGATCAGTTGAGGGAGTGAAACATTTAGCCTGTAGAAGAGAAGACTCAGGAGGGACATAATTTTCTTCAAAGATTATAAAGGCTGTCACAAGGAGAAGAGCTTACACTTATTCTGTTTGGGTTCTGAAAGCACTTACTAGCTGTGTGACCCTGGGCAAGTCACTTAATGCCAATTGCCTCCCCCCCGCCAAAAAAAAAGTATTCAAAGGGTTATCACATAAAAGAGTCTTATTCTGCCTACTTCAGAAAGCAGAATTAATATTAAAATGTAGGGAAGGGAAGGGAAAGGAAGAGAAAGGAAGGGAAGGGAAGGAAAGGGAAGGGAAGGGAAGGGAAGGGAAGGGAAGGGAAGGGAAGGGAAGGGAATTAAGCAGAATTAATATTAAAATTGTAGAAAGACAGATTTAAGGGTACTATTATATACCTCTGAAGTGGAATTGGAGAAACTTGGGCCGAAATTATTAGGATAATGCAATATTACATTGTGTGGGTGATTTATAGGAGGACATGGACTTGAATCTCACAGGATGCAATGACGTAAATAACCTGCAGCTGCTCTATTAGAGGGATGGCCCACATCTGTGAGGTCACGGATCCACTGAAATTTTATTCTTGTATGCTTGAATGGCCTTAGGTCTCTCCAAGTGAAGAAGAGCCTCAGTGAGTAATGCATATGTCCATGTATGATCTTCTGCCCCATCCCTCTATATCTTAGCCTGGTGGCCAAAACTGCTTTTTCTCAGCTCCATGTTCTAGACCACCTCCACAGAACCAAACAAGAGCTATTAGAAAAGCTGTGACAAGAAATCGCTTACCCAACCACGTCTCCTTGAGACTGTCATCCCTCTGCATCCACTTCCTGTTGCATTACCCTTATACTCAGACAGACTCTCTGACCTTGGATGACTTGCTTTGGCTTTGGACTGCTCTTGAACTTGAGACTGACCTTGAAGACCGGTTTGTTTTGCCTTCTTGGATCTCTGAGACCTTGCTGTTTACTCTGTTGAATGCTGACACAGTTGTGATGACTCAGTTCTACTGCTTTCTAGTTGTGTGATCTAGGACCTTTGGTCTCAGTTTCCCATCTCTAAAATGAGGGGATCGGACTAGATGACTTCAAAAGTCATCTATGATGACTTTTAAATATATGAACCTGTTTTTGTTATCATCCTATTCTATTTTGATAGTATGATAACCACACTTGTCCTAGTAACTAATCAACTGGTCCTTGACATATATCAACCTCCCCTAACACAGTTATCCCTTCCATATCGTGAGGGTTAGGGACACAGTGCCCCTCATGATCTGGAAAATTCATGTAAATTTTTTTTGGCCTTCCCTTCATATAAGAGAAGTCTGAATTTTTTTCTTTTTCTTTAATGGGGTGTTTACAGTACCTTATTATAAAATTTGGGTTAAGTATTTGGTCAGAGGCTCTGTATTATCTGCTGGCCTTTACATGTCATCCACAATTTTCACAAAAATCCCCCAAAATTCCCATTTAATTTCTTACGCTGACCCGTGATATATCAAAACCATGAGAGGTAAAGTTGAGATGTGGATGGGATAACTGTATTTATCAGTCTGTCCTAGATGCCACCGATGACCTTCCTGGCCATGCCCCAGTGCTGACACCCAGAAACTCACTCTCCACTCTCCACCCATTCTCTCCATCTAGTCTGACTTGTACTGAACAGATTGGAAAGATACTCCACCATGAGAAACCAGCATGACCCACAGGCTGTGCCTTCTGGGATAAGCAGCCTATGGCCTATGTGTAAAATGAAATCTGTGTCTTTATGTGGCAAGTATTTCTGAAATACACCACAGGTGTATCCTGCTTTTCAGCTTAGTGGTTTGCTTGAAACCATAAGCCTAGTGACACAAAGTCCTCAAATATCGCTTTCCTCTCCAAATTCCAGCTTTGAGTAACAGTCTTCACAATGACAGTTTCTGCCACTAGATGGTGCTTAAGTGTCAGTAAGGTGACTTGCTGACTGAGTATATCCTTCTAGTTTGGACAGCCTTGAGACGCCAGTTGAAATCACAACCCAATAAGTTGGGAAGCGGAAAAAATAAAAGTGGTTGGTTTGTTTATTGTAATGACAGTAGGAGAATGTGTTTGACCCAGAGTTTTTCCTTCCCTTCATTATCTATGACATGCAGTAATAGTACATATAGAAACTCAGCTCAATATCAAAAAGATGCAGGTTTGAGTCCCACCTTTGACATCTAGTGTCTGTAATTCTAGGAAAGCTACTTAGCCTCACAGTGAGCTGGTGCACAAGTGCATTGGTAGAAGGAGTTTCACCTCACATGTTCAGTCTCTATCCTTTATTATCTAAAGAGAAGGCAGTAAAGATAAGGCAGGGGAAACCTAGCCCAGGACAGCTGATTGTAGATTTTTTAAGTTGGAAAGGAGCTTAGAGGTCATGTAGTTTTAACTTGTCCTTTAACACAGGAATCTCTTCACAGTGTCCCTGAGAGATAGATACCATTATCCAAGAGAACATTTATAGTGATGAAGGACTTATTATGTAATGGAGCCAACTATTACATTTTTGGTAGCTCATTCTGAAGAAAGAATGAAAGGAAAGAAAGGAAGAAATAAAGAGAGAGAGAGGGGGAGGGAGCAAGGAAGGAAGGAAGGAAAGAAGGAAGGAATAAAAGGAGGGAAGGAAGGAAGGGAGGAAAGAAGGAGGGAAGGAAGAATGGAAGGAAGAAAGGAAAGAAGGAAGGAAGAAAAGGAGGAAAGGAAGGAAGGAAGGAAGGAAGGAAGGAAGGAAGGAAGGAAGAAAGGAAAGAAGGAAGGAAGAAAAGAAGGAGGAAAGGAAGAAGGAAGGAAGGAAGGAAAAGAGAGAAAAGAAAAAAGAATAAATGTTTTTAAAATTGTCTTCTTTCTGTTGAAATCTCTCTCCCTTTAGTTTCCACCTATTGGTCTTATGTGTATCCTCTGAATCCACTCAGATTAAACTTCAATCCCTCTGCCACATAAAAAGCCTTCCAGTTTTATAACCCCCCACCTCCAAACTCCTTATTCCCAATCCACCAATAAACCTTCATTTGATCTGGCTAAATATCCTTGTTCCTTTAACTCTTCCTCATATGACATAGTTCCCAGGCCCTTAACCATACTGTTTCCTTTTTCTGGATGAACTAGAGGTTATCAGTATCCCTAACAAATCTTACTAGGGCAGAGGTCAATAGTGAGTATCGCTTCCCCTGGGCTGGACATTATACTTTCATTAATTCAGTCAAAGTTTGTATAGGCATTTTTTTTTTGCATAAGCATTTTGTTGGCTGCCAATTCACATTATTGGTTCATGATGACCTTGCAGTCAACTAGAACACTCGGGTCTTTTTCACAAGAAGTCTTTATCAAACCTTGTCACCATTTTCTGCTGTGCAACTGATGTTTTGAATCTAAATGTAAGCAGTCATAGTTATCACCCTCAAATTGAATGCTCTTAGCTCTCGTTCATCTTTCCAGTCTCACATACAGTGAAATTCAAGAGTTTCATGCTCCCAGCCCCCACTGCAAAAATCTCTTGCTTTTGAGTCTCTTTATTGTCAGGTAATTTCCCTCATTCTTCTCCCCTCTTCCCAGTGTAGCGCTTCTTTTTCTTAGGAGATCATCTGAGTTCCTGTCAGTGAGAACAGTGGGCACTCTGGGAAGAACAGCATCAACACTTTTGGGCATCCTGTAACACACCAGTCAAGGTCTGCAGAAAGAAAACAAAAAAAGGAGAGGGTGGAGAAGGGTTAGGGAAGTCATGGCAAGAATGGCACTGGTGAGAATTGCAGAGACTAGTGAGCATCCTGGTTGAGGTCTGCAGAAAAAATTGTTAATGGGGGAAAAATGAAAAAGAAAATACAGAAGGAACACAAAAGAAAGTTGTCCCAAGGTGACACGATGGATAGAGTGTCAGGCCTGGAGGCAGGAAAATTCATCTTTGTGAGTTCAAATCTGATCTTAGACATTTGCTAGCTATGTGATCCTGGGCAAGTCATCATTTGCTTTAGCTTCCTCACCTGTAAAATGAATTGGAGAGGGAAAGGGCATACCACTCCAGTATTTTTGCCAAGAAAACCCCAAAATGGGGTTACAAAGAGTCAAACACTACTAAACCAGCTGAACAACAAAAACAATAAATGTAATTATTAGGGATCTCAACTCTCTCACCCAACACATAAGCTATCCCTATGCCCTAGCTTTGTGTCATCTACAAATTTTATCCAAGATGCATCAATGAGTAAAAATGTATTTGTTAATATTTACTGTGTGCCAGGCCCTGTGCTAAGTACTAAGTACAAAAAGCAAGTCAGTCCCTGTCTTGAAGGAGTTTGTATTCTAATAAGGAAAAATACAATAAAGAGGGGACCAGGGAGGAGTGATCTTTTAAGCAGGAAAGTCATAGAAATGATGAGTGAAATCATAGGACACTTTATTAAAGCATGTCTTTTCCAAGAATAGTGGTCTTGATTTTATTACTATATATATATATAGAGAGAGAGAGAGAGAGAGAGAGAAGTGGAAAAGTGAGGAAGGGGGAATGTTCTAGCATAAATACAATCCTGGAGAATTAAGGTGGGCCAGGGAGTACCTAGATATGTTCAATTCTCACCAATCAGGACTGCCCTGCCCCAGGGCTAGGCCTGGAGTGTCTGATCTGAGGCAGAATGTAAAACAAGAAAGCAAGACATAAATATGTCTGGAGTTCCAGTTAATGGTCAGAAAAACATTAAGCAAAACAGAGCTAAATTCAGACCCTTGCATCACTTAGTCAACAGACATTACCAAATACTGTACTAGGGAATGGGTATACGAATGAAAAAGTGAGACATTCTCTGCCTTTGGGCAGCTTTACATTCTACTAGTGGGGTACAATATGTTCACAGACAAGTGTGGGGGGAGGTGTTAGTTGGCATCTCAACATAGAAGATACTAGTGAGAAGATGGCATCTCTCTGTGTGGAGGACCACTAGGGAGTTGGGAGAATGAGCATGATGAGTAAAGGAGGTGCTTTGGAGAGAAAGGTTATGGAGCACGTGTAGACAGTTTGTAGCTGGTTCTGGCTGATTGACCACATGTTGAAGAGGATCTTTGGCTGCAGAGGGACTCAAAAAAATCTGTCAGTTTCAGTTTCCGTCTCTTGGCCTCCTTCACTTCTGGGGGGTCTCAATGTCTCCTTCGCCCATAGAACATCTGATTTGGGGAATTTTGAAGGGGAAGGAGGAGGAGCCACAAGAATCTGGAATTCAGAGTCCAGGCCATGATTCTCAGCCAGTGCAACATCAATGCCTAGGGAAGGAAGGCTCATCTTTGGAAGGACCTTAGATTTCCCTGTCCAGCAGAAGTTGAGGAGAGGACATATCTAGCAGAGATGCCACCATCTTTGGACATGAAATTAGTGGCCCCAATGCTATGTATAAACTGAGCTAAGTTGAGTTTACTGCTCCAGTTCCAAAGGTAATATAAGGGATTATGCACCCGAACTACTGGGGTTTGTATGTTTATTTTTACCATATCTTTGAAGTAAATATCTCTTTGTAAAAGTCAATATATGCAAAATGATTAAATGGAACAGATAGTCATTGACCCCCGCAATAGAGAGCCTTAGTCCAAACAACAATGAATAAAGGAAGAAAAATAATATCAGCCATGTGCACAAAGGAATACAATTTCATTTCCCCAGAGTTGTTAGAGAAATTAATTCCTCGAAGATGAATGGCTCCAACAACAAAAGGATGTGTGAAATTTTAGCCCCTTGAAACTTTAGCGCTCCTGGATAGATTCAGGCTTGACTCATTTGTCTGCTTCCCAATCACTGCTATCTTCATGAAGCTCCCAGTCATTATTAACCACTCCTAGACATTGCCAGGAAGCAATTAGATGGCTCACTGGATAGAGTGCTAGACCTGGAGTCAAGAGGACCTGAGTTCACATCCAGCCTCAGACACTTACTAGCTATGTGACCTTAGACAAGTCACTTAACCTCTGTTTGCCTTAATCCACTAGAAAAGGAAATGGCAAACCACACTGAACAACAAGAGTTGTCACCTTTTGTCATTCTTTTCCATAACCAAATGTTTTGTCCGCTTGCTCTTTTCTGGTCAAGACTATAATTTGTGTGGAATCCAATAGCAAAAATAAATAAATAAAATTTAAATTTGAAATTGTGTATCACCGCTAGTCTTCTGCGAAGCTTCCTTCCATTGTTCCATGTGGTCATGAACCTGGAAAATAACATCATTTCTTCTTATATTCTGAAAAGAATATGGAATACCCAGGTGTGCCAGCACACCGCCTCATAGCTAATGGAATCCTTGTCCTCCAACAAATGCTTGCACTCTGGGCCCAGGCATCCTGGGATATGTAGCCTTCTCCTATCTGACATGTCTGTGACATTTCTATGCCATTTTAAAGTTTACAAAGGATTTTCTTCACAACATCCAGCTCCTGCGACTGCCGATCCTTTCCACTTCACCACGTCAGATGGGCAGATATAGAATTATTAGACATAAATGTCTTCCTCTGAAAGCAGATGCTGTTGATGCAAAGTGAAGTAAGCAGAACATTGTATATAACATTAGCAACATTGTGTAATGTTCAACTGTGATTGACTTAGCTCTTCTCAGCAATACATTAATCCAATATGACTAGAAATATGACTAATATGGATAGGCCTGAGCAGGTAAATGTTTAACACTCTTCTCTCAAAAAAAAAAAAAAAAAGGACCATGACATACTTTGAAGTTTGATCTGCTTTATTAACACATTCTTAAGCCTAGCCAGACTAATATGGAATATGACTAATATGGAAACATATTTAATGTAATTGCATAGATGTAGAGACAGACAAACAGACAGACAGACTGATAGATAAATAGATAGATAGATAGATAGATAGATAGATAGATAGATAGATAGATAGATAGATAGATAGGTAGGTAGATAACCTATATCAAATTGCTTACCATATTAGGGAGGGGACTGGGGGAGAGGGAAAAAATTTGGAACTCAAAATTTCATATCAAAAATGAATGTTAAAATTTTCTTTAACAAGACTTTTCTCAGTATGAGTATAGTTGAAGGGAATATATATATGTATCCATACATATATGTATATATAGGAAGGTATACGTGTATATAAATACATATGTGAGTGTGGGCATATGTATGTACGTGTATATATAGACAGAGAGCACAGCATGAGTTGAATATGCAGGGATGGTATCTAAAAAATAAAATTAAGAGGTGAGAGAGAAATGTATTGGGAGAAGGAGAAAGGGAGAGATAGATTAGGGTAAATTATCTCATATAAAAGAGTCAAGAAAAAACTGTTACAATGGAGGGGAAGAGTAGGAAGGTAAAAGGGAATGGGACAACCTTACTTTCATTGAATTTGGCTTAAGGAGGGAATAACATACACACTCATTTGGGTATCTTATCTTACAGGAAAATAGGGGGAAAGGGAATAAGAGGGGGAATGATAGAAGGGAGGGCAGATTAGGGGAGAGGGTTGTTAGAATCAAACACTTTTGAAAAGGAATAGGGTCAAAGGAGAAAATAGAACAATTGGGAGGCAGGATAGGATGGAGGGAAATATAATTAGTCTTTCACAATATAACTACTATGGAAATGTTTTGTGTAACTACACATGTACAACCTATATTTGCTTATCTTTCCAGTGGTGGTAGGTGAGGAGGGAAGAAGGGGAAAAATCTGGAATTCAAAGTTTTAAAAACAAATGTTTTTTTAAAAAATTGTTTTTTACAGGCAACTGGGAAATAAGATACACAGGCACTGGGTTTTAGAAATCCATCTTGCCCTACTAGAAAGTTGCAGGGGGGATGGGGGAGAATGTAGGAGAGAACAGATTGGGGGAAGGGGTATTCAGCGGGCTTGTTGTTTTGGGGTGGGGTAGGGAAAAGACAGAGAGAAAAATTTGTAACTCAAAATCTTGTGGAAATGAATGCTGAAAACTAAAAATAAATAAATTGAAAGAATAAAAAATTATCTTTACATGTAATTGGGGGAAACGTTATTTTTAAAAAATCAAAAAGGAAAGAAAGGAAGCAGATGCTGACAGCCCCATCTGTTGTGAAGCGCTCACAGATTTCTTCTTGGAACTCCTCAGCCTTTTCTTGAACTACACCCCCTTTGATAAATCATGGTGCATGCATAGTATATCGTGCCTTACAGAACACCAAGAACCACATAAGTAGAGAAGTAATTGTCTTGCCTTATACAATTGGGTGTTGGAAACATATTCATAGAAGCAAGGGGTGGGGGAAGGTAATTAGCAGCAGGTTCCTCCATCATTCCCTTGGTTCAGAAGCTCATTGAGTCCATCTTACATCTGAGATAAAATAAAAATGACTTTGTTGCACTTTTAAAGCTCTTTGTGGTTGGGGTGCAGCCTACCTTTCCAGGCTTATTTCTTGTTACTCTTCATCATACATTCTATGTTCCGGTCCAGCTAGGCTACTTCTATTTTCTGAACCCAACATTCCATCTCTCATCTCCATGTCTATATAGGAATAAGGACTGGCCCTGAGATTTCAATGATTGAGGAGCCCCAGTTTAAGAAACTCCCTCTACCAATACAGGTAGAAACCTCAGAGATGTATAGTTTGGAACAGTTTCCCAGAGCATTGAAATGTTGAGTGGCATGCCCAGGGTTACATAGCCAGTGTGTGTCAGAGGAAGGCCTTGAATCCAGGCCTTTCTGATTCTGAGACTGGGACCTCTATCACTTTATTAACTGTGTCACTATAATTATTAATTATAACATTTCCAGTCTGCTTACACCTTACTGTCTGCCACATTCTCTTCAATCCTATGACACCGTTTTCTCCTTGCTATTCCATAATCAAGAAACTCCACCTCTCGGCTCTGGGCATTTTCTCCAGTTGTCCCCATGCCTGGAAAGCCCTCTCCCCTCAACTTCAACTACTGACTTATCAGGCTTCCTTTAAGTCCCAGTGAAAATTGCATTTTTTTACTGTAAGCTTTTGGCAACTCCTCTTAATTCTAGTTCCTTCTCTTTCTCAGTAACTTCCTATTTATCTTCTTTATAGCTTATTAGTATATATTTGTTTGCTTGTTGTTTCCCAATTAGATTAGAGTGAGCTCCTTGGGGGTGAAGACTAACTTTTGCCTCTTTTTGTATCTCTAGTGCTTTGCATGGTGCCTGACACATAGTGGTCATTGAGTAAATGTTAATTGACAGACTTATAACCCACATTTGTATCACAGTTTGAAGTTGGCAAAATATTTTCTCCATAGCAGACTGTGAGGTAGGTAGTTCAAGTATCATTATTCCTAATTTAGAGATGAGGAAACTAAAACTTTGTAAGGTTAAATAAATTGTCTGGGGTCACTTGGCTAGCAAAAGTTAAATGTGAGATTTGAGCCTAGGTCTGCCCTTAGTCCAAGGTCATGGGTGCTCTGGAGTCAGACCAAACAGCTGATTGTTCAATGTCCAACATAAGCATTTTCACCTCAGAAATTGGCAAATGCCCTAAAATAAACCCTTGATTTATTGTCTTGTTGATTGTCTGGCTAGGCTTAAGAAAGTGTTAATAATGTAGATAAAACTTCAAAGTATGTTGTGGTCCTTTTTTTTTTTTTTTTGAGAGAAGAGTGTTAAATATTTACCAGTTCAGTCCTATCTAAGACCCAGCAACCTTTTCACTACATTATGTCACCAAGGCAGTGATACACTGACCAGCAGGCCAGACATGAAATCAGGAGGAAATGGGTTCAAATTCCATCTCTGAAACATACCAATTGTGTTTTTGATCCTAGCCTGCAAAATGGAACTAATTATCTTATGGAGTTGTTGTAAGGCTCAAATAAGACAATGTCGATAGATAGATTAGATAGATAGATAGATAGATAGATAGATAGATAGATAGATAGATAGATAGATAGATAGATAGAGATAGATAGATAGATAGAGAGAGAGAGAGAGAGAGAGATAGATGGACAGATGGATAGATAGTCATCTCTTTCACATCATAGGGATTAGGGAGGGGTGCAGCACCCTCCTGATCTGGAAAAACCATGAATTGATTGGCCCTCCCTTGTAACAGAGAAGAAGTCTGAATTATTATGGTATTAAAAGATAAAATATGTAAATATTATACAATACTATACACATATTTTATGCATTTCTGAGTTTCTAAACTTTTTTTCTGTGTCCTCTGCAGCTTCCACAAAACTCCCCCAAATTTTCCATTTAATTTTTTATGCTGGGGCAGCTAGGTGGCTCACTGAATAAAGCACCGGCCCTGGAGTCAGGAGGACCTGAGTTCAAATCTGACCTCAGACACTTGACACTAGCCATGTGACCTTGGGCAAGTCACTTACCCACAATTGCCCTACCTTCCCCCCTCTAAAAAGAAAAAAAATTCTTATGCTGACCCATGATATGTGGAAACAGCAGTGGGGAAAGACCTAATGTGGACGAGATAACTGCAATGTGCTTTGCAAACTTTTAAAAATTCCTAGATTGCAGCTAGGAATGTTAGTCATTGTCATGTCCTACTGCCTTTTAAACAATTGCTCTTTTTTTTTTCTTGTATGATTACATAGGGAACTCTCCATGAAGTAAACCTTAATGCAAATTGCCCACTACTGACTAGTTTATGGTTTTAAAGAGTTGCCCGGACACTGAGGGGTTAAATAACTTGCACAGGTCACACAACCAGTATGTGTTAGGGACAGTTCTTGACCTGGGGCCAAGGCTTCCTGAAAATGAGGCTAGTTTACTACCCCTTAAACATGCTACATCTCACAGTGACTGGAAACATTCTTTATCTGCTAACCCAGCTCAGTTCTGGTCACCTCTGTCAACTGGAGGGCATCCCATGATGTATTTTCCATAAAATGTGCCTTCCACATTGCTATCACTGTGTATCTGCTCCTTCCCCTTTGATACCCTGCCTCTAGATAACAGAAGGCAAATGATGACTCTCCCTAGACTTTATCTCTGCCTCATTATCTCATATTCACACCTATCTCTACAAACTGCATGGCTGGGAATCCTAGTACATCCTTTCTACCAAGAGAAGGGAAATTCCACACATTCCTCATGAGAACGGGTTCAAACCAAAGTCAAAAATGCAACATATGAAACTGATTGATAGTTAAACTTTCAATTCACCTTGACTCTCACAGGTAGAAAATAACTAGTGGTGGTTTTTTTTCTTGTATCAAAAGTGAATTGGTGGGTATTTTGTTTTTGTTTTGTGAGGGTTGATGGAGAAGTCATAGCACATCATCTGTGGTTTTGAGTGTCAGCTTGATTTTGCAAAAGGATCTTATAGGGATATAAAATGAAGGCTGGCATTGTCATCACTGGCTCTTTGATATATCTACAATGGACAGTTTCCAGATATCTAGAATACAGCTCTAGCTCCACTCCTCAAAACCCTTAGCAATTCTTTGAGTTGCTTTATAGGTGAGGCATTTCCTTATTAATAAGAAAGATTATTACTCAAGCATCATTTTGGGCAAGTCTCTGTAACCTGAATAGACTACATCCATTTGGGAAACCAGTGAAGTGTTATGTACCTTCCAAGGTCAGTGGTAGTAGCTTCTAGAGTGGGCTGCCCCACCCTTTCCCGTTGGGTCCTTGCTTAAGTGAAATAAAAGGAATTTATTCTTCCTCTTCCCTGCCCTCAGAGTCTATTTATTAATTTTAAAGTTTTGAATGCTTTAGGGTTTATGGTTTTTTTTGGAGGGGGGAAAGCAAGGCAATTGGGGTTAAATGACTTGCCCAAGGTCACACAGCTAGTTACGTGTCAAGTGTCTGAGGTCAAATTGGACTCAGGTCCTCCTGACTTCAGGGCCAGTGCTCTATTCACTGTTTCACCCAGCTTCCTTCTAGGGTTTATGATTTTTAAAGAAAAAAAAAGAACACAATTGAATTATTACTATCCTGAGTGCTTTTAGCAATGTGGAAAAAATGATGGCAAATAAAATTCTTTCAAATATAAAGGAATAAGTTCCTTAAGAGTATGGACTGTTTCTTTTTTGTCTTTGAATCCCAGTATATACTTCTTAATCAACTGAGTTATTGCAAGTTTTTTCCCCATTTAACAAACATATATGTAAATGAAGCTAATCTGAGCTCCCCTGTCCTACCTCATTTAAGAAACTATTAAGTGCCTGCTATGTATAAGGCATTGTACTAAGTGCTAGGGATTCAAAGATCCTTTCCCCCTCAAAAAAAAAAGTCCCTGCCCTCAGGGAGCTTATATTCTCCTGGAACAATATGACATATACAACTAAGCAGATACAAGGTATTTTGAGTAGAGAAGGAAGATTAATAGTTGGGATACAGGGAGCTGAATTGAAAAAGACATGCACCAGAGGGTGTAAACACACAACAGAGAAGAGAGATTGAGTTCAGGGAACAGCTGAAGTCCAGTTTGGCAAATGTTACTGTCCCACATACATAAAATATATGAAGGAAAGTAATGTGAAAGAAGGTTGGAAAGATCAGCTATATGGGACAATTACAAAATCCTCAGGGTGTAGCTAAGTGACTCGGTGGATAGAGTATTGCTAGGCAGAAGGCCTGAGTTTGAACCCTTCTTCGGACATTCTCTATGTGACCCTGGGCAAGTCACTTAACCTTTGTATTCCTCAGTTCCATCAACTATAAAACAAGAATAATTATAGTAACTATCTCTCCAATGGGATACTTGTAAAGCACTTGGCACATAGCTGGTCCTTAATAATGCTTGTTTCCTTCCTTTCTCTAGAAGCAAAAATAGTAAGATCCACCCCAAAAGTGAAAGAAAGGGAAGGGGTATACAGAGTAAAGAGGGCCGCTCTATCAAAAAGTTATGTTTGTTAGAAGTTAACAACATGTAAAAATGTTGTCTTAGGAGGACAATTAATATGCAAAATAGATAAAATGTATTTTTAGAAATCAAACATACAAAAATTATACTTAATTTTCTAAAAATACAAAGGATGGTTCCTATTTAACCTTTGTATTACTTGAAGGACAAGCAAGTGCTTTTACATGTTCACAAAGTTAAATGCTGCCATAGGGAGAAGAGCCCTGGACAGTGAGTTAGTGTCCATTCTGGGCTCTGTCCCTAGATGTCTGACATTGGGCTAGTCACATAGCCTTACAGGGCCTCAGTTTTCTCATCTGTAAAGTGAGGATATTGGATTCTATTTCTAAAGTTACTTTTTGTCTCACATTTGGTGATTTTGGAAAAAATAACTTGAAATTAGTTAGTCCAGCTCTCTGTTTCTTAATTAGACAGCAAATCAACTAGCAAAGATGGATGTTTCAATCACAAAGATTTCTAAAAAGAAAGAAATGATTCTGTAGTCCCTGAATGAACTAGATATTCATGTCATGGGTTCTTCCTTGTGTCTAGATTAAGCCTCCAGTAAAAGAACTTAATACTGTTTCCTCTTACACCATCCTCAGAGGCTTTAGAAAATAGCTGATGACTAGACTCTTCCATGTTGCAATAACCACTCATTTTCTTGAGGTCACTTCCACCTTACAACATTGCTGCCTGGGTTTTGTGAGGACTCGATCAGAGTAAGTTCTTAGATGGTGGTGGCTAGATAAACTAGCTTATCTCAGCAGCTTTTCTTGGTGGTGTATGCTTTGGAAGCTACTATTTAACTTAAGAGAAAACAGGATTTTTGGATTTTTTTTTAACCTGCTGCATTACCTATTTTACCTTTTTTTTTATATATAACCTATTGCATGCCTGGCTTCCAGGAATAGTGCCCCTCCCCATTTCCCTGAGTCAAGAAATAGTTAGGGGTGGAAGTTGTGTACCAAACATGGAGAGGCATCATGATACAGTAGAAAGTGTGCTGGATTTGAAATCAGAGAATCTGAATTCTAATTCTGCCTCTGCCCCCTGTGTGACCTTGGGTAAGTCATTTGACTTCCTTGGGTGTCAATTTCCTTATTTGCAAAATTATTTCATTGGACTGGATGGCCTTTGAGGTCCTTTCCAGCTTTAGATCTCTGATCCTATGAAATAAAAGGCGTGTGTGAAGCCCCAGAGAAGTCCATCATTTAGCATATTTATTAAGTACCTACTGTGTGCCAAGCACTGTACTATGTACTGGGGACACATAGAAAAAAGCAAGAGACAAAGCTTGCTCTTGAGGAGCTTACAATCAAATGAGGGAGGCAAAATGTAAACAACTTATAAGCAAGTTATAAACAGGATAAATGGGAGGTAATCAACAGAAGGAAGAGGCTGTAAGTCTCGACAGTAATAGGGAAGTTAACAGGAGGGAGTGGCTTGAGAGGAAAAATGATGCTAATATTGAGAAGAGTCTTTTTCACCCAAGGAGGCAGAGTACAGAAGCAGTTTTTTCCAGGTCAACAATCAATGAGTCCAGAGTAATATAGGCATTGTCAAGTTCAAAAAGGTACTTGAGGTAGAGAAGAAGGAAAAGTACATGCTGGGAATCTTGGGCTACTACCCATAGAGCCTAAGGATTGGGGTAGCAGATTCCTAGGGATGAGAAACCCAATTGCCCTGCCACCCAAATCTAAGTTAGAAAAGTAGAACTGAGTTAACAGGAAGGATGGGACCAGTCTAGAAGGGATCAGAAAGTAAGGAAAGAGGGAACTAAAAAAAAAAAAGAACCAAACTTTATTTCCTGTATTTGGCATATATAACCAAGATTAAAACACAACACTCAGTAACTTGAAAACTTCTCCTGTATATATTTCCCTGTAAATCCTTTGGAAAATAACAACACTAAAGAAAAGTTATTTGCAGGAAGCAGGGTAAGGGAAGAAGGAAATCAGTTGCATCCTCTTTCTCATCTAAACTGCAGTAAATGGAGAACACAATCCAGTAAGGGAAGTAAAAAAAAAACAAAACACAAACAACCAGTACAGGGCACAATTGAGCAAGCCCTGAGACGTATTGGTGAAAGGAAAAGTAATTCTGTGGCATGCTGGATCCTCTGGCATAGCCGCGATGTCATACCTCAGAAGCACAGAATCTTTGAACTGGAAAGAATCGCAGTCATCTGCTAGAATATTCGCCTATGATAGAAAATGTTGGTGCTGTTGTTACTTCATTTTCAAATGGACCAATGGCATCACAGGTGATGTCTTGACTTGAGCATAAATTGGATTTGTCAGGCAGAGTGTTGCAAAATCATCTGTTTCATTCTTTCTTTCATAGTCATCAAAGTTCAGTGACAGCACAAAAGTCAAGATGAACAGCAATAGCCCAGGATTCAGTGGATGGACTTGACATCTTCAATGCCTGTCCAAGCTCTAAGGGCTCACAGTGCCTGGCTGTTGGAACGTACTGTTTTCATCCATTTATTCTGCTAGGGAGTCTTCACATCCTTCTAACTCACTGTCAGATGTGAGCCCTATGGGTTACTCTTAACCTGGGTTAGCCCATCTGCCAAGCCTTTTTACTCAGGTATGACTGCTGAGTATGCTACAGGTTCTCGGAGCCAAAGGGGAGAGGGTGAGAGTTGGGTAAAAGTGGACACCAAAGGCGAATGAGCAGCCCTGAAAAGTTAGAAAATTAATCCTCAATACAACATACTTGATAAGCAATTATCCAGACTACCATTGAAGTCTTTCAAGGGAAGGGACTCTTCTACTTCTTGAGGTAGTCAACAAGTTTTATTAAGCTCCTGTTGTGTGCCAGGCACTGCTCTCAAAAAGGTTATAGCCTAATGGGGGAAACAGCATAGAACTCCATAAAAACAAGATACGAACAAGATAAATCAAAGATAATCAACAGAGGAAAGGCACCAACATTTAGAGGGATTGGGAAGATCGGACTTTAGCTGAGACTTGAAGGAAGCCAGGGAAGTTAGGAAGTTGAGATAAAGAGGGAGAGAGCTCTCACCATGGGGAAAAGCAAATCTCACTTTTAAATAAGTCTAATTATTAGAACTTTTTTTTCCCCTGAGCTCCAAACTCAATCTACTTTTGTGAGATTCTACCCATTGCTCCTGGGTCTGTCCTCTGAGGTCAAATAGAACAATTCTTCAATATGACAACCCTTCAAAGACTTGAAGATAGCTTACAATCCTCCCACCCCAAGTCATGTCTTCTGCAGACTGAAAATATTCATTTCCTTCAGCCTCTTCATATGGCATCTCAAGACTTTCTGTGCCTCTGATTACCCTCCTCTGAACATTCTCCAGTTTAACTATATTCTTAAAGAGTGCCATCACCTACCCAGCAAAACTGAGTATCATGTTTCAGGGGGAAATATGGTCATTCAGTGGAATAGAGGACTTTCTTTTCTTTTCTTTTTTTTGGAGGGCAATTGGGGTTAAGTAACTTGCCCAAGGTCACAAGGCTAGTAAGCGTTAAGTGTCCAAGGCCAGATTTGAACTCAGGTCCTCATGACTCCAGGGCCGGAGCTCTATTCACTGTGCCACCTAGGCACCCCAAATAGAGGACTTTCAAGTATTCTTGATGAAAAAACCAGAGTTGAATAGAAAATTTGACATTCAGATACAAGAAGCAAGAGAAGCATGAGAAGGTAAACAGGGAAAGGAAATCATAAGGGACTTATCAAAGTTGAACTATTTACATTCTTACATGGAAAAACGATAATTGTAACTGATGGAACTTTTCTCAGTATGAAAATAGTTGAAGGAAATAGAAATACATATGTCTATATAGGAGGGAATATGGGCATATGAATACATATGTGAATGTGTGTATATATTTACAGGTATACATAGATAGAGGGCACAGGACCAATTTAATAAGAAGGGATGATACTTAAAAGGTGAAATTAAGAGGTGAAAGAGGAATATAACGAGAGGAGATGGGTGGGGAGAGACAGAATGGGGTAAACTATCTCATATAGAAGAGGCAAGGGAAAATGGTTACAATGGAGGGGAAGAACAGGAAGGCAAAAAGGCAAAACCTTATTCTCATTGAATTTGGCTCAGGGACGGAATGACATACACACTAAATAGGGTATCTCACCCTACAGGAGAGTAGGGGGGATGACGAAAGGGAGGACAGGCTAGGGGGGAGCGAAGCTGGAAGCACCCACTTTTGAAAAGGGACAGGATCAAAGTAGAGAATAGAACAAGTGGGAGGTGGGATAGGAGGAAGGGAAATATAGTCAGTCTTTTACAGTATATCTACTATGGTAATGTTTTGCATAGCTACACATATACAACCTGTACTGAATTGCTTATCTTCCCAGTAAGGGTGGGTGACAAGGGAGGAAGGGAATGAACCTGTAATTCAAAGTTTTAAAATTAAATGTTTAAACCATATATATATATATATGTATATATATGTATATACACACACACACACACTATTATTAATACTATTTTACGTGTAATTGGGAAATAAGATATACAGGCACTGGGGCATAGAGATCCACCATGCCCTACTAAAAAAAGTCGAAGGGAGTATGGGAGAAGATATGGGAGAGAGTAGACTGGAGGAGGGGATAGTCTATGGGACCGCTATTTTGAGGTGGTGGGTTGGGGAAAAATGGGGAAAAAAATTTGTAACTTAAAATCTGTTGGAAATGAATGATGTAAACCAGAAGTTAATAAAGCATTTGAAAAAGAAAAAAAGAGTGCCATCCTAACCCAAACCTAATACTACAGATGTGGTCCAAGCAGGGCAAACCAATGTGGTGCTACTATTTCCTCACTCTGGGATGTAATGTCTCTCTATCAGTGCAACCCAAGAACGTGTTAGCTTTTCTGGATTCCATATCACTACAGACATGCATAGATTGTATGTGGGTATACCAGCCAACCCTGAAAGAGCATTTTCATTGGCTCTTTCCAATGGAAGACTCTATGGAGACCTATGCGTATCACGCTGTTTATTCACATTCAGTTTGTGTTTCCTTAATCCACTAGATCCTGTTGCCTTTGCTTACCACAACCATTTTGTAAAATGAATCATGCCTTAGCAAACGCTCAGCTCTGAGTCAAGGTCTAGAGTTCCTGTGAATGACTCTTTTAAACAGTAGTCTCAGTGTTCCTGGATCTCTACAGCTCCACTTAACCACTGGTAGACACCCCTTGGATCTCAACATCACTCAGAACTACTCCCCTTCCAAGATATCCGATGGTAAAATTCTCCTCCCTTAAAACAACCTTCCCTACCCCAAATTCTCCCTTCCTTATACTTTTTGAACTTGATGTTCTTTCCCCCATCAATCATGGTCTGCCAAAAAACTCAGTGAAGACAATGGAAAGTTGGATAGTATGTATTCACTAATTCTGAACATTTGACAGTGAATGTAAGCAAACAGCTGGCCATAAGAATATCTTGCCAAGAAATCTACAATCCAGATTTTTCCTTTGGAATATCTCCATTTATTCACAAGAGTTCATATCTTTGCCATGTGCTGCCTCTCATAAACAATTATTCTAATATCATCTCGAGTCTACAGGCTTCCCTGCTACTTCCTAAAACTCCTTCTAGACCACGTATGCCTGTAAGGACATTTGTCTTTTTGAGATATTTAAATGCCTTCTAAAATAACTGTAATTCATTCTACAGGTTCCTCTTTTCCTCTCCCACAGCTGCTTGTGTTCTGTTCCCCTCCTTAAATTACTGGACAAGAAAGTGAGGCTGGGGACTTTGCACAGCCCTCCGTCAATTAAATGTGATTCACTTGCAAGTGTGGCATCACCTTCCTGAAGACCTTCCTGGTCTTCTTCCAGAACAAAGGACAAACAACAAGAACAACCCTGTATTTACTATGTATATTGCGTTAATATATGTGTATATATTTGCATATGTTGATTTGATTTCAAAGATGATAGGATATTCTGTGGAATATTCTTTCTTTCTAATAGTGTCATTTACAATAGAGATTTAAAAGAATAGTTATCAAACTGCTACTTCCTAAGTGATTTGTCCTATGTAGCAAGATGCACTGAGTCAACTGTATATATCTGATTGCATTAGAAAATACCAAATTCATTAGACAAATCTTTCAAAGTATACTTTGCTCTTTTTTTTTTTTTTTGCCTTGCAAACACAGTGAAAAGTATATATAAAAGGGATGTGGACAGGGAGTGGATTCCTTCCTCTAGTACATGGCCAGCATAGGATGAGAGCTGATAAGTACCTATATAGTTGAGCTCCCTGACTTCAATAATTGGCATATATGGCAATCAATAATTAGCATATGTGGCAATAAAGAAATCTAAAGATTAGATTATAGGAATAATTCAATTCAATCAGCATTTATTATTTGACAGACACTTATAGGTGCTATAGATAAAGAAAATAATGAAATAGTGCCTGTTTTCAAAGAGCTTACATTCTTCTTGGGGGAAACAACACATATACATTTCAGGTGTGGGGACAACCTGTGGAAAGTAATGGAGGCAGGAAATGGGATGTTGTGATAGGAAACGGCAAGTAGGGCAATTTGGCCGTAGCATAGAATGCATGAAGAGGAGTCATGTAAAATTAGTTGGAAAAATAGGCAGGAAATAAATTGCGAAATGTTTCAAATGCCAGACAGGTGAGCTGGTATTTTATCTTATGCTGTTGAGATAAGGGGATGTAAAGGGGAGTAGATTAAGGGAAAGACACAAACAAACTATCCCATATACCATATGGTCACATCAATTTCCTGGGACAGTTAAAAGACAATCCTGAGAATCTTGGAGAATATATCAGGGACAGTACATAGAGATCTTTCTTTACTTTTAAAACAATAAACTAGGCAAAAGTTGTGTTTGATGTCTTCCAAACGGCCTTTTTTTATGCCTCTCTCCACTCCTGGCTCCTCAATATCCCTGACAGGTAGATTATCCAGCCGCTCCTTAAATGCCTTTAGTAATGAAAAGCTCTCCTACTCATGTTCCATTTTGAACTGTTCTAAATATTAAGTAGAGGAGATTTTAAAAGACATTTTATTGAGCCCAAATCTGTCTCCCTGTAACTTCAAACTCCTTATCCTCATTCTGCCCAATGAAACTCTTCTCTCTTCCATGTGGCAGCCTTTCTGTCACTTGAAGACAGCAATCGTGTCTACCATTACTCCTAAGTCTTCTGTTTTCCAGGATAAACATCCCCATTGCCCTCAGTGAGTTTTCAGAAGACACAGTCTCTAGTTCCCTTGCCATCTGGGCCACCCTGGTCTGGAAGAGTTTCTGTTTCTCAAAGTGCCTCTTCAGATGTGGTTCCTAGAATTAAGATCAATATGCCAGACATGAGCAGATGAGTAGAGAATACAGTGGGGACACTGGCAAACTGGCTCTGGGTTGTCTAATTCTTGTTCTTAGCTTGTTGTCAACTAATCCATGTTAAGGTGCCAGCAGACAGCAAGGTATCATAGAAAGAGAATGTAGTTTGGAGTTAGGGGGCCTGGGTTTGAATCTTTCCTCTTCCACTTATTACCTGTATAAAACAAGTTACTCGGCTTCACTGAAGAATGAGCTCCTTTGTAAAACTCTTTAATTTCTATGAAATCTTATGACTCAACTCCAGAACTTAAGCCAGTGCCTGGCACATAGTAGGTGCTTAATCAGGGTTTATTGGATTGGATATTGTATGGTAATATTAATATTGTTTAATTAATTATTTTAATCAATCATTAATTAAATGAAACAATAATTTAATTATTTGAATAATTAGTGGTTAATTTTTAATTATCATTAATTGAATCGATTAATAATTTATTTAAATAATTAATGGCTAATTATTTAATTAATCATTAACTGAATCAATTAATAACTTAATTATTTAAGTAATTAATGGTCAATTATTTAATTAAGATTATTTCTATTAATATTAAGATATAATTCCTTTTAAGGGTATCTGCATCTGTCATCTCTGGATCTTTGTTCACTAGGCTATTTATTACTCCATGTCTACACTCTAGCTGTTGACATCCTTACCTTCCAACTCAGATGCCCCTTATTCCACAAATACTTCCTTGGTCCCTTGCCCTTGCCCCAAGCTAGAAGTATTATTTCCTATATCAAATTTTTCATGCAGTATTAGACCTCTATTTTTCATGTGACACATTTTTATATTTTTTAGTTATTTGAAAATAAGAGTTACATAATTCTGTGAGGTTTGCAAAATACTTTGCATATAAGAGAGGAATTGTGGGGTAGTGAATATTGATCCTGAAGTCAGGAAGAGCTGGATTTAAACTTCACCTCCTAGCCTCCTGTAGAAGCAAGGATCCCAGCATACCCAGGGTGGCTGCCAACACAGGTTCTTAGATCTGCTTTTCTAAAGGAAAGCAACTCAAAATGGGTTAACAATCTTGCTTTAATCAAACATATGTCCTTTACCTAGTTCAGGGGAAAATTCTCCTGAACTTCAGAGAATATAGAGATTACAAGCAGACAAAAATACAGACAGAGAAACAAATCAGCAGACAGGCTTCCAACTGTCTGACCATTACATCCATACCCAGTCAGTTACCAGAGAGGGAAGCGTCAACATCTGGGTTTTCAAAGCCGGGGGGCTCAACAGCTGCCCAGAGTCCCATCTGGCCAAATCACACAACTCTTCCCAAAGTGAGCCCCAAAACAAAATCTCACATCAGGGTCTATATATAGCCTTCTCCTGGCTCAGAGAATGTCACAACCCTCTTGACTCACTGATCAATCACAAAGCAACAAGGTGTGGGCATTCCTAAAAAACAAGCCTCTTGTCACAGGGTCCATGTGACCACATTCAGCATATTAGGGGGGAGAGTATATTTTTAAATCAAGGAAGGTTCTCAGAGTCACTTAAGCCTATCAAAGGGCCTAGAGGCAGGGAAGATCTTCAGATTCCCATTCCCATAACACCTCCCTGAACCTCAGTTTCTTTATCTAGAAATTGCTAGGAAAAGGAGTGCATAGTAAGTTCTGGGTCTGGAGTTAGGGAGACCTGAGTTTAAATCTAGCCTCAGATACTTGCTAACTGTGTGACCCTGAGCAAGTCACTTAGCCTCTGCCTCAGTTTCCTCAGTTTTGGAATAAGAATAGTGATAGCACCCACCTCCCAATGTTGTTGTGAATATCAAATGAGATAATGTTTGTAAAGTGCTTAGTATAAAACCTGGTATAGGGTAGGTACTTAGCAAATGCTTGTTCCTTCTTTCCTTCCTCTCTTAATCTGTAAAATGAGATAGGTGGACTTACTGGTCTGTCAGGTCCTTTCAAGCTCTGTTTTATTTGATTCATACAAAAATCCCATGAAGTAAATAGTACAGTATTAATTTTCTTTTCTTTTCTCTTTATTCCCGTTGTATTGATGGGGGCAGAGGTGTGAGGGTGGCTAAGTGGCACAATGGATAGAGTTTCAGGTCTGGAGTCAGGAAGCCTCCTCTTCCTGAGTTCAAATCTGACCTTAGACACTTACTATCTGTGTGACCCTGCTTAAGTCACTTAACCTTGTTTGCCTCAGTTTCCTCACCTGTAAAATGAGCTGGGGAAGGAAATAGAAAATCACTCCAGTATCTTTGCCAAGAAAATCCCAAGTGAGATCAGACACAGATGAAAGATGACTGAACAAAAACAAATTATAGATAAGGGAGATAAGACTCAAGAAGTGACTACACGATCATAGTAATTGTCAAAAGTAGAATTAAAACTAGGAAACCAGTCCTCCATTAACTCCAAATTCAAAACTCATTCCAGTTCAATATTTTATCTCTTCACACACACACACACACACACACACACACACACACACACACACACACACACACACACACACACACACCCCAAATTTGTTTTGTGAAGTTTGGATTCAGTCAAAAGGCCACTTTTAAGGACCTTGAGGGC
Source organism: Petaurus breviceps papuanus (assembly GCF_028583685.1). Taxonomy (NCBI): domain Eukaryota; kingdom Metazoa; phylum Chordata; class Mammalia; order Diprotodontia; family Petauridae; genus Petaurus; species Petaurus breviceps. The sequence continues at coordinate 95,962,403 of NW_027186304.1, read as the reverse complement.
CACATGTGGCCTTGAGGCCATAGGTTCCCCACCCCTTGCTAGCCTATAGTGGGTATTTAATGTTTCCTGAAATCATTTAAAACCCAAAAGCCAGTAACAGTGAAATGAATGAATCTTGGTTGAATTTCAGTTGCTAGGAAAGGAGAGATAGGAGACATTTTCAGCAAAAGGGCCCTCCCCAAAACCTCTCAATCTTAAATGAAATGTCAATTGCCTACTCCACCTACTTTTAAGTCCCCATAGGATGTATTACCACTATCCTTTCAAATACAGCAGAAAGAATTAAGCTACTACTGTATTTCTTTGCAGACTCATATTTTAATTTGATATTTTATTAGAAAATTTTCATTATACAACAGGAAAAGAAATATTGTGTTCTCTGTTGCTAGAACTTGAGGATGTTTTGTCTCAAGAATGGAATATTTAGGGAAGTCATGATAACTATCTTCAAGTATTTGAATGATGGTCATATAGGAAAAGTAGTAGATTTGATCTAGTTAGCCTCAGCAGAAGAACTAGGAGCCATGATGGATTTTACAGGAGAGTAGGTTTTTACTCAATATGAATGTCCTAATAATTAGAACAACCCTCAAAGGCAGTGGATGCCTTGGGAGATCATTAATTTCCTGTCACTGGAAGACTTCAAGTAAAAGCAGGAAACTCACTTTTCAGAGATGCTGTAGAGGGAATTAACTAGCTGAATCCTTCCTGGCTAATAGGCCATGGCTGGAAAAACTGGCCTGTGTAGGAAATTAATAGGCTTATGTCCCATCTATGTCTAAACAAATCATAAAGGATCATGATGGCCAAATTCAAAGCCAGAGAGAGATAAAGAGTCAATAGAGTCAAAGAATAAATAAGGCCAAGGTCAAAAAGTCCAAATGCATGAAGGTAACAAATCCAGGGACTGAACAGGAAAGTACAGTCAAAGATTCACAACCTGGGAGAGAGAGAGGAATGGGAAACAGAGGGAACTGCAGCTGGAACAGGAACAGGAAACATCATATGAGATAACTGGTGACAGCTGGCAATTGGTTTCACTTCATGGTGAATGCTAAACATTCTTCACAACTCAGATCAAGGCAACATGGTTAGTTGTGGCTGTGGGCTCCTACACTTGGGTTTAGATGAGAACGCTTCTAAGTGCCCTTCAGAGTCTAAATCCGTGATTCTGTGTTATTATGTCTGATCATTTTCTGATAGAATCTTTAGAGATGGATATTAAGTTAAATGAATGAATAAAATTAAAGGAAAACTATCAGTCATGATAGATCTGGGATAATGATGAGACAGAAAGCGGTCACACAGGATTGAGAACCACATTGTATTTTTCTTTGTTTCTCAGGTTGCCATGGCCAACAAAAGAATCACCAGTAGCTTAACCCAGCATCTAGCTCATTGGTAATGAACTTTTCTATACTTTTCTATACTTAGGTCTTCCATCTAGTAAACACAGTTATTGCTGCAACCATGCTTAAAGCTTTTCCTATTGGCCATACTTAAAACTCTTTCCAGCTTGGTAGGACTTGAAAGAGCTTGGGCTCTGCTGGGATAATCTTTGAGAACCCAGATTCATGTCCACACCATGATGATGCATTGAATAAGACTTTCTATAAATGAGACATGAACAGATGATGACCTCAGTTGCAGGAAGACACAGCAATGAGATCCGAAGCACAATGAAGGGTTTAAGTGTGCATATAATGATAAAACAATTTAACATTCTTTATGGGGGGAACTAGAAACCAACTGAGAGAATTTATACTAAAATTTTCAGAGGAAGTTATCTAAATTCTCCTCCCCAACTCCAAATATTTTTGGCATGAAAAATTATCAACATTCTATCTCTCTCTTTTTAAAAGAAAATGACTCAATTTCCAATGTCAATATCATCACTCAGTAAAAGAATGAAATGATGAATCTGTAAACAGCAGAGTTTCTCTGAAAAGAGAAATCATTGCAGAAAAGGGACATGCCTTCCTCCTCCTTACCACCAGCAACAGCTGCTGACCAACTGGCAGATAAGCATAAGAGCCCTGTTAGTTGCAGCATCCCCCAGAAGCATTATTGTTTTCAGACTAGCCCTCCTCTAGGGAGGCATCTCCTGTGTGGAAGAGCCCAGTCATTCCCACCAACTGCCACCCATAAGACAGACAAGTTATCTTCCCTGAAGCATCAAGTCCCCTGAGGGAGAGAGGAGGCAGCATGTGACAGGCAGATCAAACCACCCCCACCATCTCTCCCAGACACTGATGGAGACAGCTCAGAAACTTGAACTCAAAAATATTTGGAGAAGCCATTCTTCCTGCCTAGTGCCCACAGCCACCATCATGGGAAGTCAAACCTGTGGCGATGCAGCCTAGCAAATTTTTTTTTAAAGCAATAGGGGTTAAGTAACTTGTCAAGGTTACACGGCCAGTTATTATTTCTGGGTGTGGTGCTGAGTATCTGAGCCCGGATTTGATTCAGGTCATCCTGACACTGGAGCCGGTGCTCTTACTCGCTGAGCCACCTGGCCGCCCCTAAGCAATTGGGGTTAAGTAACTTGCTCAAGGTTACACAGCCAGGTGTTTCTGGGTGGGTGCTAAGTGTCTGAGCCGGGGATTCGATCTCCAGGTCCTCTCAACACTGGAGCCAGTGCTGTTACTCACTGTGCTACCTGGCCGCCCCCTGCAGCCTAGCAATTTTGCCTGCAGCTGCTAACAGTTCTGAAAATTCAGAAAAGAAAGTTCTTATCACCAAGTTCCTGGGCACCATCAAATGGCTCAACATCAGAAATGGATATAATTTTGTTAGTGGAAATTACACTAAAGAAGAAATATCATCATCTACTCTGTTTCTGCTCCCTGAGGACCATGGGACCTTTCCATCTAACTTAAAGCTGAAACCTTTCACCTGCATTGTCTCCCTCATTAGAGTGAGCTCCTTGAGAGCAGCGTCTGTCTTTTCTATTTGTAACCTCAGTGCTTAGCACAATTCTTTGCACATATACGTTCTCATTCTTTCTTTCATGAAGGAGAAAGATATAAAATGATTTCATTTCATTTGCAACATCTTAAGTGCCAATAGAAATATGTTTTTAAAAGTCACAGTGAAATTTATGATTGTTTGAAAGTATAGAGTAGTAGGGCAGCCAGGTGGTTCAGTGAGTAAGAGTGCTGGCTCCAGCATCAAGAGACCTGGGATCAGTTCCAGCCTCAGATACTCAGCACCCACACACAAAAAAATAACTGGCCGTGTAACCTTGAGCAAGTTACTTAACCCTGACTGCTTTAAAAAAAAGAAGAAGAAAAGAAATTATAAAGCAGCATGACAAAGATACTGGGCACTAAGTCATGATGATACAGGTTAATGTTAAAAACAAAACAAAAAATAAATAATTTAATAGGAAATTTTTTTTAAGGAAAATGATAAATGTTGGAGAAGATGTGGGAAAATTGGAACACTAATGCCTTATTGGTGGAGTTGTGAATTGATACAACCATTCTGAAGAGCAATTTCAAACTATGTCCAAGGAGATTTAAAACTGTGTATAACCTTTGATCCAGCAATACCACTACTAGGTCTATCTCTCAAAGAGATCATAAAAGATGAAAAAGGACCTGCATCAACAAAAACATTTATAGCAACTATTTTTTTTTTGTGGTGGCCAAGAACTGGAAATTGAGGGGAAGCCCATCAATTTGGGAATGGCTGAACAAACTGTGATATATGAATGTAATGGAATGTTATTGTTCCATAATAAATGATGAGCAAGGGGCAGTTAGATGGCACAGTGAATAGAGCACCAGCCCTGAATTCAGGAGGACGTGAGTTCAAATCTGGCCTCAGACACTTAACACATACTGACTGTGTGACCTTGAGCAAGTCACTTAACCCCAATTGCCCTGTCTTCTGCCTCCAAAAAAGAAAAGAAATGATGAGCAGGCAGATTTCAGAAAAACTTGGAAAAAATTTACATGAACTGATGCTGAGTGAAGTGAGCAGAACCAAGAGAACATTGTACACAGTAATAGCAACACTGTGTGATGATCAGCTATGATAGACTTAGCTCTTCTCAGCAATGCAATGATCCAAAACAATTTCAAAAGATTCATGATGGAAAATGCTCTCCACATCCAGAGAAAGAACAATGGAGTCTGAATGTAGATCAAAGCATAACATTTTCTCTCTCCCTCTTTCATTTTTTTGTTTGTTTTCTCTTTCTCATAGTCATTATCTTTTGTTCTCATTCTTCATCCACAACACGATTAATATGGAAATATGTTTAGTATGATTGTACACGGATAGCCTATATCAGATTGCATGCCATCTTAGGGAGGTGGGAAGGGAAGAGAGAGGGGAAATTTTGGAACTCAAAATCTTACAAAAGTGAATGTTGAAAAGAATAAATAAATTTAATTTTAAAAGTAAAAAAGGGGGTGGCTAGATGGCACAGTGAATAGAGCACCAGCCCTGGAGTCAGGCAGTCCTGAGTTCAAATCCATCCTCAGACACTTAATACTTACTAGCCATGTGACCTTGGGCAAGTCACTTAACCCCAATTGCCCTACCTTCCCCCCTCCAAAAAAAAAAAGTAACAAAAAAAGTATGACCCAGGCTCAAATTCTGCTTTAGATACATATTATCTCCATAATCCTAGACACACAACTTAATTTTTGTTCCCCTTAGGCAACTGCTTAGAACTTATTTACTAACTCTTGGGTGATGATGAACTGCCTTAATACATTTAATTATAATCACATGATAATTTTAGCTTGATTAAAAAAAATTAAATTAAATAATGAACTCTCTGAATTTTACAATATTTAATAAAAGGTAAATTTTGAAGTCCCAATAGACCTATGATTTTCCAAATTCCAAATTCCTCCAAATTTCAGAGTTTTAAGGCTCTCTCCATACACACAAATAAGAAGCAAACTGGGGCAATTATTAACATTGTACTCAAACACTAAACTGGATCTTTTTCTTCGATTTCTGTTGACTCAGAACCATCCTATGTGACTCTTGTCCGGGTTACCCCTCAAATCCACGTGTTGAGTCTCTCCGTGGCCTTCTCTTCACACTGTGCAGCAGAATGACAGTCTATACACACACTGCATTTACTGGGTACCTTAATATCTCATCTGATCCTTACAACATCCCTAGGAGATAGATGCTATTTGTCATCTCCATTTTACAGGTAAAGAAACTGAGGCAAACAGAGGGCAAGTGCCTTGCCCAGAATCACACAGCAAGTTTGGGAGGCTGCATTTGAATTCAGATCTTCCTGACTCCAGGACAGGTACCCTATCCACTGCACCATCTAACTGCCTCTAGGTGGATTTTACCTTGGTTATCCTTCAGTCTCAATATGTGACCAGCCTATCTTCTTCCTCCATCATACATTCATTTTATTATGTCATTTAGACATGTTTTTACAGTTCCTTTCCTGTCATATGTTATATCCTGCTGACACCTAACATGTGCCTCTCCATTGCCTTAGTGATTTTTAATCATTTTTAATTCTTTGGAGACAATAAAATTCTTTGACTCATAGCCATACATGTGTATACCATAGAATATTGGTATTACAAATACGGGCCTTTTGGGGTGGCTAGGTGACACCAGTGAATAGAGCACCAGCCCTGGAGTCAGGAGGACCTGAGTTCAGATCTGGCCTCAGACACTTAACACAAAACTAGTTGTGTGACCTTGGGCAAGTCACTTAACCCAAATTGCCCTGCCTTCTTCCCCCTCCAAAAGAGCAAAAAAAAAAAAAAGTCACTGAACCTCTGAGTATCTCAGGCAAATCTCTAAGGCATTAAGTAGCAGAGTAGGGGCTGAATTGCACTGGTAAAGGGGTTTCCTCATGAAGAGTTCATTAAACTGATAAAATCACAGATCTAGTTTAAAACAAAACAACACCATGGAAGAATGTTTGTAAAAGCTGAACTATTCTTGACTGATAACTGAATCAAGGACTCCTCTATGTAGATGAGTCCCATAAAATTTTGATATAGATGGAAAAGTAGGCATATGTGTTAGTAGTTGTGAATATTTTCTCAGTCCACTTTTTAAAGTATTAATAAGGTTCAAGATTTTTTCCATACTTTTGTTATCATCTGCTCTTATATGTTTATGAATTGACCCCTTAATGTCATCCAATTTCAAACAAAAAAAAGAATTTAAAAAATCTAAATATTTAGGATAAAAGTTATTTTAGAATATAAATTATTCACTTAAATATTTCAATTCTTCATTTTCTTTGATCCACAAAGAGACAGACCTAAGGAATTAATTATGACAGTTGATGTCAAAAGAATAGTAGAGACTGGGAAATAAACAATGCAGGGTTTTCTGTGGGAAATCGCTATGAAGGAATTTTCTTAACGAAAATGACCATCTGAATAACAGCTGAGTAAAGTGAAATTTCTTTAAAAATAACTCTTGGAGGCGACTGAGTTTCTCAGAGGTGGGGAGATCCCTCCTGAGTACCTTGTTTGAACCTGTTCTATGTTAGCTAAGAGTATAGAACATGTTTTTGCTTTTCCTTATTACTGTATAATCAGTCTCCACTGATTTCTGGTGTGAGAAGGAACCATTCGGTTCTCCTTTAAATCTCTTCACTTACACACCATTTCTACAGATGAGCCAAGATGAGAAAAAAATGATTGCTAGCCCTACTTCTGCCTTTCCTCCTCAAACAATGACACATTATCATATTTCCAAACCATAAAGGAAGGACAATTTAGTGTCCAGTGGAACTACTAAGCTTTCACTTTGGATAAGTAATTCTGATTCTCCTTTCTTTATACATTTGCTAAAAGTAACACATTTTTGGTTTTGTTTTTGTTTTGTTTTTTTTTTGGAGCGGGGAAGGCAGGGTAATTGGGGTTAAGTGACTTGCCCAACGTCACATGGCTAGTAAGTGTTGAGTGTCTGAGGCAGGATTTGAACTCAGGTCCTTCTGACTCCAAGGCTGGTGCTCTATTCACTGTGCCACCAAGCCGCCCCAAAATAATAGATTAAAAAAAATTATAGTATTTCATTTTTTACCCAATTACATGTCAAGACAATTTTTGGCATTCATTTTTACAAAATCTTGAACCCTAAATTTTTCTCCCTCCCGTTCTCTCCTTCCCTCTTCCTAAATTGGTAGACAATTTGATATAGGTTATACATGTGCTATCATGTAGAACATATTTCCATGTTAGTCACGGTTGTAAAAGAAGAAAGAGATCAAAAGGAAAAAAAAACATGAGCAAGAATAAAGTAAGTGAAAAATATATGTTTTGATGTGCATTCAGTCCATCAGTTCTTGATCTGGATGTGGACAGCATTTCCTTCATGAGTCCTTTGTACTTGTCTTGGATCATTGTGCCGCTGAGAACAACTGAGTCATTCATAGTTGATCATAGCACAATGTTGCTCATACTGTATACAGTATTTTCCTGGTTCTGCTCATTTCACTTTGCATCACTTTGTGTAAGTCTTTGACAAGAAAACCTCAAATGGTGTCACATAGAGTCAGACATGACTGAAATGATTGTACAACAACAAAATAGATCAAATTATAATTTGTTTATGGGGGCGGCTAGGTGGCACAGTGAATAGAGCACCCGCCCTGGAGTCAGAAGGACCTGAGTTCAAATCTGCCCTCAGACACTTGACATATTCACTAGCCATGTGACTTTGAGCAAGTCATGTAACCCCAATTGCCCTCCAAAAAAAACCAAATTAAATAACTTGCTTAATGTCCTTAGGATACCCTGACACTTCTCCTAGAACAATGAGTATAGAGTAGGGTTGAAAAATCAAAGCAAAAGAAGGCTGGGGCAGGCAATGAGGTATAGAAATCCATCTTACCCTACAAGAAAGTAAGGGGTAAAGGGGTAAGGGGCAGGGATAGGGGAAGAGAGGGCAGACTGGGGGAAGGGATAATCAGTATGTTTGCCATCTTGGGGGTGGGAGTTGGTGAGAGATGGGGAGAAAATTTGGAACCCAAAATCTTGTGTAAATGAATGTTGAAAAGTAAAAATAAATAAGAAAGCTGGGGGGAAATTGTTGACAGTTTAAGTTAAATAATAAAACAATTTTTTCATAGACTTTTTAGAATCCATCTGCTAAAACAAAGCTAAAGCTTTTACATTTTCTCAGGGCAGATGTTCCCCTTTGGGATCAAAAGATTTTGGCAGCTAGTGTTGTCCTAATTCTTCCCTGTGTGGGAGAGAGAATGCCTGAGGCAAACTGGAGAGAAAGTCTGTTCCCACCTCCCTATAGAGTTGGTGCTGGGTCACAGTTCTGACCCCCTACACCTGAAAAGAAAGTCCCTGCAAGGAATTAAAGTGGTAGATGAAGGTCCAGGATTCTCCAAGGCATGTGGTCAAGTTTCCTTAAACCCCCAAATAGCTCTTTCCCTGTGGGGACTTTTTGTGCTTCTTTGGATGACTGCCAATTATTACTTCACAAAACAAGCAATGCAGAATATACCTCCAGAAGCATTTAATTTGGATATAATTTTCCTTAAAAATTATTCCTGTTAATTAACATCTTAATGTTTCCAAAATGCTTTCTTTAAAACAATGTATTAAGGTTGCCTTAATATCATTCTATCCTTTTCATTCATTTTATAATCACACCATATAATACAAGCATTATTAACATCCCCGTTTTTAGGATCTCAGATTTAGAGCTAGACAGGAACTTTTAAACAGCTTAGTCCAATGACCTAATTTTACAGTTGAGTAAACTGAGGTTAAGTTGCCCAAGGTCACAGAGGCAGTGAAAGAGGCTGGATTTGATCTTAGGTCTGACTTCAAATCCAGTGCTTTTTGGTTGGTTTTGGTTTTTTTGCTATATCAAACTACCTATATAGAATTCTAGTCCAACTTCCACATTTTATAAAAGTAAAATTATATGCTCAGAGAGTTAAAGTGATATGTCCAAGGTCGTAAGGAAGAAAATGGCAAAGGCTGTATTTGAAAAAGAAAATCATAACTTTTCTAAGAAAATGTACTAAAGACAGTTATCTGGGGAGATTTCTTTACAGCCTACCCATGAGTAATATTAAAAAATGTTAAAAAAAAATATTAAAATACCTGCTGGCGGGTATTGTGGCTAGAGAGAAGAGGACCTTGAACATCTAGAGCTGATATTAACAAGGCGAGAGCCATTATTATTGATATTATGGATCTTTCCCCATGACCTGAATAGAATTTTAAGGGGATATGGATAAAATAGTTGTCAAGTGAGAAGATAAGATACAGATAAATATGCGAGCCACATAGTGGCTAGACGGAATACAATGGACGGTGCTTATCAAGTAGGTATCTGCCATCAGTTTGGCTTATTTATATCATTTTAGTCCTCTGGTATTGTTGCCAAGGTTTGGAATGGGTGACCTTACCGTCTCTTATAGACTCATTTTTATTTGAGTCTATAACAGATTTTTTTAAAGGTTTGTTATATAAATGTGCACAATATTAAAGCAGTTGAAAATTTATCAGATTGACTAGCTGGCATCATAGAGATAAAAAAATCAGTTTGAATTTGACAAGTTTGTATATAAACACATTCTTTTGAAATAGTAGTTAGTTAACATATGTTCACATTGTTGACAGCATTAATTGCCATTTGCAAACACATTTCATAAAATTTCCTTTAAAAAAGATGATATAGGGGTGGCCAGGTAGCACAGCGAGTAAGAGCACTGGCTCCAGTGTCAGGATGACCTGGGGATGGAATCCCAGGCTCAGACACTTAGCACCCACCCAGAAACACCTGGCTGTGTAACCTTGAGCAAGTTACTTAACCCCAATTGCTTTAAAAAATAAATAAATAAATAAAACGATGATATATTCAGAGGTAACTTGGAAGAATGGAATGAGTGCTATATATGGAGTAAGAAATATCCTCCCTCTGATACTTTATGACCATGAACAAGTGGCTAAAACTCTCTGGGCCTCATATTCCTCATCTGAGAAAAATGGGTATAATGATGCCTGTAATACTTATAAATACAGGGTTGCTGTGAGGTTCAAGTGAACTAATGTTTGCAAAATACTTTGCAAATGTCAAGTCCGAGGTAAACATTGATGGCTATTGTGAATCCAAAGCCTTTAGTTAAAAGTAAAAGAAATAAGGATTTGTTAAGGATACTTGAGGAAATTAAGAGGGTGGAAAGTTAATTAATTTCAAGGAAGATCATTTCCAGTGCCTCAAAAGCTTTATAAATGATAAACATATACAGTATGAAAGCTATGCCTCTGATGCAAAAATGCAATTGGATATGACTTCATAATTCCATAGACTCACACAGTGTTCACTAATGCTCAATTTTTACTGTCGCAGAAAATGCGACATTAAAGTTCTCCATGTGCAGCCCAAGTAAGTCAGCAAGTTACTTCCAACTATTTGAAAAGTCTACTTGCTAATTTAAGAAACTGATGCTGAAAGTATACTTAAATGAAGTAAAACCACAGTCACATCAGTTCATAACTTTTATATAGAATTTTAAGGTTCGCAAAACTTTATATCTAAAGTAGTATAAATACATTTGTTTATGTAAATTTACTTAAATTTTCTTTATATAAAATTAAACGTTGGGAAGATTTTTTATTATCTCTTCGGAAAATGGTCTTAATTAACAAAGAATTCCCTTCAAATTACACATTTCTTCAAGCACCATTGCAGAAGATATTACCTGCTATTGGGCAGAGCATTGGTTTTAATTTCTTATTTATGTTATCTTACTTAAGCCTTACAACAATATGGGGCATTTACTACTTTCACAGATGAAGAAACTGAGGCTCAGAGAAGTTAGACAACTGACTCATGTTCACACCTGGTCTATGAGGCAGCATGGTGTATGGGCTTGGAGTCAGAGGGCCATTGCATCCTCTCCACTTACAGAGCCACCAGCCTGGATCACTTTTCACCTAGATAATCTCAGCAGCTTCCTGATGAGTCTCTCTGTGTCTCAAGTCTCTAGTTTATTCTCCATACAGCTGCTAAAGGGATTTTCCTAAAACATAGTTCTGACTAGATCAATCTCATGTTCTATAAAGCTCCACTGGCTCACTATTACCACTAGGACCAAAAATAAAATAAAAATGTTTTGTTATTTAACTTCACAACCTGACTCCAATCTACCTCTCCATTCTAATATTACTCCCTTTCATTCACTCTGTGGTCCAGTTAAACTGGCCTTCTCTCTTCCTCACAAAGGATTCCTCCCATCATGATGCATAGATACCGTGTTTCCCCGATAATAAGACACTGTCTTATTATCTTTTTTGGACAGAAAAACACCAGAGGGCTTATTTTCAGGGGAGGGCTTATTTTAATGAACATTGACAGCAATTTTAATAAACAGGTAAATGTGAACAAAAAAAATGTACCTTTATTCAATAATGAATTCAATAAAGAACAGGATGATGTGCTCACTGCTGCAGCTCTGATTGGATGCAGCTTGGAGCGCGGCGTGCGTTTCACGGGTGGGGGGGATGGTGCATACAGAGGGTACCGTAATGTAGCATGTAGCGCAAGGGATCACCTTCACTACAGTAGCAATCTCAATAGGGCTTATTTTTTGGGGAGGGCTTATTTTAGAGGAATCTTACACAGTAAGGAGAGGGCTTATTTTCGGGATAGGTCTTATTATCAGGGAAACACGGTAGGTCATCTCGCCCAAAAGAATGTAAGCTCTTCCAAGCAGCATTGTTTAATTTTTTGTCTTTGTATCCTTATCACCTCTTGCCTACTGCTATGACCTGATATGTAGTAGGCAGTTAATAATTTTTTGTTGTGGTTTTTAAATTTTGTGTATAGGAAGAAAGCCTTGTTGGTTGATTGGGTTTTGAATGCTTATTCTGTTATTTACTGTGTATATGGAAAAGTCCTTCTCTGTACTTCAGTTTTTTCTTCCGTAAAATTATAAGGCTAAACTAGGCCATTTCCAAGTACCCTGTTCACCATGAGTAATTCAGGGCAAGACTGTAGCTTGTACCTAACTATCTGAGTGCCCAGCCCACAGAAGGGAATCAATACACATTTGTTCTTGATGATTGTGATATTAATAATACTTTACTAATAGTACTTTTATTTTTACATAGTGTTTTCAGATTTCAAAGCATCAGCCTATACAGGATGTTCCAAAAGTCTTAGTCCAGCTTTAAGCTTTTATTGCTTTAGCAAACTTTCATAGTTTAAGGCCGTTAAAACTTTAAACTGGACTAAAACTTTTAGGATGGCATATATTATCTTTCTTGAAGATGATCTTAGATAACAAATGAGTTGTTAAATCAGCTTTGAGCAAATAAGTCATTGTGACCTTTATAAATATCCAAATTAATTGTAAAAGGCATATGAAGAAAGACGTTATCTGCACCCAGAGAAGGATCTGAGAAGGATACTTCTCTTCCCATACCCTACAGTCCAGACAAATAAAAGTATATATAGAATAATTTTGCATATATATACCTATTTGTGTCTAATGGTAGTCATCTCTAGAGTGGGGGTGGGAGGGAAGAAAAAAATTATAAAATAAATTTACATATTAACTTTATTATATTTTAAAGGAATAGCAAGTTGTACATAATAGATTTGCAGTTTCATGTGCAATCATCTTTTTATTATACAATGTTATGGAAATGCTTGTTTTATTTCATAAATTAAAAATAAAATAAAGAAATGTAGGGAAAAATGAGTCCCACAAAATGAAACATTTCCTCAAGCCCCATTGAAGAAGATATCCCCTGCTATTGTGCTGAACATCGGTTTTCATTGGTTACTCTCACTGATAAGCCAAGAAAATGCCTCTGGCTTGTGCTTAAAAGGAAAGAGAAAATGATGAAATGAGAAGAAGATTATAATAAATTGCAAGCTACCTGTGCCTTAATGACCACAGCACAAGATCCAAGATATTGGGCCTGATGCAAACTTGTGCAACTGAAAAAGGTATTGCTACATAAAAGTCCCAAAGGGCTTGAAAGCAGAAAGATGTGTTAAGGCAGGACAGATATATTTATACTTTGGAAAGTGATGTCTGAACCCCCAAGAAGGAGTAGAAAAATGAGCGGAGGGCAAAATGACTACTGAGTATGTTTTTTGTTGCTAAAATGCACAGATAATTTAGTGTAATTAAAGAAAAGCTACTGGACTAATAGTCAGGAGAGTCTGTTTCAAATCTTGGATCTGAGACTTGCTAGCTGTGGGATCACAGGACATTCATTTAACCTCTCTGAAGTTACCTTAACCTCTCAGCTTCTTTATCTATAGGATCGGGGTAATAATATTTTTTACCATCTTCCTTAGAAAGTTGCTATGAGGAAAATACTCTGTAAACCCTAAAGCCATGTAAATATAAGCTATTAGTGTTTAAGTAATTTTTTTAAGTGGCAAGATGCCATCTTAATAAATTACCTATCAGTTCAGGCCTCAGGACTTTCTTGCCTGACGAAAAGAAAGAAAATGTTCACAAACTGAACATTTCTAAAATAGAACTCACATATCACCATCCATTTTTTGAGCTTCCATATTTCTCCCAAAGGCACCACCATCCTTCCAGGAATTTAAGTTGGCAAACTTGGTGTCATTCCCAATTCCTCCTTCTCACTCACCCCATATTTCCAAGTTGTTACCAAATCTTTTTTGTTTCAGCCTTCACAATACCTCCTACTTTTGTGCCCTTTCCTCCACTAATGCCTTCATGCTTCAGGCCTAGATTATGGTGATAATCTCCTAATTTATTTTCTTACCTCAAGTTACTCCTCCAGTCCACCTTCCACATAGTTGCCAAAGTGATTTTTCTGATATGCGAATCTGACAATGCTCTGTGACTCAATAGATTTCAGGGGCTCTCTATCTGGTATCACATAGACACTATTAAGATCAATATAAACTCTTGTGCTTAGCATTCAAAGTTCTTCCTAACTTCCCTTTTCAAGCTATTACACATTACTTCTCCTCCCACACCCTACAGTTTTAGCTAAACTGTCTTTATTCTTCTATGTGCATGATATTGCTAGGTTGGCATAGTGCATAGAGCACTGGGCCTGGAGTCAGGAAGACCTAAGTTTGAATCCAACCTCAGAAACTTATGAACTGTGTGACCTGGGACAAGTCACTTACCTTCTGTCTGCTTTAGTTTCCTCATCTGTAAAATGAGGATAATAACAGCACCTACCTCCCAAGTTTACTATGAGAATGAGATATTTTAAAGTGCTTTGCAAACCTTAAAATGCTATATAATTGCTAGTTGTGATGATGATGATGATGATGTCAGAAGCAGCATGTGAAATCAGGTCTCTTCAGATTCTGAGTCAAGCACCCTTTGCTTTCTACAATGTCTCCTCTCTTTTGTTCCCTGAATAAAATTATGCAAAAGAAAATAACTAAATTTTCCTTTTTCTGTTTTCTCCATTTGAATTGATATGGAAGACTTAAAAAATCAGCAGAATTCAGAGATTTCTAAATTCTCCTATTTATGGGCAAATCAATGCTACAGTAATTTTTTAGAAATTAGAATCTCACTCTGGAGGTTATTCTATCAAGATACCTAAATCTTCATTATATAGTCTTGGAGCCTAGACCATGACAGGCTCTAATCTGGATTCAAAATTGTCCTGATATCCCAGGGCCATCCAGGCTCTTCAGGTAAGTTGTTTTGTTCAACTAAGTTCCTTGCACCAAGAATATGACCAGATAAGCCTAGAAAAATATTTAATAAGCTTCAATAGCATACAGAATAGTTTATTGGAATTGATCTAATCCTCTTCCCCTCTTGACGCATTTAATTTCCTTCATGTTGAGGTATGTGATATATCAGTATATGATATAGGAATCTCAACATCCCACATTTTCAAAGATAAAAATTCCTCACCTGTCCAGGTCTCTGAGGTCAACCAATTTACTGAACCCAACAAGTCTTTCCACTAATCAGGAAACAGGGGACTGTTTGTTTTTTTTTTAATATATATGTATGGGTATCTATTGTTGTTCAGTCATTTCAGTTGTGTTTGACTCTTTGTGACCTCATTTGGGTTTTCCTTGGCAAAGATACTAGTTTGCCATTTCCTTCTCCAGCTCATTTTACAGATGAGGAACTGAGGCAAACAGGGTCAAGTAACTTGCCCAGGCTCACACATATATCTAGCTACCTATAGATAGATATGTTTGATAACTTTTTGGTAATTGGACAGAATTGACTGAATCAACCAAATCTTCTGTCATCTTTCCTATCATGTCCCCTAACCATAAGTATACCCTAAAACTCTGTTCTGAGTCCTTTCCTTTCTCTTATATACTCACATAGTGAGAGGGACAGGTTAGGTGGCACAGCAGATAGGAGCTCTGGACTTGGATTCAGGAAGACCTGAACTCAATTCCCACCTTGCACACTGACTGTGTAACCCTTGGTAATCCAGTTAACATGTCTCAGTATCCTTTTGCTCATCCATAAAATGAGGATAATTATAACACCTAAGAGTTTTGTGAGGATCAAACGAAATAAAATACCTACAATGCTTTGCAAACCTTAAAATATGAATGCTACCCATTATGATTAATGATTACCTTATTGGTTCCATTGCATTTATCATCTCTCTGCAGATGACTCTCCTAGATAGATATCCAACTCTAATCTTTCCTGAATTTCGGTCCAGCATCATTAACTTCTTATTGAACTTTTCGAACTGAATTTCCCGCAATACTCATTATCTTTCGCCCCAAATCCACTCCTGTTTTGAATTCATATTTTTCATTTGAAGGTGCACCACTACCCTTCTGGTTGTCCAGCTTCGCAGCCTTGGTGTCTTCCTTGGCTTCTGAATCTCACTCATCCTACACAGTCAATCATTCACTATGTCTTTTCATTGCTTCCTTTCTCACACTTGTTCCCTTTTCTTTTACTGCAAGCCATCACCTCCATTCAGTCCTTCATTACGTCTTGCCTGGACTACAGCAATAACTTCTTACTTGATTTCTCTGCTTTAAGTGATGCTCCCTCTCCATTTCATTCTTCACACATCTGCCAAAAGGATTTTCCTAAAATGAAGGTCTTACCATACCCCTCCTCTACTCAGCAAATTCTAGTGGTTCCCCAACCACAAATACAAATTTCTTTGCCAGGCTTATAAATAGAATAGAGTGCTGGGTCTGGGGTCAGGAAGACCTGAATTCCTAGCTGATCTTAAACACTTGGTACTTTTGTGACCATGGGCATGTCACTTAACCTCTGTCTATCTCATTTTCCTCAACTTCAAATGGGGATAATTATAGTCCCTACTGTGAGAGTCAAATGAGATACTATTTGTAAAGGGCTTAGCTCTGTGTCTGGCACATTGTAGGCACCTTATTCCCTTCCCCTTCTCAAATTGGCCCCGGCCTAGCTATCCAAAATTATTATATATTATCACATACTTAGTCCAGCCAAACTAGCCTTCTTATTTTTCATCATACATAACCCATCATTTCCTAACTGATAAAAAAAGGGTCCTCCATTTCCTAAACACTCCACATATACCCTCTCTTGCCAAGTTACCATTTCTATCTTCACAATGTCTTCTCTCCACCCACAACCATAAATCTAATTCAGACCCTCATCGCCTCTTGCCTGTACCAGTCTTCCAGCTGGCCTCTCTGCCTTGTTTCCACTCCAGTCTAACCTTCACTCAGCTGCCAAAGTGATTTTCCTAAATCACAGATCAAACCATATAATCTCCCTACTCAATATACTCCAGTGATTCCCTATTAAACCCAAGAAAAATGTAAAATCCTATGGCATTTGAAGTCATTCATGACCTGGCCCATGCTTCTACTTACAGTTTTCTTAGACTTTATCTCCAAGTGCTTTCTGATCCAACAACATTTACCTTCTTGCTACCCCTGACACCTGAAACTACCTCTCTCAACTTCATGCCTTTCTCTGGCTGTCCCCCAGGCCTGTGACACTCTGCCTCATCACTTTTGTCTTCTGGCTTCCCTAATCTTCTTCACAATTCAGCTCAAATTCCACCTTCTGCAAGAGGCCTTTCTTGTTCTCTCCTGCCCCCTGATTACTAGTGCCTCTCTTCTGAGACTGCCATCCCTTTTCTCTGCATATATCTTACATGGACATAGTTTTTGGACCACTAGGTGGTGCTGTGGCTAGAGCACTGGACCTGGAAGACCTGAGTTCAAATCCAGCCTTAGACACTAGAAGTGTGATCTTGGGCAAATCACTTAACCCTTATTTTTCCCAGTTCTTCATCTGTAAAATAGGGACACATAGGAGAAGAAAATGGCAAACCACTCCAGTGTCTTTGCTAAGAAAACCCCAAATAGGGTCACCTTGAGTTGGGCACAACTGAACAACATCAACGTATAGTGGTTGGCATGCTGTCTACCCCAAATGAATTCAAGCTCTCAGGGGCAGAGAATGTGTATTTACCCTTTTTTGTATCCCTAGCACATATCATGGCACATAATAAGAGCTCAAAAAATACTTGGGCCTGGCACATAGTAAGAGCTTAAAAAGTACTTGTTGACTGACTTGCTGTCTGACTTTCTCCATACCTTTACACTGATTATTTCCCAGTCCAGGCGTTCACTTTCCTCCTCTCCTTCATCTTAAAATACTTTTTTCTCTTCAAAACTCAGTTCAAATGCCATATTCATTATAAAGTCTTTCCCAGCCCTCCCAGCTTCCAGTATATTTCTGTCTCCAAATAACATTATATCTATTTTTTACATTGTTTTTATTTAAACACAGTGCCTGGAACATAGTAGGTGCCATACAAATGCTGGTGATTGATGATGATGAATGATGATGATATCAGAAAGGTGTTATGGTCCTTAAGGGTGGTATGGTACTGCTTCTTCTTTAATGTCATTTCCAATGAAAAAATCCTATCACTTTCTGATATTGTATCATTTGACAGCACCGAGGACTTTGGTAACAAGAACATTCTTATCTGGGTTTTCAATAGATGTGACTGCAGCACCTGCAGGAGCAACTAGTTGCCAGGTTCTATTTCCATAAAGATTGCTTCCCAGGGTCATGACTGTGGACACTGACTGGAAGCGTTACTATTCCAAAGTCTGTTGGATCCAAAGTTCTGGGCTGTTGGATTCAAAGTTCTGGACTGTATGCCTCAGGATGTGAGGGGATGGTGATGGTGCAGGAGATGGTATAATGGCTGGACAGTTTGGAAAGCTGTCTACTTGATCTGTTTCTGTCTTGATAATTCTGCCTGTATATTCTGAAGTTCAGGGTGCTGACCTTTTTCCCCTGAACTAGGTAAACGATACACATCTGACTGATTAAAGTAAGCTTGTTAACCCATTTGGAGTTGCTTTCCTTTATCCAAGCAGATCCAAGAACCTGTGGTGGCAGCCACCCTGGGGATGCTGGGGTGCTTGCCGCTACAGACGGTAGTGGCTTGACTTTGCAGACACACGCTGCCTCCCATCTCTCCCTCAGGTTTCCTGCTTCAGCAAGGCTAGCTTGTCAGCCCTGCGGATGGCAGTTGTTGCTGTCGTTTGTCCTTCATTCTCAAAGAGGACTATGACATCAGGGAGGTGATGCCATGACTTGTAAGGAAATTGGATTTAAGTGAGGCAGGGCTGTGCAAAGTTACCAGCCTCACTTTCTCCTCCAGAGCCATCTGGGTCCAGTGGCCAAATTCCAACTGGAAATGGCCCAGGATGTAGTGGGGGACTTTGGTCTTTTTGAGCTAAGGTCTTTAAGAGGTCTC
Organism: Petaurus breviceps papuanus; assembly: GCF_028583685.1. Taxonomy (NCBI): domain Eukaryota; kingdom Metazoa; phylum Chordata; class Mammalia; order Diprotodontia; family Petauridae; genus Petaurus; species Petaurus breviceps. Next base: position 95,943,687 of record NW_027186304.1, on the reverse strand, counting down.
AAATTGACTGAGGTAGTGCCCGTTGAGTGATTAAAGCTTAATAAAAAAAAAATAAGCCAAAAAAATGGCCTCTTCAAAAAATAAAAAAATCTGGGAGAGGAAAACTCTCATGGTTTCTAGCCAAAACAGAAACAGTTGTTATTTACCTTCATTCTGAGCCCATCAAGACCCAAACCGTGACCAAGTAGGGTTTGGCCTGAGATTTTCAGAGATGGCTGAGCCTTTGCACATAGGAGCTGCTTCCCCAGATGATGTCTATAAGGGCCGGCCTACAAACATGCTGAGTAGTCTGGGGATGCTGTCAGCATCAGGTTGTTGCACTTATCTGTCTCTTGGTGGCAGCTGGTCAGCAGTTGTTCCTCTTCCAGTAAAGAGGAAGGTGAGCCCTTTCTATACAATGGTTTCTACCCTCAGAGTAGCCCAGTTGTTTAAAGACTCTTCATCACTTCAGTCTTTCTACTGGGCAATGTTATTGACAATGAAAATGAAGCTATTTTTTCAAAAAAGAGATTTAATGCTAATAATTCTTTCAAGCCAAAAAGTATTTGTAGGTAAAAATTCAGATAATTTACTCTGTAAACTTTGGTATAAATTCTCTTAATTGATTTTCAGTCCCATTTCCTCTCTCTCTCTCTCTCTCTCTCTCTCTCTCTCTCTCTCTCTATCTCTCCCTCTCTCTCTCTGTCTCTCTCTGTCCCTGTCTCTGTCTCTCTCTCTCTCTCTCCCTCTCTGTCTCTCTCTCTCTCCTCTCTCTGTCTCTCTCTCTCTCCTCTCTCTGTCTCTGTCTCTGTCTCTCTCTCTTACTCTCTCTGTCTCTCATTGTCTCTGTCTCTCTCTTCATATATATATATGTATATGTGTATTTACATATACATATACACATACATAAAGTATATATATACATATGCACAGATAGATAGATACACATACTTAAACAATTCTTTGTTAACTGGGTTCTTATCATTGTGTGTATGTCTACCAATAGCCCTGTGAAGTAGGGGCTATTATTATCCGCATGGTTCCCATCATTGTGGTGTAGAGGTGAGCCTGGGTTTTCAAAGGTTACCCCAGCAGAGCCTGAGATCTGGAAGGACCTGTCAAACTAGAAAGAGTTTAAGTGTGGTCTCAGTGGCAGGAAGGGCTTTAAGTATGGTCTCAACAACAGGCTGTTTTACTAGGTGGAGAACCTGTATGTAGAGAAGCTTATCACCAATAAGATTTATAAGAATAGATGTTAGTAATGATTCATACATTGACCATGACAACATAGGAAACAAAGAGAAATACAACAGGATCCTCGGTCTTATGCAGCCTCTTTCTATTCCTTCATCATAATAGATTAAAAAAAAAAGATGTAGGCTTTCATTTAAAGAATAACCTAGCCCCTCCCCCAAAAGTTCATTTATTAGTAATAACAGAATGATAGATTTAGAACAAGAAATGATCCCATAGGTTGTCCAGTCCAACCCCTTCATATTTTATGAAAATGATGCATATGGAGATTAAGTAATTTACCCAAGGTCACAAAAGTGGTAAATGCCAGCTATAAGGTTTATACCCACATTCTCTGAATCCACATGTAGGACTTTTTTCATTGCACTAAAGGTACTAACCTAAATTAGTATTTATTATCACCAAGTACCAAAATGAAAAAAGCAATATGTCCATCTTTATAGACTGCTTGAGAGTGACATGAAATGGGGGTCCGAGGGGGCGGCTAGGTGGCACAGTGAGTAAGAGCGCCAGCCCCGGAATTGGGAGGACCTGGGATTGGTTCCAGCCTCAGATACTTAACACACACACACACACACACACACACACACACACACACACACACAAACTGGTCATGTAACCTTGGCCAAGTTACTTAACCCCAACTGCTTAAAAAATAAATAAATAAATAAATAGGGGTCAGAGACAAGATGACAGAGTCACAATTGCCAAAAGCTCCTCCAAAATCTTTTCTACAATGACCACAAAAAATGTCAAACCAAATTGCGAGTGGAAAAGCCAAGAAAAAGTCACAATGAATCATCTTCCCAGTCCAGGGCAGTTTAGGAAAACAGAAAGAGAGGTCTGTGGACATTAGGGTGGAGACTGGCCAGGAACATGGGACAGCGATGGTGCCCATGAGGCTGTGGGCAGCAGCCACAGAAGGGAGCATCCCAGCACCCAGGGACATTAGAAAAACTAGAAACCTGAGCAGAAAGAGATCCTGGGGCACCCCTTTACTAGTACTGGGTGCACAATCAGGAGCTATTTGGTAGCTCTTTCACCTACTACCCAGTCTGGGTCACAGTTCCACAATGGAAAGGAACAGTCACAGTTGCAAGGGAATAGGGGTCTGACCTGTGTAAGAACCAGAATGCAGACCAGGAGGACAGACCTCTCCCTAGATCACATTATAATGGAATGACCAAAATCTTACAGGTCCCAGACCAAGCTGTGAAAGCAACAGAAGAACACAAAAGACACTCAGGCCAGTCATTCTCCTATTTATTAAAAAGAGATAATCAGGGAAACTACTCTTGCTAAAAGGTACCATCAACAATGGATTAATATCAGTATTGAACATATATGCATCAAATGACATAGCATCCAAATTCTTAAAGATAAAGTTAAATGAGTTATAGGAAGAAATAGATAGTAAAACTATTTTAGTGAAGGACCTTAATTTGGCCCCTCCTAGACCTACACAAATTGAACTATAAAATAAACCACAAAGTTCAAGAAGCAAAAAATATTTTTTAGAAAAGTTAGGTATTGACCTCTGGGAAATATTAACTAGGAATAGAAAGGAGTGAACCTATCTCTCTGCTTGCATGGCACCTTCACAAAAACTGATCATGTATTCAGCCATAGAAATGTAACCAAAAAATGCAGCAAAGCAGAAATATTAAATGTAACTTTTCAGACTATAATGCAAAAAAAAACCCAAACATTAAATAAAGAGCCTTTGGGGGCCAGTAGGTGGCACAGTGAATAGAGCACCAGCCCTGGAGTCAGGATGACCTGAGTTCAAATCCGGCCTCAGACACTTAACACAAAACTAGCTGTGTGACCTTGGGCAAGTCACTTAACCCCAATTGCCCCACCTTCCCCCCTCCAAAAAAAGCAAAAAAAAAAAAAGCCTTTGAAGTCCAGATTTAAAATTAATTGGAAACTAAATAATATAACCCTAAATAATGAATGGATTAAATAATAAATCATAAGAACAATTGATTTCATTAAAGACAAGTAACAACAAGACAACATACCAAAATTTGTGCAATGTAGCCAACACAGTGCTTATGGGAAAATTTATATTTCTAAATACTTACAACACAATAAAAGAGATGAACAAATTGGGCATGCTACTAAAAATTAGGAAAACAACAAATTTTTAGTCCTTATTTAAATACCTAAATAGAAATCCTGAAAATCAAAGGAAAGATTAACGAAATCGAAAGTAAAAAACTTTGAACAACTTAATAAAACTAAGAGCTGGCTAAAAAAATAAGACAGATAAACTATTGGTTAATTTTTAAAAAGGAAGAAGAAAACCAAGTTATTGGTATCAAAAATGAAAAGGATAAATGTGCAACCAATGAAAATGAAATTAAAACAGTTATTAGGAGCTATTTTGCCCAATAATATACCAATAATACTGACAATGTAAATAAAATGGATCACTATTTACAAAAATTTAAACTTGCTAGTTTAAAAGAAGAGGAAATAGAATACTTAAATAACTCTGACTTTGAAAAAGAAGTGGAACAAATCATAAAAAAATGATATGAAAATGACTGAAATAAAGCCAGTCCCAAAAAAAGTATTATTAACACCTGCAGAAAACTCAATAAGCAAAAAGCATTTAAAGTTTATAGTCGATATACACAAGGAAACATTCATCTTTTCATTGCTCCTAGTAACAAATGTGTGTGTGTTAAAATTTACAAAACACTTTTAATATGTCAGGCAGGCATCCAGCAAGCATATATTAAGTACTTGCTTTGTGCAAATCACTGGGCTAAACTCTGGGAATACAAACTCAGGAAAAAGGTAGACAGTCTGCCCTTGTGGAGCTTACATTTTGATGGGAGAAAAACTACAAGGCAAGAGGGCAATACCCGGATGGGTGAACTAGTTTAGAAAATCAAAAGCAGAGCCAGGAAGGGAATGAAGTCTGGTTAGCCTGGGCTCCTCCCCAAAATGGAGACCCCCATGAGGAATTCAAGTATTGGAAAAGGCTGAAAATACGGTGGAGGGATATTACAGGTCAAGAAGGCTCCATATACTAAAGGAAGTTTCAGGGTAAAACAATAGCAGAATCACTGTGAAACCAGAGTATGAAGTACAGCTCTGAGGAGAATGATTATTGCTTTAGATCATATCAGCTCATTATGGGGGGAGCAATAGTTCAATAGATGGAGAGTAGGATTTTGAGTCTGGAAGGTTTGGTTCTGGAAACTTGCCAGCTATGTCCTTGGGCAAAGCCATCTAATGTTTATGGAATACATTTTCCTCAGGGATTGGAGTAGATGACCTCTAAGTTTCCTTCTGGTTCTAAATCTATCTATCACCTTGCATGATCCATCCTTACAACAACCACCACCTTGTGAAGGAGATGATATGAGCATTATTATGTCCATTTTACAGGTTGGGAAACTGAGGTTCAGAGAAGGTGAGTAGCTTTCCTAGGCTCACACAGCTAGTAAGTGTCAAAGATGGAATTTGAACCTAGGTCTTTCTTACTCTACATCTAACATCTATCCAATATTTCATGTTTCCTCTTGAATACTTGGGTTGAATCCAATAAAACTTAAACCAATGAAAAACTGTATATACACTGTTCTTTTTGTTGAGAACATAGAAAAATTGAATGAGAGCATCAATGTGTAATGACTGATTTACTGTTTTTTTATTTTTACTAAGTAAGAGCTTTTACCATTCTCAACAGAAGCCAATTTCCATTAAGGATTGCATATAGTTCTAGGTGGCTTACCAGAAGAGAATAAAGAAAGTATTTTCTGGCAGAGAGGTGTTTCAGGGTGAGAGGGCCTGATGTAAACACAGGAAGTTTCAGGATGAGAAACCTGCCAAGACAAAGAGGCAAAGCCCCAAAAGTCAGAAGTAGAACTGGGCATGGAATGTAGCATGATCAGTCTGGAGCTCTCCCAAAATGAAGTTTCCAGGAGAAACTGACCAATGAAAGAAGGGAGCCAATATGTTGAAGGGCTTTTCTAGGGTGAGACAGCAGCTGAGAAATGGAGGCAAAGTCCAGAAAAAAAGCCTGTGGAACACAAGCTGGGTTTAGTCCATCTGTGATCAAATTTTAATGAAAATTCAGAACTTTTAGGGACATCTTTTTTTTTTTTTTTGCCTTTTGGAGGGCAGTTGGGGTTAAGTGACTTGCCGAAGGTTACACGGCTAGTTTTTTTGTGTTAAGTGCCTGAGGCCAGAACTGAACTGGAGTCCTCCTGACTCCAGTGCCGGCACTATATTCACTGTGCCACCTAGCTGCCCCTTTAAGGACATATCTTAAGAGAATGCTTATACTATGTTAATGCCTTCAGAAAGTTGATACAAAAACTTGTGACATCCAGTGTCTAATATCAAAGTAGACAGAATAGTCAAGGAACAAGAAGTCATAGGGAGTAGAACTATAGAATCATGGAGTTAGAGATGTTGGAAAACTTAGAGGTCACCTAATCCAACTTCCTCATTTTACAGGAAACTGAGGCCCAGACTGGTTATGCAGCCAAAGTCACACAGAGACAGGATTTGAACCCAGCCAAATCTGGTATTTTTTTCATCTATAATAAAGGGAAGAAAAAAACAATCTCATTATACCAACTCAAAACAATTCAACAGATATTTATTGAGCAAGGCAGTGTGATGGGCACTTTGCAAGGTCTTTGCTCACAAGCACTTCATAACCCCCCAAATTATGTATATATATGATCCAATTCTAAAATCTACAATTTCAGAAGAAACATGGGGAAACATTGCCGAGGCTTGAGAAGAGCCACAAAACATTAGAGAGTAGTCTAATGAAAAGCAAAAGCACTGGCCTATGAATCAGAAGACCTGAGTTCAAATTCTAGCACCACAATTCACTAGTTATGTGACACTGGGAAAAATCACTTTTCCTCTCTTTATCTTAGTTTCTTCATCTACAAAATAGGGACGATAATACATGCATGCTAGCCTCACAGGATTGTTGTCAGTCATTCAAACCAACAATTATTAAGCACTTAGTAATTGTGAGGAACATATCTTATAAGTCTTAAGGTTCTATGTAAATATGAGTTACTGTTATAAGAGGTTAAAACAAGCCCTGTCATTTTTGGTCTGACTCCTGTCAGCCTGGCTATGTTCCATTGAGAAAAGAGAGACTATTGTACAGGGAGACACGTCAGGCCCTCCTCAACCAAGGCCAACACATGACTCGTGTTACATTAAAATATCATTGGTGATTTCATCTTGCCTTTTATCAAGACATTTTGTGAAGTTAAGTTTTAACCTCTTGTGAGTCACCTGACTTCAGGAAAATCATAAAACTCCTAACTCCCCAGTGTAGCTCCTAATTTCAGGGAAATTATAAAACTACTCCCCCCATTCCCATTGTCACCATATTGGGGGGAAATCCTGATCCACTCCACCAATAACAAGTAAAGTGACTTAACCCCTGCATTCTGTTTCTTTTATTCCTTTCAGCCTATATCAAGTATAGAAACCAAGGGTCAATGTCCCTGGCTACCAAGAGCCTTGGACCCAGTTTGTTTCTGCAACTGCATGTCTTGCTAAATAAATTGTTTGTCTCAATGGAACTTGGTTTCTTTATTTCACCATAATAGTTATGATGACCATGGAGGGATTGAGACTGTGAGTCTTTGTGTGATGAGGGAATCTTAGCTGAAGGACCACCCTAGAGTACTTCAGTAAGAATTCTACTGATAGACTTCTATGGTGAAGGATCACCCATTCCCAGGTCACCACATCCTTTTGAACCACATTCAAATGGTGAGCGAGTGAATGATTCCTGACAAGGGTACCGTAGGCACCAGCTCCAGTAAGCTAGGGATACTCCCTCAGGTAAATTCTTATGGAAACAGGGGAAGCTTCCCTTTCAGAAGGGGATGGATGACTAAGGATAGAGCTCTAAGAAGGCCTTGACAGAGGCACAATGGTGGCAATGACGATGATGATGATGATGATAATGACCATAGCACTATTTAAAAAAACCACTTTGCAAGGAAAAATCAGAGAAGAAGGGTGGAGTTTCAAAACAGCTCTCCAATCTATCAATAATATCAAGCAGGCACTTAGCCTCAGATTTTTTTTTTAACTAAACTTTCAGTGGGAAAGAAGGGGAAACTTTGTTTCTATGTGTGTCATATTATCTGGGTTTTGTGTCTTGGTAAATCAAACTAACTTTTTTCTGTGGCCTGATCAGCCAAAGGAAAAAGGGTAAAAAGTGAAAACTTTCTGAGGAACTTTCAAAATCTTTAGAAAAATACTCTCTCTCTTTCTCTGTCTCTGTCTCTCTCTGTCTCTCTCTCTCTTTCTCTCTCTCTCTCCCCTTCTCTTCCTTCCTCCATTCCTCTCTCTCTCTCTCTCTCTCTCTCTCTCTCTCTCTCTCTCTAACTCTGGTCAAGTTGGAGATATAGACAAGATAAAGACAGATAAGAGGGAAGGTAATCTTTTAACCAGTCTTCAGCAATTTATACTATTGTAAACTAACTAGAGACTAAATTTATGACTGAAATATTATTCCTCTACTATGAATTACCAAATTGTGATTTGAATGTTCCTATAAATTCTGAAATGTTTTAGTGAGTTTGGGGTACCACTCTGTAGAATTTTCAGAATTTCCTTAAAGGAAAAATAAGAATAAAACACTATGCAAATTACATGGAAAGAGCACTTTGACCTTTTATCACTCTTTCCCTGGGAAGTGACAGATCCACTTGTTTTAGTGCAAGGAAGGAAGGCTATTTCACTGAGTAGAGATAAAAGGGGAGAAAAGGCTTTCCAGTTTAAATTTAAGAGTTGTCTATTATTAACTCTTTCTTGACCATGAAAAGAGAGAAACTTGTTTAAATCAGTGAGCAATTTACAAGTAAAATTTAATCTGGAAGACTGTTTCATGTTACCATTGTATTTCCTTTTGTGAAAGGAACTTATAACAGAACTTAATTATTTAGATAAAATAGAAGCAAAGTCACCAAAAAGGTATTAGAATAGACTGTGCATTTATGAGCTTCCAAGAACCCCCAAAGCAACAGACTTGTGATTAATTTGTTTTATGTAGTAAAAAAAAAAATTGTGCTAAATTGTAAAGGAAAATTTCAGTGGAGCAAAGATTAGTTCTATAAATAGTCTGGGATATGATTGGGAAATAAAGACTAGAGAAATTAAGCAAATAAAAGAAAGTAAGGGAAGTGTCAGATTAGAACATGCGAGAAACAAAACAGGTACAGTTTTGAAGGGCTTTAATTTAAGAAAGGAAGAGAGCAAGTTTAAACAAGTAGGGGGTAAGAGGAAATGGGTAGAAAGATAAGAAATTTGTAGTCTGTGCTGACAGTGTGAATAGAGGGCTTGAAAGTAAAGTGCTTGGTGATTTTGGAAAAAAAGAGGTTTGAGGAAGGGTTTGGATTACATCCAGATAAGATAGATATGAGAAACTTTATTTAATTAATCTTTACAATATGAAAAATATAGAAATATATTTGTAGTATTGAATTATTTGAAGATAGCATACCAAAATTCTGTCCTTGAAGGAACATTAGAAGGGTATATTTTATTTTAGCCCTTGTGTCAGGAATATACATTCATAATTTCATTGCTATATAACATAGGCTATGTTGGCAACTTCCATATTTCAGAAAATCTTCATGAATCCTAAGAGGGGTGATAATACAAGACAGTCATTTAAAATCTTTATCAGAAAACTGAAAATAGCTGGCCCTATAATTTAAAGTACTAGCAATGAATGGCCTTTGGGAAAATTGAGGTTCAAAATATTACCGTTTGAGATTGTAAACCCATAATTGAAATTTTGCCCTAAAACTAAATTACGTGGTCTCATTTAAAGTAAGATGTGTTCTCCTACCAGGATAGTTGTGGTAAATTAGAACTTAATGAAAGATACACTTGATATCAGCTATAAGGAGACAAACTTGGAAAACTACATGAATTGGAAAAACTGAATTAAAATCTTGTCTCAGAAATGTATCAGTTGTATGACCTTAACAAGCCTTGTCATCTTTTTCCTCATGTGTAATATAGGATAATTATGGCCCCAACTCCCAGGGTTACTGTGCAGATCAAATGATAGAATAATTGTAAAGGGCTTAACACAGTACCCAGAACATGGTTAGTACTATATAAATGGCAACTATTATCATTGTTGTTAAGGAATCTATTTATTCTGTAGTGGATTACTTTATACTGGGTTGAGATGTGATTAATATAGAATGCCAATTTTCTATGTAAGTAATTTTGGAAATGCATTCTACTGAATTGGTGTCACCTTAGTGGTAATAAGTTTTTTTTTTTATGTTTTAAATACATGACATTTTGTATGTTATTATTTTGTTTCTAAAACATTTTCTTACATTGTGAAATTTGTGAAATCATTATGTCAGAAATTCTATTAAAAATAATTTCTCTTTTTATCTGAATATTGATAGATTATGAATTAAGCTGTTAAAAAATGTGATGCGGGGGGCAGAGTCAAGATGGTGGAGTAGAAGCTGGACCTCCCCAGGGCTCTGGCTTCCACCTTCCCCAATCCATGTAAAAAGGGGACTCTAAACAAACTTTGGAGCTGCGGAACCCACAAAATGACACAGAGAAACTAACTTCCCCCTGAGGACAGCCCAGTAGGCCAGCAGGAATCGGCCAGTGCAGTGCTCTGGGAGCTGAGCCCAGGCCCGCATGAGCCGGAGGTTTTAGCCCCAAGATGGGTCTGACCAGATCCCAGCCGGTGGGACTCCAGATCAGCAGCAGCTGTGGCCTTTTCCAGAATTATCCACACATATATGTGAAGGACAAAGTGAGAGGTCAGTGCAGTCTGGACTTTGGGACCCAGTAAGTGGGAGTGTGTGGCTTTTGCCCTTGGAGTGAGAAGCCGCTGAGACGCCGGCACAGCCAGCCAGTGCCACCTGGCAGCTTCAGCTCCTGGAATATAGAGTGTAGCGGGACCAAGCACCAGTCTGAGGGGTAATCGGTCTTGCTTTAACCTGCTTGGATATGGATTGCAGTCTAGGGTGGAGGTCCTGGGGTGTGTTTCCAGCTTGCCAGAGTGTGTGGAGACCTCAGAGAGGGCACCCATATAATACCTCCAGCAGCTGAGAAAACCCCAGCATTTGGGACAAAAGCTCCACTGTCTGGTGGCACGGTCCTACTGTGTCAAAAAGCCCAGGGGTCAAGTGACTGAGGGGAGTCATGACCAGGCAAAGGAAACAAAGAACACAGAAGATTCCAACATTAAACTCCTATTTTGGGGACAAAAAGGAGCAAAGAATGGAACAAGAGGAAGACAGTGAAATCAGAAGTCCTGCACCAAAAGCTTCAAAGGAAAATACGAGCTGGTTATAGGCCATAGAGGACCTTAAGAAGCAGACAAGAGAAGTGGAGGAAAAATTAGGAAGAGAAATGAGAACAATGCAAGAAAATTATGAGATGAGAGTCAACACCCTGACTGAGGAAAATAACACCTTAAAAAATAGACTAACTCAAATGGCAAAAGAGGCTCAAAAAGGCAATGAGGAGAAGAATGCCTTAAAAAGCCAAATTTGCCAGATGGAAAAAGAATCTCAAAAGCTCAGTGAGGAGAATCATTGCTTCAAAATTAGATTGGAGCAAATGGAAGCTAATGACTTTATGAGAAATCAAGATGTTGTTAAACAGATCCAAACAAATGAAAGAATAGAAGGCAATGTGAAATATCTCATGGGAAAAACCACTGACTGGAAAATAGATCCAGGAGAGATAATTTTAAAATTATTGGACTACCTGAAAGCCATGATCAAAGTAAGAACCTAGAAATCATTCTCAAAATTCTCAAAGAAAACTGCTCTGATGTTTTAGAACCAGAGGGCAAAATAGAGGTTGAAAGAATCCACTGATCACCTCTTGAAAAAGATCCTAAAGGGCAGCCAGGTAGCACAGCGAGTAAGAGCCCTGGCTCCAGTGTCAGGATGACCTGGAGATAGAATCCCAGGCTCAGACACTTAGCACCCACCCAGAAACACCTGGCCATATAACCTTGTGCAAGTTACTTAACCCCAATTGCTTAAAAAAAAAGAAGGAAAAGATCCTAAAAAGAAAACTCCTAGGAATATTATAGCCAGGTTCCAGAATTCCCAGATTAAGGAGAGAATATTACAAGCAGCCAGGAAGAAACAATTTGAATATTATGGAAACACAATCAGGATAACCCAGGATCTGGCAGCTTCTACACTGAGGGATCAAAGGGCTTGGAATATTATATTCTGGAGGTCAAAGGAGCTGGAATTAAAACCAAGAGTCACCTACCCAGCAAAACTGAGTATCATGTTTCAGGGGAAAAGATGGTCATTCAGTGGAATAGAGGACTTTCAAGAATTCTTGCTGAAAAAAACAAACCAGAGCTGAATAGAAAATTTGACATTCAGATACAAGAACCAAGAGAAGCATGAGAAGGCAAACAGGGAAAAGAAATCATAAAGAACTTATCAAAGTTGAACTATTAACATTCTTACATGGAAAAACAATTATTGTAACTTATGAAACTTTTCTCAGTAGTTGAAGGGAATAGAAATATATATATATATGAGGGTATATGGGCATATGAATACATATGTGAATGTGTGTATATATGTTTACAGGTATACATAGAGGGCACAAGACCAATTTAACAGGAAGGGATGATACTTAAAAGGTGAAATTAAGAGGTGAGAGAGGAATATAATGAGAGGAGATGGGGAGAGACAGAATGGGTAAACTATCTCATATAGAAGAGGCAAGGGAAAATGGTTACAATGGAGGGGAAGAACAGGAAGACAAAAAGGCAAAACCTCATTCTCATTGAATTTGGCTCAGGGAGGGAATGACATACACACTAAATAGGGTATCTCACCCTACAGGAGAGTAGGGGGGGAAGGGGATGAAAGGGGGGATGATGGGAGGGAGGGCATGTGGGGGAGGTGAGGGAAGTTAGTTGGAAGCACCCACTTTTGAAAAGGGACAGGATCAAAGTAGAGAATAGAACAAGTGGGAGGTGGGATAGGAAGTACGGAAATATAGTCAGTCTTTTACAATATATCTACTATGTTATTGTTTTGCATTAGCCACACATGTACAACCTATACTGAACTGCTTATCTTCCCAGTAAAGGTGGGTGACAGGGGAGGAATGGAATGAGTCTGGAATTCAAAGTTTTAAAATCAAATACTCAAATATATATGTATATATATATATATATATATATACTATTATTAATACTATTTTACATGTAATTGGGAAATAAGATATACAGGCACTGGGGCATAGAGATCCACTGGAAAAGTCAAAAGGGGTATGGGAGAAAATATGGGAGAGAGCAGATTGGAGGAGGGGATATCCTGTGGGACTGCTATTTTGGGGAGGTGGGTAGGGGAAAAATGGGGAGAAAATTTGTAACTCAAAATCTGGTGGAAATGAATGACATAAATCAGAAGTTAATAAAGCATTTGAAAAATAAAAAAATAAAAATAAAATTTTTTTTTAAAAATGTGATCAGAATGTTTGAAATTTGTTAAATATTGAATGGAATATATTTGCTTTAAAGTGGATGACACTAATAACTTACTGTTGGGAGAAAAGCAGCACAGACCCCTTAAGGTATTCTTATCTATGAGCTGCCTTGGGACTTTCTACTTGGTTAAAGTCATATGGTTTTATCACTTCTGCTGACTGGCTCTCCTAAGATTCTAAAGTATTGAAGTTTCAGAAACTAGGACCACTCCCAGTCAAAGTGGAGGACTTATAGTAAAGAGTGAATTTTATCCAACAGATTATTTGACTGTCATTTATGAAAATTATAAAATAGGACCTAATAGTCTACTTTTTGAGTCTACTTAGTAACAATAGACCTTAGATTCAAAGATTTGAATTTTGCCTTAGGGGTGAATAGGTAATACAGACTGGAAGGTTACTATAGTCAGATTTTTTTTTTTCTGGGATTTTTAGTCAACTATCATGTATTCACTGTAAATTTAAACCTCCAGAATGTGGTTATTCTTAATTTGTTAATGAAGGATAAATTAAATGTCCTTATATTTGCTAATTGCTAACTTTTATGGAAACATGAGAAAAATAACAATAACCTAGCCATAAGCTGTGATTAGTGAAATTTTTCTATTGAAGGTAAAATCTCAAGGAATTATAATTTGTTACTATATTAAGTTTTGATCTCAGGTATGGTTGTCTGAATTGACATTAAGCCAATAGTCCATCATTCAAGGGGAATGCCATGTGCTACCCAAAGGGAATGCAGTCTGAAAACTGCTACTGATGGATATCTGTCCCTGGGAAAAGTTGAGGTGTTGACTTTGCATAGGCAAAAATAGTATCCTCTTGATTCCATTTTCCATTGTGCTATTTCCCTTCTGAACAGGAATTTTTCCCACCTGGTTCATTCTGAGACTGACTATGACACCCTGTGAATAATGTGGAAGTTTGCTATATGATTGGCTATCAAAAATTATTTGTGCCTGGAATCAAACAGAGCTTAGGGTTTTCTTCCCCTCTTATGGCTTTCCTTATTTGATGTTCTTCTTATAGCTCTGTTATTAATAATATCAGAACCATTAGGGTTGAACTGATTTTCATTACAAAATAAACTAGTTATGGAAAAACCAAATTTAGGAGGTTGTATTAAATGGTACCAAATCCTTTTGCTGGCATATTTTAGCAGAACTAAGAGTCTCTGCAAGTGACTTGGAACTAGAGAAGCAGATTTACTAGGAGAAGCCTCCTTCAGAGCTGCCTTGAGAATGAGACCTATTTCAGAATTCCAAGGGAAGATGTTCCCAAAAATCAGACAACTACTTGGGACATCTGGGAGTCAAGATGAAATGGGCTGATTAAATAGACATTGGGAGTGGGTTACCACTTGATATTATTTAATATTGATGATCATTGTTTCATAGCTTCAAGTTTTTGTTTTGTGTTATTTATGTTTGCTGAATTTTCTTGATTATTTTGGTGACTTGTAAGTCCCTCCTCTCAAATTAGTCCATGGTGAACCCTCTAAGTAGTTTGATCTGTAGCCCGACTTAGTTTACCTATAGAGTCTTACTTAACAAGATTTGTCTCCCTAGAGCATATATTAGATTATGACTCTACTTGTACTGTTTATGCTTCTCTCCCCACTCCTTTTTGGTGCTTCTTAAGGTCAACTATCATTCTGCCCAGAAGTCATATTTATTTGCTAATATGTGTCTTAGTCCCCAATAGATTTTTCCTGCAAGTATCATTTTTTATTTCTCTAGGTTTCTACCATATCACCTAGCACAGTGAATTGCACATAGTAGGAGCTTGAAAAATGCTGATTGCATGAATGAATGGCCTAAAATCATAATGTTTTATTTGGGTTGGTCAATCAGAAGATAAATAGATTTACCAACACATCAGGAACATCACACACTGAAGAAATGGGTCCAGAAAGAATTTTTACATCCTGGATATTTCAAGGAAGCTTATGAATACCTGGGTTTGTTACCCCTCACATTCCAGCCCATCATCATTTTGCATACCAAGAGCATGGTACTAGGCTCCACTAAGATTAGATACAGTATGCTCAGAAGAAACTTGATACATATGGTTCTGTTTGTTTACAATTCTCAAATATATTCCCAGGTATTAATTACAGAGTAATGTTTTATAGAGAATTTTTTTCTTCTAAAAAAATAAAATGAAATGAAATATTTGACTCTAAAATGAAAATCATCCATATAAAATGGAAAAATAAATAGTTGAAAAGTTGGGTGGAGAGTGTCAGAACTGAATAAAGATTGTAGCTTAGCTTGGTGAATAGAATGTCACACTGGGACTCAATGAGACCAGAGTTCAAATCATACCTTATATACTTACTAGTTGAATGACCATGGGCAAGTCATTTTATATTTGTCTGCCCCAATTTCCTTATTTATAAAAGGGGAGGTATTAATAACACCACTTACCTCCCAAGGTTATTGTGAGGACTTGAGATAACATATGTAAATATATATATATATATATATATGTATGTGTGTGCATA
This sequence comes from Petaurus breviceps papuanus, assembly GCF_028583685.1. Classification (NCBI taxonomy): domain Eukaryota; kingdom Metazoa; phylum Chordata; class Mammalia; order Diprotodontia; family Petauridae; genus Petaurus; species Petaurus breviceps. The sequence goes on along the minus strand of NW_027186304.1, from coordinate 95,928,416 downwards.
TATATATAAACATACAATATAAATGTTCTCATTTTTATCATTGTAATAGAATTTTGTGCCTCATATGCCCAGTGATTCTTTACTTTGTACTCTAATCATTTATTATATAATAATAGGGAACACTTTAATATCATAGTCATGGATAAATATAGTCAAAACCAATAAGGGAGGTGGTGAATTTATTAAGATACCAAAAATGTTGCTAATGGTTATCCATATTTGTATGGAAATATTCTTCTTTATGCAAATTTTCCCCAATGGCCTGGTAGTGTCCAGTTTTCCTGCCCAGGTTATTGTGGGGTGATTTTTTTTTCTTTCTGTGTTTACATAACACTACATTTAAAAGAAGCCTCGGAAACAAGCTTCATTAATCATTTACTATGTGTCAGGCACTATAATGTTCAGGGTACTAGTGTATTACCTATAACTTCAAAAGAAAACTAGCCTTAAATAGTTGAAGTGATTTCCTACCCACCCAACACTCTGGTTTCAGAAAATTCTGAGATCAGTTTTTGAAACTTTTTTTGAATGTATCTTTTGTTAATGTTATATCTACTCCTGCTGAAAGTATTCCATGTTGGCAGGTGGGCATGCTTACTCTACAAGACACTTATCTATTAAAATTCCCCATTCCTCTGGGAACTATTGCCTGTATCAAGAACAAAGAATGCTGATTTGAACTAGGACTTTCTCCTAAGGTATAAAATTACTTCCTCAGAAACTGGAAAAGGTGATTGTAATCTCATATCATCACATAGGTATAGTTTCTAGGTTAGCTATGTTTGTATAGTATTGCATATTTCTGTAAGACTTGCATATGCATATGTTTGTATACATATCTTCCTTATAGAAAGAAAAGAGAAAGCAATGGTTACAGGGAACCTGCAGCTTCGAAGCTACATGGGGACTTCTAGGTGCTCACATGTGAATAAAAACGTCACAGAACAAATCCCCTTAATAAAAGAATTTATTCTGTAAAATGAAACATTTCAAATGAAATGTTTTGACTCAGTCAAAAGACTGCACCCAAGGATCTAGAAGGCCACACATTCCCTACTCCTGTTGGGGCAACAAATTATAATATTAACTTTGGTTTTGCTATTTGCTGTTGGAAAATCATAATTTTCTGTATAACCTTTGGTAAATCATATCTCCTTCCTATATCTCTAAATTAGGGAAGAAATTTTTTACCTTTGTTGTATACCATTTGCTAGAATTTTGTGTGAACACTATCCTTAATGGAATAGTTCATAGATTGTGGGCTGTAATGTAAATCTTTTTTCCCCTCTTGGCTGTGCTTCTGATCCTGAGGACTTTGTCACCATTCTCTACTATTAAAGCCTTTTCCTCATGCAATTACCTTCTACCATGCTAGCCACCTCCGGTTACTGAATTCCTTTTTGGGACTTTGATTTTGGGGAGAAGCTCAGGCCCCCTCCAGGCTTCATTCCTCTCTCATTTTTGCTTCTGACTCCAAGAACTTTGCCACCTTGCCCCAGTACAGGTACCTCTTGGACTCCCCTTTAATGTGTATTCTGCCATTAGAATGTAAATTCCTTGAGGGCAAAACTGTCTTTCTTTTTTGGTTACATTTATATCTCTAGCACTCATCATAGTGCCTGACACACAGTAAGTGATTGATAAAGTTTGTTGCCTAGATTTGTTCTAAATGTAGAATGATGTAAACACAGAAAGGAAAAAAAAAATCACTTCACAATAACCTGGGCAGGAAAGCTGAAGATTGTAGAAAGCAAGAGTAAGAGGAGAGAAAGCATTTTCATCACTGCTTCCAGATGAAACGTTTAAAGAAAGCAATGGTTTGGGGAAAGAATGGAAGATAGGAAAAGAGAACATCTTGTTGTAACAGTATCAAAGGTTAGAGCTTGGGGTTATGGACCACAAATTAGGATACAAGGATAATGGGATCTTGGACAGTGATGGATTGTCTTTGTTGAGAGCCATGAATAATACATTTTCTTGGAGATCTAAGATCAGATCAAGAAGATTATAAACTAAAAATAGGGCAAAGGGGGAAAAACTGCCCTTATATAACTACTAAGCCAGTAACATATGTGTGTCTGTATCTGTATCTGTATATGTAACACCCTCAGGGGAAGCACAACCCTAAAGATCCCCACACCTGCCAGCCCTTCCCACCAACACGCCCTTTGCTTGGGTTGAGTTGGCTGCTGGGGCCTCTTCCTCACCTCCTCACCTCCACCCCATCTCTGTCTGAAGGTCTGGGGGCCAGCCACCTTGGCTCCAGAGGCTGAGCACCTCTCCCACTCTCCCATCCCTTTCAGTTCTCAGGCAGACTAAGGGGGGAGGGGATGGACACTCCCCACCACCCCAGGCAAATGCTGAGCACTATCTTGGATCTTAGTCAAAGTGATAAGTCAAAAAGACCTTAGCTTAAAAAGGTCAAAGTCCTCCACTATGTCCTAAGCTATCTCCAGCTATCCTGATCTACTTCCAGCTACTGGACCCAGAAAGCTCTGGAGGAGAAAGTGAGGCTGGTGACTTTGCACTTAAATCCAATTCGCTTGCAAATCATGGTATCATCTTCCTGACATCATGGTCCTTTTTGAGAACAGGACAAACAACAGGAAGAAAAATATAGAGAAAATGTCCGCACTCATATCACATGAGAATACCCAGGAAGAGGGACCTTAGACATCTAAGAGATCTTAACACAAGGAGATAAATATGACTTTTGAGTATCATTGAGGTTTATTGGGATGTAAGCCATGAATAGACTATTCCAATGGAAGGGTATGCCTTATTCCAAAGGAATGATTCATATTTTTTCATCTGTTTCTCTATCAAGGAGAATAATGTTCGCTGTAAAAAATGACTAATAGAGAATTGATAATCTGAGATAAGTAAGGACATAGTAAAAGATCATCTAGAGTAGTGGAGTCAAACTCAATTAGAAAAGCATCTCCGAGGGTCACATATTGACTTAGAAAACTACAAATTAGCATTATCTAGTTGGCATTGTATTTTTAAAATTTCCTTATTACATTTTAATTGGATTCTGACCCTAAGTCTGGAGTTTTGCAGGTTTTGAGTTTGATACCTATGATTTAGATCCCCTGATGAAGTCAAATAACCAGCGCAGGTGATTAACATCACTGGGAACTGAAAGAACTGGCAGATGTGATTGCTGATCCACAGTCAGAAATATTGGGAATGGGAGAAACAGCACAATGTTGGGAAAAGGAAAAAACATCCATTGGCTAGCTAAGGATTAACCACATCCCCGTTATGCTTGAAAAAACAAAAGTAAGACAAACTCTTTAAAAATATAGGCAAAGCAGGAGAGAACTCTGAAGGGCAATACCACTGTGAGTTGAAAAGAAAGCCAATATAAATCATCAGGAATTAAATTTCTGAGCGGCTCAGGCTCAAATGGCAAAGACATCATACCAAGGGGAGTCAGATGAGAATTACACAAGTAGAGAAAGGATTGGGGACCCTTCAGTGCCAAAAATGGGATTTCCTTGGCGACATGTACTCCCTAAGTGTGTACTTTTCCTCTAGTATAGTCTATGTGTGTACCTACTCCTTCCTTCTTTCCAATGACATGCTCTATATAGTTGTGGGAGAATGCCCCTTAGGTTGATGGAGGAATGATTTGTTACTACTATTTTTATGATGCCATTTCAGAAAATGCCTTTGCTTTGAGCAGTGTCTTCTAGCAGACTATTAAAGGTAAACAAAATTGGTGTGGGCTAATGAACTACAGGTTTAGGACCCAGAATGTGCAGGGAAGTGAAGAAGGTGGTAATTCCACTGGGGACTCAATCTGCAAATGTGAGTCTGGAGGTAATATACTGGAAAAATTCTAGTACAAATCCTTAGAGAGATAGTTGGTCAGTGTCTAGAAAGGGAAACCATGACTGAAAAGAAGCAGCATAGATTCATCAAGAACAAGTCATGCCAAACTAGCCTTTTTTTTTTTTCAATTTTTGACAGATTGGGGAAGGTTGTAGATAGTTAACCTAGGTTTTAGCAAGGCATTTAATTGATAAGAGTATTTCATAATATTCTTATGGAAAAAAATGATTTATTAAGTAGTTAATAATACAGTGGTGAACCTGGATAAAATGGTTCATAGAATAGCATTAAATATTAATAGCCTTGTATTTGCTCCTGTATAAAAATACACAAGCTTCCAGGTGAATGGTGAAGAACAGTGGTTTGGGTGAGGATTGAGGAAAGGAGAAACATATAAGATATCATAGTGGGTCTATTTTTGAAACCATTCAGCCATAAGGAGGAATCTATAATGAGTCCAGAAGAAGATCACAAAGTTGACACAGAGGAAAGACACAATAACCACTGAAGACTTCAAGTATTCTTCTTGTTCATTGTTTTCTACCTGCCCTGCTGAAGGCAACACATACTGGGGTAGCCTCTAAATATGGAACCCCATAAAGACCTTCACACTCCTGTTGATGTCCCAGAGCTCCTCAGGGTACAAACTTATATAGAGTTTTAGGGGAAGAGCTGCCTGGAACCAATAGGAGACTGCCCTGTCATCCATAAGCATAGGGGCAATATAGTCAGGACCCAGTGAAATAAAGAGTATTTTCTAAATCACATAATAAGGAATGATGGATAAGGGGCAGAGATAGAGGGAACTTAACTGGCTCAGTCGATAGCACACCAAGCCTAGTTAAGAAGACCTGAGTTCAGTTGTGGTCTCAGATACTGTGTGACCCTGGGCAAGTCACTTAACCTCTCTTTGTTACCTCATTCTATGTCAGTTCCTTTAAGTCTTTCCAAGTCTTTTGAAACCATCTATTTCCTCATTTCTTACAGTCCAATAGGATTCTATCACATTCATATACCATAATTCATTCAGCCATTTATTAATGGGCTTAATTTCCAGTTTATTGCTATAAATATTTTTGTAAAAATAGGACCTTTTCCTACTTTGATTTCTTTTGGCTATAGGCCTAACTAGTTTAGCTTGGTCAAAGGACACACATTGCTTAGTAACTTTTTGTGTATAATTCTAAGTTGCTTTCCACAATGGTTGTACCCTTTCATGGGTTCACCAAGAGAATATCATTGTGTTTCAATTTCCATGGCTGTTTGGGCATAGATCAGTCATGCAATTAAAGGGATTTGTCAAGTACAGGCTCGATATCATTCTGTTTGCACACCTTGGGAAAGGACCCCCTTCAGTGGGATCATCCATGAATGACATATTGCTATCTGTTTTTCAATTTGGCTGCTAAGCCAGAACAATGGTCCCTACTTCCTGAATTTATGTTGGGTTTGATTTTCCAATGACACTGACACTCTTTAATCAGAGTTACCACTATGGTCAATTTGATAGGCTAGCATGGTCCCATTGCAATTGTGGAAGTCACTTGGATATTCCACAACAAGGGACTTGAGCTGAAAATGCTGAAGGAAACTCTCTTGGCCCTTGCATATAGGCCTTCTAGTCCTACAGACACTTGGGTTCTGGTGTCTAGGAGACTCAGAAAAGGTCTAGTTTCCCCATTTGGCCATGGGCTAGTACTGGGATATATGACCTGTGGTTCTTCCCTGCTGAATGCCCATAGGGAGAAGCCAGTCTTTGGCTGGGAGTGAGGGAGTGACATCAAAATAGAAAGTAAATATCTGGGGAGTGATTTCTTCCCCTATCTCAGAGGGAGATAGGGACAACAGGGCTGGGGGTCAGAGATTTCAGTCAAGCAGAGCACAAACCCTTCTTGGGTATGTATGACCTTGTCCTCGGAGGAAGGCTCCTCGGTAATCTGTTCTAAAGGTGACTCCCCTCCCCCTTCCTATCTCTCATCCAGATCTTCCAGTTTTGCCCCACTATCCATGACTAATCATCCACTATGTATGCATCTCTCTAGACTAAGCAAGGTCCCTTCTGTTTCCTGATTCCCCACTACAAGTATTAGTTCTTAAAGGAGGCTTTTCTGTTTAATCTGGTTTTATCTCTTTAAACTATTTTAAATTTAATTTTTATTTAATCTATTTTAAACCATTACTACCCCTTTCTCCTCCCCCTCCTTTGGTCAAAGTGGAGTGTGGGGGGGTGGGGAAGTTTAGAAAAAGGGGAAAAGGGAAACTTCCCAAACCTGTAAGTCTGATATCAAGGGGTACATAAATCTTACTGACAGCTACAAAAAGTTATCACTTGAGTCAGACGTGGGAAAAGTACAAATTCTATGTCCATTTGCACTTTCCTGTGCAGTCAGTCTTTTTTTTTTTTTAAAGCAATCGGGGTTAAGTAACTTGCTCAAGGTTACACAGCCAGTTATTATTTCTGGGTGTGGTGCTGAGTATCTGAGCCCGGATTTGATTCAGGTCATCCCGACACTGGACACTGAAGCCGGTGCTCTTACTCGCTGAGCCACCTGGCTGCCCCTAAGCAATTGGGGTTAAGTAACTTGCTCAAGGTTACATGGCCAGGTGTTTCTGGGTGGGTGCTAAGTGTCTGAGCCCGCGATCTCCAGGTCATCCTGACACTGGAGCCGGTGCTCTTACTCACTGTGCTACCTGGCCGCCCGCAGTCAGTCTTTATACAGTTGTTGCTACCACCATGGGGAACAGCCAAGGGATAAAATCCTCAGCTCTCTTAAAGTTTAATTTCTTGTGTCTGAACAACCCATTGCTCAGAATCTTGGGTAGTTCAAAGCTCACCCTCAACCACTGAATGTCCTCATAATCTAAAACTCCTGGCTACTTGGACATTGTACCCAATGGGGAAAAAACTTCTATCACCAAGGGGTTAATTTCTTATTTTCAAAAAACTCATTGCTTGAAATCCTGGTGTGGGGGAAGGGGGTCTACAAAGAATGCTTGACCACCCTTCCCTATCTTGTAATATTCCCCTGAGTAACCAGTCCTCCTCAGGTAAAATTCCCATCACTGTAGCATTGCCCTTCTTGAGAATCTTTCTCTTACTCCCTTCCCTCCCCAAAAGGCTCCCTGGCTATCTGTGCTCCTCATATCCCACTTCTGGGAACAATTTATGGTATAGGAGAGCTTGGGTAAAGAACAGCAAAACCACACAGAAATAGCATTTAATAAAAATATGTAACAAAACAAAACTCACGAGGTGGGGAACAGATGCCAACAAGGCTCAGTCTCAGTGTGTGGCCCCCTTTGTCCCTGGTCTTTTTCCAAGGGTAGCACATGGTGGGCTACCTTCTAGGTGTGGGATCCTACAATGGCTTTCTCACACTGAGTTAACTCCGGGAGGCCCTTGTGACATAAACTATATAGATAAACTTATACAGAAGACTGTCCTGTCCTCCATGGGAGAGTATATAGTTGGGACAAGGGAAATGAGGGTATTTTTTAAATTGAATAGTAAGAAGTGAGGAACAAAGGGCAGAGTGGTAGGGAATATAATTCTAATTTAGCCAATCCACAAGAGGCTGAGGGATGGTCAGGGAAAGCCCAAACTTCTTGGTTGATGAGATTTGCCATACATACATACAGAGGGCTTGGAGTCATACTAATAAAACCAGTTTTTACCTGTTTTACAGTGGACTATTAGCCAGGGATGTAATATAGCCTTAACAAGGAATGTCAAAAATGTATCTGTCAGCAGTCTTGCAAATATAACCAAAAGGACTTTAAAATGAAGAGAAAAGGGGGAGAAATCTGCTTATGAATAAACAAACAAGATATCATTGAAAATAGCCATTAAAATAATAAAAGAATAATAGTAGAAAAGACCAGTAATTCACAAAAGATAAAATCCAAGAAAAGAATCATCAATAAAACCCATGACTTCAGATATCTATAAAAAAAAATGCACAAATATTGGCAATAAGTAGTTAGAACCAGAGGTTCTAAAACAAAAAGTCAAATTTAACCTCATCTATATCACTGAGATTTATAAGAATGGGAATTGGTGACTGGAATACAACTCTAGAAAAGTACACCTAATTTACAAGAAGTAGAATGTGTAACATAGTCATGGAATATCATTGTATATTAAGTCTTTCAGGTCTGGAAAGAAAGTCCTGGAAAGAAAGGCCTCTTGGGCCACTCATTCCATTATGCTCCAACCACCCTCCCCAGCCTCTTATAACTTTATACTGGCTGCTAAATATTTAATATCAATCATAGTCACCTTTCCACTAAGTAATCAGTTTTAATTTGAAGACTGAGATTTAAAGAATAGTTTGGGGATGGGGTAGGGAATGTCAGTTTCTATTAGAATGACAAATATTACAATATTTACAGCAAAACTATCTCCAGAAATATAGTACTGGGTTGTATTTTCAAATCACAGTGATCTTATGACTGGTCCAGAGTATAAAACTTATTTAAAATTAACTCAAATGAATATTCACTTCTAACTCTCCTTAAATGAAAGACAAGAGGGTCTAATAACAGCATAATTCTTTATTTACTAGCCAAAACAATCCTAATTACATCAAAGCTTGGAAATAAAACTGTTTGCAAGTAGTCGTTACTGAGATAACAGACCACAGCAAAGAAGAGAAGAAGAAAAAAGCAAGAGAGTTTGGTTGGAGAGTTTGCTCATTGAACTGAGCTGGTTCATTCATAACAGCTAATTCCTGTCCCATATGAAGATGGAATTTCTTTATTCAGCCTTCTCATAGACCCTGTGGCAAGTCACATTGTTCATAACACAGTCCTGTGGGGAGAGGGGAGGGAGGAAGAGTAGAGATTAGAACAGATGTAGGACAGAATGTTGTATGCTTTGAAAACTTATCATGGCATCAAAGATCTAGAGTAATCTAGCAAAAATGGTCTCTGAGCAAGCCCATGACATTTTGGAACTTTAGCACCTTACAGTTGGATAGGACCACAGAAATTTACTGAATTACTTCATTTTACCACTGAGGAAATTGAGATCAAGGTAGGGAGAGTTTTTCTGAAGCTTCCATGGCTAATGATTTCACAGGGTTGTTGTAAGGAAGGCTTTTGTAAACTGTGAAGCAATATGTAAGTGTGGGCTATTCATGAAAGGAGGAGTTGGAAAGAACCCAGGCAGGAATGTGTAGATTACTCAATATGAACTTACTGCCACCACTAAAGAAGATAGTGCTCATGCTTAGGGGCCCACCTTTGTCTGTGATCAATAAGCTGTGTAATGTAGAGAGTGTTCAATTTGGAGACAGATATAAAGCAAGGCTAGTGTTTGCATCTTAGACAAGTCATTTGTATTGGGGGCTGTGGTATATCTGCTGCTGCATATGGTTCTATTTACTTTCACAGTGACATGGTCCAATATAGGTAGATCACAGATAAAGAAGAAATCTAAGAGATATGGGAGGCTTTTGACTTACCACCAATAGCTTTCCATCTTCTACTTTTCTTGTTATTGTGCTTTCTTTACCATCCCAACACTGTAGCTGGATCAATGTAGCATTTTCAAGGGTACAACGAGTCTAAAGGAAAATAAAATTTCCAAATTGTATTGTCAAGCAAACATTTCCTAATATGAATGTTTACTTGATTAAGACCTTTGACAGAAGACTATTCCTATATTTGCAGCTACTTCCCTTGTCAAATTTTATTCACTATGACTATACTCTGATATTGTAAGAAACATTTTACACAAGTCAAAACTTAGAATATCATATTGGAATATTTCAGCCTTCAAGCTCCCTGAACTATTTTTGTACATGAATTTTAGTTGTAGAAGTTGATGTTTACAAGTTTCTTACTTCAATATCAATAAGGAAAACATACATGTCCTTTTCATTTGGTTCTTGACTAAAACAGTAGTAATTTTAATGAGGAATTAAACTATTTTTATGGAAGTTACCTCAGTTGTAAAAAGGACTAAATGTCATTACTAACCTGAGTTTTCCTGCCATCAGCTGTGGTCTCCTCAAACTCCTCACCAAGTTTAAAAGAGAATTGTGAAGTTTTTATGGTACTCTCAGTCTTAATGGTAATTACATCCCCATTTTCAGTGATATAAACATCTGGTTTGGCCATTCCAGCCATTTTCCTCAGGGCCATCCCCACTCCTGCCAAAGAAAGTTACAAAATGTTAAGTCACATAAGGACTGATGAAAATCACTCATTTGCAGTATTGCATTCAAAATATAGAGTACAATTGAGTTTAGCCCACAAGACATAGGAGAAAAAATAGATAATTAAAGTTGATTTACTCAAAACTCATTTATGACACAGTGGAAGTTAAGTGAAATCATCAAGCTTAGAAACCTTCAGAGCTTATTCATGCTTCTCCATACTGTTTGCTCTGACTCAGCTAGCATTCTTCCTTCTTAGTCAATACTATTGATCAAGACAGGAAAGTTATTTTAAGATATTCCAATAAGATAATTTGGTAAACCATATTACACTTCCAATTTCCAAAGGCAAGATTTCAAGTAAAAGGGTTTTAAAATAATAACAGAGGAATTTCAAGCATACTTGCCTTCTCTGCCACCACCATTACCCCCCAACACACAAAAGGGGAGTAAGCACTTAGGATCATAGCATCACAGATCTGGAAAGAACCTCAAAGGTAATTTAGTTTGATATACTCATTTTATAGATGAATAAGGTCAGACCCAAAAGAAGTTAAGTGACTTGCCTGTGATCATACATAGAATAGACAGAAAAAGTGATGAAGCCAAGATCTGAACCACAGTTCTCTGAAAATTTAGTATTCAAAAAAGAAAAAGAACCTATTTGCAAAATTCAATGCAGCCACACATTTGGGGACTTGTATTACTAACTAGACTCAAGATGAAAAAGCACTACCTAATCTTACTACCACCCTAGTTTTTAAGGATCTGTTAGGCACTACAATTAAAAGCATGTAGTAAGTGATATTTTATTTGCATACTTAACTCTGATGTCAAAATCATTTTTAGTATTCAAATGGGACTCATTTTATAGATGTAAATAGGCCAAGATAAAATTAATAGATAATTAAAGATCTGGATTTTTGAATCCCAATATAGTGTTCCTGACCACATACCCATGCCTTTGCCTTGAACCGGTTCATCCACTGTTTACTCAGGTAACAAAATAAAGTGTTTGAATCTCAGCAAGTTCAACTTCCCAGAGATGCTAGCTCTGTATCCCAAAGAATTCCTCCCCACCCAAGCACACAGCACTCCTCCAAAAGAAGGACAGTGCAGGGACAGAAAACAACAATCAATTCTGTGCCTTCTGAAGTGTTCCTGGTTCACTTGCCTTCAGGAGAGAAAAAACTATTAAGAGTTTGGGATTTGGGTTTTGTTTTGGGCTTTTTGTTGTCTGGCTGTTGGTATAAGCAAGAAATTCTACAGTATCCTTGAAGTCATTCTAAGAAGTTTAATAACAGCAAGTTTAACTTAGTTTTCAACTCATTTACCCTTAATGTAAATGAAAGACAAGCAGTCAACAGACAATTTTGACAGTGTCATAACTCCTCCAATTTTCCTCAACCTGCACTGAACCCTAATAACCAAGACTAAAAGAATCAATATTATTGACATAAGAAGCACTGAAGCTGGGGCCAGAAAAGGAAACACTGTTGGAAGGAAGCAGGAATTACTTGAAATGTTGTTGTTGTTATTTGGGGAGGGGAGGAGGAAGAACCAGGAGAGTAGTAAGTATTCTCAACTCCAGGGGCAGAGTTGGAGGCTCTTGGAATGTTCATCCAATTCGGTGACGTATATTTATCTCACAGTGAAGACTAGCTCGTTAGGCCCTTAAGATCAAAAAACGGTATCTCAAATTTTTTCACATTCCTATTCAGATCTTGATATGGTGATTTGCCCGTTGTAGGTACTAAACAAACACCTCCTGACTAAAACAGAAAAAAAAAAAAGACTTTTATTTCCATCACAAGCAGTGTAGAAAGAAGATCAGAGGACTAGGACTATAGATGTAGACCTGGACGGGACCTTAAAAGTCACCTAGTCTAACCACGTCATTTTACAAAGGGGAAAACTGAACTGAGAAATAAAGTGAAGACTTGCCCAAGTAGCAAAGTTAGGTTCAAAATTAGGTTCTCTGATTACAAATCCGGCCCCGAGTTATAATCCTGGCTCAGTCATCATTTAACTTTAGTTGGGCAAGGTGTCTCTCTGGACCTCGGTTTATTTAACAGTAAAACGAGATGGCTGAACTGGTTAATCTGTAAGAGGTGCACCAGATGTAGTTATCTAGAACTTCCTAGCTACAAAGATAAAGGAGGCGCTCTCTATTGCACCGCACTGGTCATTCTCCAGACAGACTGATTTTTTGGAGAAAGCCGGGAGAATGAATTTCCAAATGCAGATTTTTGAGCAGCAACTGCAATTCCCAAGGATTAGGACACCAAACAAAGAAACGCCCAGTAGATTCAGGTCCGCCAAGCCAGTTAAGTAGGGTTGCCAGCCTAATTCTCCCACCTCTTCAACCCCCGCCCCTTCCACTGTAAAACCTATCCCCAGAAAGGAGAGAGCCCTAGCGCCACACCCCGCGAACTCTCTCCCCTCCCATTGGGCAGGATGCTCTTACACAGGCAGGTGCTGTGGCCCTCGTGGCTTCCAGGAAATTTAAGAAGAGAAAGAAGCTCGGGAATGAATGAAAGCAAGAGCTGCCGCTGCTTCCCCAAACCCGCAATCCCTGAGCAGGGTACCACTATGCCTCCCTGAGAGTGAGCACGCTAGGGTCCTTCCCTGAGGCCCACGAGGGCAGGGTCCCGAAGGGGACGTGGCCTCAGCTAAGGCATCTTGGCCGTCCATAAACAAAAGAGGCAGTGATGGGGATAAAGATTTAAGAGGCAGCCGTTAAGTGGCCACAAGCATAGAGGGGAAAGGAAGGGAGGAGGAGGAGGTGGTGGTGGTGCTAGGGCTTGTTAATTTTGCATCCTCAGCTCCCTCCCAGGGCCCAGACCCTGCCGGAGCCGCCAAGCGGCACCAGGAGCGAGATGGGCGCAGGCTCAGCATCTCTGCTCGGGACCTCGTGGACAGAGGCCAGACAGAGGTGCCAGACTGACACATCAGTAGGCAGACGCGCGCGCGCTTCCCCTACCATAAAGAAAGCATGCCTCACCTAATTCCTTCATGTACTCGTCAAATCCTTTACTTTCCACAAGGCGCCATTTGCCCAGCAACTGCTTGGGAAAGGCCATGGTGATTCAGGAGAGATGAGGAGGGAAGAAACCCAGAACAGAGCAGAGCGTCCTGATGAAAGGTAGAGGATCCGCGTCGGGCGCCTCCCATATATAGAGGTCTGGCCATGTGAGGCGGTGGGTTGGACCAATGGGATCAGAGGAAGCCCGGCCTCTTTCCATTACCCCACTCCACCCCCAACCCCCCTCAATTTTCCTAGTGGGTTAAGAGGTGTGAATGGGCTTCACCTGCCAAGAGCCTCCCTGAGCCTGGGGGGACTCCCGTAAGCTCTAACCGCAAGCTCGGACAAGCAGCCACCCCTCCCAAAGCACCTCGCACCCCTGCCCTACCCTGCCTCTGTCCAGACAGAAGTGCCTATTTTTCCCTTAACGACGCTAAGAAACCATAGACAGGAAACTGGAAAGGGGAAGGGGAAAGGATCCTCTCCCTTTTCTTTTTGGGGTGTGTGTGTGTGTGTGTGTGTGTGTGTGTGTGTGTGTGTGTGTGTGTGTGTGTGTGTGTGTGTGTTTAAATCGCCGATCTGGTGTGGGTTCCAACTAAAAATCCCCAGGATGTTCGCTTGCAATCCACCTAAGAGGCCAAGCAAGCACATTTGCGTGAACAGTGAAAAGTGCTGAACAAACATTTGTTAATTGATAAGCAGCTTCAATTGGCACTGCCTTCTTGCGACTCGCCCTAGCCGCCTCCCCCCAACACTCCATTACTTCACTTTCCTTGGGAGGGGACCCGAGCCCACCCACATTTTCTTACTAATAATAATAATAGCTGTCATTTGTATAGATCGGTTAAAATTTTACAATGCACTTTACATACCTGCCTGGCAACTTTCTCCTCTTGAGGACTCTGTTTTTTCAGGATCTGAATACCCACTTCAGTCAGACAACTAACCCCTTCTTCCCTGGCCACAGGCAGAAGCTGAGACAGCTAAGATTACTTCTCGTTCTAAATCTGATCTCCTGTATCTGTAACTGAGATGAGCAAAATAAACATAGAATGGAACTGAAATTTCCTTATCTGTCACAGAAAAGAAACCCAGTTTTGTGTAGGGAAAATGGAAGATGAGATAGGGAGAGGGGGGCTATATTTGCCACTTCCTCAGTATAAAGAAACTGCCTGGGTAAAGAAGCCCAGTCTACTCCTGGAGCAGGTTGGCACCTTTTCTGAAACTTACTTTCAGTGTCGTCTAGAGCACTGAGACGTTAAATGATTGTTCCAGGATCACACAGCCAGCATATGTCAGAGATGAAACTTGAATCCAGACCTTTTGGAACTCTAGAGACAAGCTCTTTATCCACTGCATTACTACTGCTGTGCTTGCTGCATTTTCCCATTTGTGGATGTTCTGAGCCCCTACAGTTGTTTCACACTTCTCAGTCTTCCCTCAAAATGGACTGCAAATCAAGTTTGTTCCACGTAAACCAGGGACATAATTACACTGGGGCATTTGGGACTATTGCCCCATTTGGGGATATCTTGTTTGTTCCTCATTCTAGAAGAGGACCATCACATCCAGAAGGTAATGTCATGATTTGCAAATGAATTGGAGTTAAGTGAGGGAGGGCTGTGCAAAGTTACCAGCCTCACTCTTTCCTCCTAAGCCATCTGGGTCCAATGGCAAGATATTCCCCCCACACCTCTAGCTCCAGTCAGAGGATTTAATGTCTGTTTGCTCTGGAATTTTTTGGAGTAGTTACATCTGTCATTTTCAGACAGATACCAAGGACCTCTTATGTTAAATCAAAGTAGGGGAAACTGAAGAAGACACTGGATGCAGTCAGCAAATGCTCCCTTATTACTGACCAGTCAGAAAGGCATAGCAACCAATTTCGATTACATCTGAGAAGCATGATAATGAGTAACAATTCAGGCAGCCACTGACATAGAGGGAAAGAGGGAACGGTTCACTTCACCTATATTTTAATGTGCCCCATAACTATTTCAGAGGTTCTATTATTTCAAGAATCCAAATGTAACCTTGATTCTGGAAATAACTCATTCTGTTTTGACACACTCTATCTTTCTCCCTCTTACACACACACACACACACACACACACACACACATTAACCTCTCTTTGCATTCGTTTCCTCAATTTTAAAAGGAAAAGACTAAGTTAACTACATCTAAGATCCTTCCTTGCTCTAATTTTGGGGTTATCATGAGAAAACCTTTGGAAATGACTATACAGAAGTTCTCAGCTTAAATCTGAACTATGCCACATCACTACCTGTGTGATCCTGGGCAAGTTATCTGACCTTTGTGGGCCTCAATGTCCTTGTCTGTAAAATAAGGGATTAGATTAGATAACCCCTGAGAGCTCTCCAGGCCTAAATCCATGATTTTATTATTCTGTTAAAAAAAAAAACTATTAATAGTAATATACTTCCCAAAATGTAAAAGAAAATGAAAATACTCTATTTCCACCTAGTGGTGAGAATATAATATTTATTTTGTATATACATATTCAATGTGCTAATATCAATGATTTTTCAATTACGCATATAAGCTGATTGTGTACAATATCTTTATTTATGTAACTGTTCATTTGACAAATAGTTATTAAGTACCTCAAGTGGTCAGAACATTGTGCTGGAAGGAGGTAGAAAAGGCTGAGATGAGATGTATCTGTCTAAAGGAGGATATACACATATATAGTGAATGTGTAATATCTATGTATATACATACACTGACATGCGCTATAGAAATATACATACACACACACACATATATGCATATATATAAAGAATGTGGTTGCTGAACCACTATCAGTGATCTCTGAGAGATCAAGAGGAACAGAGGTGTATCACAGTAAGCACTAAATGAGAATCCACAAGAACAGGTCATACCAAGCTGATTTTATTTCTTTTTTTGAGAAAGTTACTAGACTGATAGGACAAGGGGGTACTATAAATGTAACTTACCTCAATTTAGCAAAGTATTAGACAAAATCTCTCATGCTAGCCTTGTGGATAAGACAGGAAAATATGGCCTAAATATTATGAGGGATAGATGAATTTTATCTGATCTAATAACTTGTATGCATATATACATACACACAAGCATTTATATCCTTCATCTCTCTGAACTTCAGAACCACATCACCAATTACATGTTGAACACTTCTTCCTGGATATACATAGGCATCTCCAACCCAACAGGCCCCAAAGAGATCTCTTTCTTTTCCTTAAACCCATAGCTCTTCCTAACTTCTTTCTTTGTATTGAAGACACTACCATCCTTCCAGTCACCCAGGTTCACAACCTTGTTATCAGCTGCCTCTTCCCCCTCCCCCATGCTCCATATCCAACCACTTGCCAAGGAGATTCTACCTCCATATCTTTCACATCCATTCCCTTCTCTCCACTCACACAATTTTTTTTAATGAATAATATACATGCAAATAATATAACATGTACAATGCATAACTGATGGGGGATGGTGGAGTGAATCCTTTGATCACCCCGTCAAGCTTTTGAGAAATACCCTTAATTTCCATAATTAGTACACTTTTCATTTTTGCATGTTTCCCCCAAATTACATACAGCTTCCTTATATCCAAAGTGCACTGGACTTGGGAATCATAAAGTGGGTAATCTGAGCCTCTTTAACTTAAGCTTCAGTTTCCTCATCCATACAATGAGAATGAATTATTATTTGCTTTACCTATATTATAGGTTCATTGTAAAGATGAAATCAGAGAATGACAGAAAGTAGTAAATAAATGTTATTGGTATTATTGTAAACTAAAGTGGGAAGCCACAGAAACTGAACAAGGACACATAGCAAATATAAAAAAAAAAAAAGTCAGGACTAATTCAACAAGAACCAATGGTTCCTTCTCTACTTTCAAAAGGAGATGGTGGGTAGGCAGAGGAACTTAGAAGATACCTGTTAAATCTGACTTTTTCTTCTAAATCACTTTTCTAACCCTTTTCCCTTCTGGTGTGTTTTGGATTAGACTTACTTTGAATTCCTGGCTTATACCCAGACCTTGGAAAGGTGGGGGTGGTGCCATGTTTGAAAGTAATACACAAAATTTAGGCAACAAAATCCCAGAAGGTGCAGAGGTCACCCACCTCTGGTCCACACTGTATAAGCAAAAAAAAAAAAATTAACATCTGAAAGATCCAGGATGTCTTTCATTCTTTTTCATACATATCACAGTGCTTTTTTACATCTTAAGGGATTGTGTAGAGATCACCATAAGCACTTCTCAGAATCACTTTAATCTCATTATAGGAGCATCTGAGGTCATCTGGTCCCATCTGTACCTGAACAAGAATTTTCACTTACAACATCCCCACCAAATGATTTTCCAGCCCCCTTTTTTTTTCTTTTTGGAGAGGGGAAGGCAGGGAAATTGGGGTTGTGACTTGCCCAAGGTCACATGGCTAGTTTTGTATTAAGTGTCTGAGGTTAGATTTGAACTCAGGTCCTCCTGACTCCAGGGCTGCTGCTCTATTCACTGTGCCACCTAGCCATCCCATCCAGCCCTTTCTTTGAAGACTTCCCAAGAAGAGAAACTTCTCCAGGTGGTGCATTCCACTTTGGAATGTCACTAATTGTTAAAATGCTTTGTTTTGTTTCTTACCTTCATTCTAAATCTACCTCTTTTCAGCTTCCACTCCTCATTCCTAATTCTGCCTTCTGGGTACAAGCAGTTGCTTTTTAGGTTTTCCATCCAGAACATTAGACTGCTGTATCCTGGACCAATTTTTAATTTAGCAATCCAAGGGTTATATTCTCAAGTTGCTTTCCCTGTTCAAAAGGATTTCCTCATTATTCATGGCACAGAGTGGATGAAAAGACCATGTGTAAATAGAACTCTTCTACACTCAGATAAATGTTTTGTTTCAAAGTCCTTTTGCTTGCAACTCCAGTCTCTACCTGCAGCAATTGACTGTTAGTACTTAACCTTTTTGCTTTCACCTTAAGGAAAATTCAATCCCTTTGCCCCACCAAGAGTTGCCCATTTCTGATTTCTGTTCAACAGTCCATTCGTGGACTGTTTCCCAAGAGTTGCTAATTGTGTTGCATCACAAAAAATATTTCAACATGCCGGTTAGAAGTCTTCCTTAGCTCATGGTGGAAAGGGCTATCCACATCTAGAGAAAGAACTACAGAGTCTGAAGGCAGATTGAAACAAACCACTTGCTCTCTCTCCTTTGTGTTTTGTTTCATTTTGTCCCTTCTTTCTCATGGTTCATGAATGTTGTAAACTAAAAGTAAATAAATAAATTTAAATAATAAAAAAGAAGTCTTCCTTAGGATTACTCTGCTTTGTCTTATAAGACAGTCACATATCTAATTATGTTTTGATGGCAAAATGAAGCAGAAGTTATAGTGGAGGGGTGGCCAGGTAGCACAGCAAGTAAGAGCACCGGCTTCAGTGTTGAGAAGACCTGGAGATCGAATCCCGGGCTCAGACACTTAGCACCCACCCAGAAACACCTGGCCGTGTAACCTTGAGCAAGTTACTTAACCCCGATTGCTTAAAAAAAAAAAAAAAAAGAAGTTATAGTGGATAGTGCTGGACTTGAAGGCAGGAAGACCAAGTTCAAATCCTACCTCAGACACTTACTCTTTGTATGAACCTGGGCAAATCACCTCGCCTTGGTCAGTCCCAGTTTCCTCATCTGTATAATATAGATAATAAATAATAGTACCTACCTCATAGTCTTATTGTGAAGATAAAATAAGATAACATAAACAAAGTGCTTTTAAACTTTTAAGCAGTATTTAAATGTTATTATTATTATTATTGTCTTAAAGAAGAGAATTTATTTAGTTGACTTGCCATTTTAAGTTCACCAAAGGCAATAAATACATTTGTTTTGAAATTATCATCTGTTGGCTATTTTCAGATTATCAAGTTTATTTTTCCTATATAAGTGCATTCCATGCATATATCACACTTACTGGTCCAGCCTCTAAGGGGTAAGGGCAGGCCAGAAGATACCAAAACCAAGAGTCCAACTAGAACAGAGAGATTTGAAGGATCTAGGCAAACAAATTGTCATGGTGTGATCAGGATATAGGAGAAGATGTAAAGAATAACAGAATTCTAGAAAGGAAAGTCTAGAAGATTGCATATGGGACATGACTATGCAGGCAAGCAGAGTCTAAGATTTGAGAGGTCAGGCAGAATGGAATCAATAGAGAAGACTGATGTTTGGGGGAACAATATCACCTTAACATTGTTTGAGTCAGGGGCGTATAACATCCTTCTTGCTCAGGACCAGAACTGAAGTCAGAATGGGAATAGGACTGATCCCAGAGATAGATACTCCATTCTAGTATACAGGACTATAGAACCACATAACTCCTTGGCAATACCTGCATATTGAATTTTTCATCCTTCTGTGACTTTAAGAACAATGAAAAGAAGTATGGAGTAACTGCTTTATTTTCTGTACGAAGACCCTTTTTCTTTGGACTCTAGTATCACAGTCTAAGATGTGATTCTTTTTTTTTTTAAAGCAGTTGGGGTTAAGTAACGTGCTCAAGGTTACACAGACGGCTATGTCTGTGTGGGTGCCAAGTATCTGAGGCTGGAACCGATCCCGGGTCTCTCAATGCCAGGGCCGGTGCTCTTACTCACTGCACCACCTGGCAGCCCCTAAAATGTGCTTCTTAAGGAAGTATGGCATAGACATAGAAGGAATCAAAGAAAGGAACAAAAATTGTGGGAAAAGCTGGACTAAACCAAGTTTACATAGAGAAGATCCATGCTGACAGCAACACAATTTTGAGGAATTTGAGGGGTCAGTTGTCAAAGTATCTCAAGGAGAGGGGAAGACACCAATGACATGAGGAAAAATACCAAACATTTTTTTAAAGAGGGGGCCACTAAGAGAACATGAATACCCACTGACTCATATGTCTACTTTCCTATCTGTACAACATTTTTATGACACTAATTTGCATATGCAGGGAACAACCCTGACAAGACTATTAGAAAACAACAGGTAGACTTTTATATGTGATATGCATTTTTACCATTACCTAAATGATTGAAAGATGTAGGGAATAAAAAGTTCCACTCTGCTTATTATTTGTGGCTTATTAAAAAATTGCCTTGGACATCAAAGCACCTCCTAAAATCAAATGAGTTCAAATGAGAAAATATATGTAAAGTTAAGGCACTATACAAATCAGATATTAAAGCATCTCCTGCTACAAACATATGCCAAAACCATACACAATCATTCAGAATATATCATAGCAAAGAGATACTTATTTGACAATCCTCTGATTATTAATACCAAGTGAGGCATAAAATAGGGTTATATATGTTCATCAGAGATATTTGTTACTATCATAGACATGATCTAGTGAAGATTCTAAGTCAAAAAGGGTTCCCTCTAAGGTTCTCTAGAAGCTCCTGTTTGTAGATGACTTTGTGCTTATAGAGCTTCCTAAATGAGAACTTACATGCACTTAAAGGAGTTTGTGGCCTGACTAGTCACACACAAAAAGCAAAGGAAATAAAGAATGTCTGTAGGTAAGATCATGGAATGGACAACCTATAAAACTTGCCTATCATTGTCTGTATCTGTGTGTGTGTATGTATACATGTCTTGGACATCACAAACTGAAAATGAGCTAGGTTCTGAATTAAACAGAAGGAAGAGAATGAGCTTATTTACCTTTGGGAAACTGCAAAGTTATTTCAATAATGCCAAACTTCCACTTGAAACAAAATCCCATCTTTTAAAGATCAATATTATTCTGGGAGTGGCTAGGTGGCACAGTGAATAGAGCACCAGCCCTGGAGTCAGGAGGACCTGAGGTCAAATCCAACCTCAGACACTTAATACTTACTAGCCATGTGACCTTGGGCAAGTCACTTAACACCAATTGCCCTGCCTTCCCCCCTCCAAAAAAAAAAAACAAAAGAAAAATATTATTCTGATCATACCACAAGAATATATTATTCTGATCATACTACAAGACATGGGACACTACAATTACTGAAGAACTGGAATAAAGGCTCACCCAAAGACAATACTGGTGACATAAAGAATGTCATTAATGAAATATATAATCAAACAAGAAGATGGGCTGGTCAATTCTAAGCTCCAGGGATAATTGATGGACTGCTCTGGTGCTGTAC
Source organism: Petaurus breviceps papuanus (assembly GCF_028583685.1). Lineage (NCBI taxonomy): Eukaryota > Metazoa > Chordata > Mammalia > Diprotodontia > Petauridae > Petaurus > Petaurus breviceps. The sequence continues at coordinate 95,907,216 of NW_027186304.1, read as the reverse complement.
TGGTATTCTTGCAATGTCAATAAAATGCAAGGGAGGCCCTATAGCACCAACGTGATATTCACAGCACTGATGATGACTATGAAAATGCTGGCATAGTTCTGAATCGCAAGATATAACAGACTCTCCATATATAATAAAGAAACAAAACATTTATTCAGACACCAGAAAGCCAAATCCCAACACCAGAAAGCTGAATTCATCATCACAACAATGAAATCTATACACAATTACACTGCAAAAAGCAGCACCATCCCAAAGCCTTCCCACAATCACTCACAAACCTAGTTGTCTCCTTGCCTGCATCCTCTCCTCCCTACTTTCTAACTCCTCTGACTCTCAGCTTCCTCTCAGTTCTGTTTCACCCATTAAGCAAGCTCCTCCCACCACAGGCTCCATTTGATTACATTCGGCCTATTAAGGGGCAGGGAAGATCCTCAAATTACCATTACCATTACAGGCCCATAACATATTAGGTGGATCCCATCTTTGGTAAATGTATGGGCAAACAGACAATAGTCACATACAATAGACAGAAATGAATGGGTCATGATCTACATTGGCATACATCATACATACATAATCCACATCATCACTGGAGTGTTAGAGTAGGACCCTTTCTAAATGGCACAACTTTTACAGATTAATCTATTATCATCCATGTGAGTGATGGGAACCTCTAGATCACCATTCCTGCTCCCAGTCCAGCCATGCCCATCATCTAGGGAAATAGATGTGGAACAAGAGGCCAGCCATCCCACCAATTGCCATGTGGGTCAGGCAAGCTAATCTAGCTAAAGCATCCAGGCAACTTGAGGGAGAGACAGGAGGTATCATGTGCCAGGCAAGCCAATTACCACCATTTCAAACACTTTCTCCCCTAAGACATCCAAGAACCCAGGAATCTTGGCAACAGCGTTGTTTCCTGCCCCGTGTTGTCAGCCATCTTTCTGGGAAACAACCTTTGTGGAGATGCAGACCGGCAATTTCCTACAGGTGCTATAGACCCAGAAAAAAAAAAAGTTCTTGCCAGTAAAGTCCTTGGCATTTAAAATGGTTGAACATCAGAAATTGATGTGATTTTATCAGTGGAAATCACATAAAAGAAGAGGAATTAACATCTACTTTGCTTCTGTACCCTAAGAACCATGGGACTTTTCCATCTGTCTTGAAGCTGGAACTTCCTACATCTGTTGTCTCCACTATGAACATGTGAGCTCCTTGGGAGTGCAGATAGTCTTACTTTTCTATTTGTATCCCCATAATTTAGTGTTTCATAATAATAGTATTTTAATTATTAGTTATAATAATAAGAGTTTAATAATAAAAATAATAAATGTTTCATTTATTGATTCATTCTCTTGAGAAATTTAACTTACATAACGTGACTGCCATAGCAATCAAAACTTCCCAATTGTCTAAATAATCATACATGGACTTGCTACACTAACTAAACTTGAAAATATTTTTAGTGAATAGGAGGTACTATAAAAAAGTACAATGAATAAAATAAAATAAAAAGTACAAAAAAATATCTATAGCAAATAGGAGGTACTATTAAAAAATATAGAAGGCCAAAAAATAACAATTGATAGTAGACTTTTAAATTAATAAAGGATGGACCTGAAGCAGCTAATGTCTTAAATGATACCTTTAAATAGATATCACATCACTTACATGATATACCTTCCCTTTTTTCTCCTTCTATAGTAGTAGCTTTATCTCTTTAGCTAGCTTGTTACAATATATTGGAAAAGTACATACCATTCCTATATTTAGCACTCCTATACTTCTCTTAAGCAGTGGCATAAATTAAAATTTTGAGTTTTCAAACAAAAATTCTGCAAAGGGCCCGAAGCTTTGGTGATTATAAAATTAGCCCTTTCTTCCTTAGTAGAGAAAACTCTAGAGTGTTTTTGTAAAATGTCACACATACAGACTCTAATACAGGAAGTTATTTGGGTTCTTGTTAATTCTGTAATCTCCAATTTACCTCCTTTTATGTTCTTAAGATGTCTTAGGTGGTGTACTGGACTTGGAGTCAGGAAGACCTTAGTTCAAATCCAACTTCATATACTTACTAGCTGTGTGACCCTGGGCAAGTCATTTAACCTCTCTGCTTTCATATCCTCAACTGTAAATGGGGATAATAATAGCACCTCCTTCCCAGGGTTGTTGTGAGGATCCAGTGAGAAAATATTTGCAAAGCACTTAGTACAGTGCCTGACACATAGCTTAATAACTGCTTGTTTCATTCCTCCCATCTTACAATTTTAACAATAAAGAATCTGTAATAGTCTCCAAAAATAAACTGGTGAAATATTAATTCTTTTTAAACTTCTCTTTTTAATTATGAAAATCATCAACAAATATGAACAGTTAACACAAAAAGGATAAAAATTAATTATCTGTTAAACCATTAATATCTGTTATAAATTCAAGTTTACTGTGTATTTGTTACTTGTTATATTTGTAATGTATTTAAGTTTATGTACTAAAGTTTGTCTTTTAAAAAAGATGTATGTTGAATTTAACATGATAATAACAAAATTTCCTGTGTCCCTTTCTGAACTTATTTTTATGTATGTTTTTAGTGTCTTATTGAAGCTATTTTCTTATTTTTTAAAAATATATCTATCACTATCCACTATTCTCCCCCTCTTCTACATAGAATCTCCCCAGTGAAACAAATAAATATAGTCAAGCGAAGTGAACTAACACATTGCGTGGGTCTAAAAGAGTATGTGTCACTATACCTCCAGTCCACCTCTCTGCCAAGAAGCAGGAAACATTTCATCATGAGTTTTCGGAACTCATGATTAGCCTTTTGAATTGCTCAAGTTATGACATCTTTCAAAGTTAACTTCCATTATATTACTATAATCACTTGTAAATTATTCTTCTGGTTCTGATCACATAACTTTGTGCTGGCTCATACAAGTTTGTCCATGTTTCTTTGAATCTATCAGATTTGTCATTTCTTATGGTGCAATCGTATGTTACAATATCTGAAATGATACAACAATTTTGAGATGAAAGAACTGCAAGTATAATTATCCCCATTTTACAAATGAGGAAGCTGAGGGTCAGAGCAATTAAGTAACTTACCCATGATCTAAGAGCAAGTAAATTACAGAAATGAGATTTGAAACTTCTTATCTAGTGGTTTTTGCACTATATTTCTCTCTCAGACTATAGCAGAACAGACATTAAGGAAATCCAACTAGGAAAAAGCTAATTTGCAAAAAGATGCTCATACCAAAACTATGAATGAAGACTATCTCAGGCAACAGGATCTAAACTATCTTCTCTCTGAACTCTTTTAAATTTGTTCTTTAAAACCCTAAGCTGCATGTCAAACTCTGCCCAGAATTCCATTCTTCTTTTGCAAATTCTAAGGTGGACTATTCATTTCACTCCAACATTCCTATCATATGTATATTTCAACAACAAATTCTTCTCCCTCTATATAGCTCCTTAACATTGATTTTCAAATATCTTTCTACATGTATTTCTTTATGCACTGCTTAACTATTTTTTCTATATCATTGTGGAAGAAGAGGTCCATTATGGGCTAAAGGCAAGACAATATTTTGTCTGCATTACTTACTGATTACTCACCATGACCACCTAATTCACCACCTAATTGTCAACTCTTTGCCATTGACCCTTTCCTGACTTCGCTCAGCTAATTCTCAAATAAGAGAAGATAATCTTTTCTAATTAGTAAAAATTGACAATGATTTTACTTTAATGACTTAGTTTTTAACAAGTCATGGTTACCATGATGGGAAGGGGCCCCTAGGTGTAGGCTACCTAACATTATCCTAAAATCCTATTTTTGTTTGTGTCAACCCCCATCCTCAAAAATAGTCAAGGTGGGGGGTGGCCAGGTAGCACAGCAAGTAAGAGCACCGGCTCCAGTGTTGAGAAGACCTGGAGATGGAATAAGCACCCACCCAGAAACACCTGGCCATGTAACCTTGAGCAAGTTACTTAACCCCAATTGCTTAGGGGTGGCCAGTGTCAGGATGACCTGGATCAAATGCGGGCTCGGATACTCAGCACCACACCCAGAAATAATAACTGGCCGTGTAACCTTGAGCAAGTTACTTAACCCTGATTGCTTAAAAAAAAAAAATAGTCAAGGTGTTCCAACTACTAACCTCTTCAAATCTAAATTCCTCTATCTAAATCTCAGAACTTGCTCTAATCTGACTTCTTTCACTCTATCCAATGTTACTTCAAAACAAACAATTTATTTAAGATAAGCTGGAAAACAGGTAATTTCCTCCTCGCTGTTTTCTGATCATGTCATGCTTATTCTCGACATAAAACCATCTTTAATATTATACTCCCCACTGTGAATGTCTCCCCTATTGCCTCAGTTGACATTTTTCTCTCCCTCCCTTGAGTTTGTCTGTCCCTCTCATTTTAACATTGAATGATTTAGCTTACTATGAGTTTATTAAATTTCCACTGCATCTCATTTCTCACAATCAGATTAAGGTAAGGGACTATATGAGGATGCCCCAGTGCATATTTGGAAAAGCATTAGAGACAGAGTACCTGATTTTTAATCCCAGTTCTGCTACATACAAGCTGTGTGACTTTGAATAAGTCACTTCACCTCTTTAGTCTCAGTTTTCTGTTTATAGGTGATAGAATTGGACTAGATAACCTCAAAAGGTTCCTTTTAGACTTAAATCTATGAATTACTGATTTACTTCCTTTTTATCTCTATAGCATCTTGAAATATACATATTAGGCATTCAGTAAATACTCTGGTAAATTAATCCCTTCAACTCATAAAACTGTTCCAAAACATTGATTTCCAGGATAGAATTAGTGAGGAACCAGAGTGAAACATAACATAATGTGAAATTGGACAGCTAAGTGGCACAGTAGATAGAGTACTGGGACTGGAGTCAAAAAGACTCATCTTCCTGAAATGGAATCTGGCCTCAGACACTCACTGTGTGACCCTGGGCAAGTCACTTAACTCTGCCTCAGTTTTCTCATCTGTAAAATGAATTGAAAAAGGAAGTGGCACATCACTCCAGTATCTTTGCCAAGAAAACCCAAATGGGGTCACAAAGAGTTGGACATGACTGAAAAACTGCTGAACAGCAACCAAAAAATTGGTATCTGGTCTTATAAAAGGAAAATAACGAAGCAGTATGCAACAAAGTTTTTGTTCCATCTATAACCACATTTTAGCTCCACACACAGATCTCCTAAAGAAAAGGAGAGACAATATTTTGCATAGATTCTCACTTCCCTAATTTTATCAGCTATGGAAGCAAATTGCTTTTCAGCTTGTACTTGATAATCTAATTCAACAATGTGTTAATTTTTTGTTTCTGTTTTTAACTGAAATAAACATCTCTAAAACTAAACAAACAGAAGGTCTCTACTTTGATTTTATTTGTCTTAACTTGTATGATGTCATTCAAACTCTCTGATGATTTGCTTTAGAGAATTTTCATGGAAACAGTGGTTTATGCTCAATACTTTGTTTTACCAGATCTATTGTTATAAACAGCTTACTTATAACTGATCAAATCTGAACGAAAGTCTGAACCTTAATAACTGAAATGCTCACAAGGGTCTGAAGTTGCTGCATATAAAACCTACTTACTTTAATTGTAAAGATGCTTGCCTGAGCAAAGAATCACTTTCTGAGTTAGGAATCATGAAACAAAGCATGTTAGAACCCAGTATTACTTTGTTCTGTGGCTATTTCTAAACAAAGCTAGTGTTTGCTTCCTGGGAACGATTTAGGGCAATAGTAAGTATGGTACTATGTGATTTAGATGATAAAAATGAACAGCGGACAAGTCAAAACAAGAAAGTAGAGCACCCTAGCCAAATCTTTAAGAACCAGAAAATCCTGTTATACTCTCTGTCTCTGATGTCACCAACACCTCAATATACACTCAGACATAAAACATTTCTTGATGCACACACCTAGCTTCTCTTGTGTTTTTTTTGTTTTGTTTTCTAATAGAAACTGAGCTTCGTTCCAGAGGGAAGGTTTTAACCCTTTTATGACAACTTTTCATCAGCCTTCCGGCACACTAAAATGCATTATAGCCTCCATCATTATATTTTCAGGGAAACACCATTTAGAATTGTATATAAACAAAAGCAAAAGTAAAATTTTACAATAACAATAGTAATAGTGACTGAGCCTGCGATTTCAATGGTAAAGAACTCCTGGGCAAAGGCATTCTCTCAACACAGGTTGGTACCTTTTCTGCAACTTACACAGCCTTTAAGAGTTACCTCTAGAGCACTGAGAGGCTAAGGTATTTGTCCAGAATCTCAACATCACTCTGTCTCAGAGGCAAATCCAATTTTTCCTTTCTCTAAGCCTGGCTCTCTGTACACTGTGCCAGGCTATCTTTGACATTAGTGTTAAAGCAACCACAGACAATGAACATGTATCAATATTCAACATGTATATACTAAATGGCAGAATGTGTACATCAGTGAAAGAAAAGTTAAGTGAATAGGGAAAAGGCATAGAAAGTAACACAACAATATTAAGAATCTGTAATGTTCTCTTAGGTATGGCCAAATTATACAGGAAGATGAACAAAAGGGAACATACTGGAAAGAATAAACATTAAATACACATTATATAAATCTATATATTTCTCAATACCATATGATACCTTAATAAAAAGCAGACCATATGCTAGTTCACAAAGAAATTGTAAGTAGAAATATTAAACCCTTTATATACTATAATAAAGGGTAGCTAGATGGCACAGTGGATAGAGGGCCAGGTCTAGAGGTAGGAAGTACTGAGTTCAAACGTGACCTCAGATACTACACTTATTACCATGTTTCCCCGATAATAAGACACTGTCTTATTAATTTTTTGGACAGAAAAACACCAGAGGGCTTATTTTCAGGGGAGGGCTTATTTTAATGAACATTGACAGCAATTTTAATAAACAGGTAAATGTGAACAAAAAAATGTACCTTTATTCAATAAGCAAATCATTGGGGAAGAACAGGATAACGTGCTCACTGCTGCAGCTCTGATTGGATGCAGCTCGGAGTGCGGCATGCGTTTCACTGGGGGGGGAGGGGACGGTGCATACAGAGGGTACCGTAATATAGCGTGTAGCGCAGGGGATTACCTTCACTACAGTAGCAATCTCAATAGGGCTTATTTTCGGGGGAGGGCTTATTTTAAAGAATCTTACACAGTAAGGGGGAGGGCTTATTTTCGGAATAGGTCTTATTATCGGGGAAACACGGTAGCAGTGTGATCCTGGCCAAATCAGTTTCCTCATCTATATGAAGAGCTGGAGAAGGAAATGGCAAACCACTACAATATCTTTGCCAAGAAAACCACACATGGGGTCACAAAGAGTCAGACACAATTGAACAAATACTGTAACAAAATAAAAACAGTAATACATGAACACCAGAAAAAGATACAGGCTTAAATGGAAACTGGATGAAAGCTCAAATTGTAGAAGTAGTTAATAACAATGACAACAAAACATCATAACCAAACTTCTAGTAGTTGTATCAATCCTCAGAGGAAAATACTAACCCTAAAGATATGTAGGTAGGTGGCACAGTGAATAGAGGACTAGACATAGAATAAGGAAGACCTGAGTTCAAAGCCAGTTTCAGATACTTAGCTGTCCGACTCTGGGTCCTCCAGACTTGGTCATACCAATATAATAAGAATAATGATACTGACTAAATTAATGCACAAATTTAATATTATGCAGATCAAGGATTTAAAGAGCTAGACAGAAGAAATTAATTTGGAGGAACCAAACATCTTAGAATCTCAAGAGAAATGATGAAAAAAGTAGAAATAAGGAGGAATAATACTTGCATACTAGTTGATAATTAATTTTTTTTCTAAGTCATTAAGACTTACTTATCCTTGTTCCAAATTCTTGCTCTGTCACTATCTATGTGATCTTGGGACTGAAACCTAACCACACTTGGCCTCAGTTTCCTTAATTATCAAATGAGAGATTTTTATTAGTTAAACTTTGGACTCTCCCAGGTCTGAATCTATGATTTTTAAAGAAAAACTGAATAGAACTGCAAAAGCTTTTGTTAAGCTTTTTGGAGTTTGGGATGTGTCTAAAGGAATGAAGTAGGTATATGCTGAATTAAAAGGTGCAAACAAGCTTCATTATGAGAATAGAATGAGTATAGTCCCAAGACTCATATATTCCACCAAAATAACCCCTCTCTTTTTCTAGGATCTGGATCATAAAATTTTCAGTTGGAAAAATCGTCTGGTCCAACCCTTTCATCATGAGATAAAGAAACCAAGGCCTAGAAAAGGGAAGTGATTTGCCCCAGGATCACAGAGATAGCAGCTAAGAAGCGATTCCAAATCTAGGGATCTTTTTGCTATGCCACCCCACAGAGACAAAGCCTGATCACCTTGGAGGGAGCATCTGGTTGAGAGTATGACAACTTACCTTATCAGGATAGCTAAAGGACCAAAAGAACAACACGTACAGACTATAACGTAAATGAAAATATCGCTAGAAGGAAGGTGGTCTCTAAGCCAAAAAAAAAAATCAGTGATGGTACTGGACAGCAGATGCTGAAATGTGCCTCCCTCTTCACAGCCTAGAGTCAAGGAACTGCTCAGCAGAATGTTGCATAGGTTGTCAGAAATGATCCTTGCATTGACTCTTTATGCTTATTTATTTTTCTTTTATGCAAAGGAGTATTCAATCTAGGGGGAACAGAGCATGTTTTCCCCTTTTAGAAATGATTGTGATATAAAGACAAAAGGAATCAACAAAAATGTGGTTTCCCCACTCCCAACTACAGCTGATAGAATGGCCCCTTGCTATAAATAACCACTGTGACTGCTAGCGGCTCCAAACACAAGCTAGCCAGGACTATATGGCTACTGGCAGCTTCGTACCTGGAATGCTGCCTAGTGTCTTTCTCTGTCTCTGTCTGTTTCTCTGTCTGTCTCTCTCCATCTATCTCTCTCTGTCTCTTTCTGTCTCTGTCTTTCTCTGTCTCTTTGTCTCTCTCTCCTTGCCTCCCTCCCTTCATCCTTCCTCTCTCTTTTCCTCCCTCACTCACTTTCTCCCTCTCTCTTTTCTTTGTGTTTGTTACTCTTTGTCTTTTGAATTATGGATCAAAGCAAAGAGTCCTGAAGCTCCTTCTATATTTTTTTTTATAGATAGAATTTCGTCCCATTAAAATAACAGAATAGTAAAAGTAATGGCATTAATAATAATGACAACAACAATAATAATGATAAAAATCAATGTCATTGAGACTTGTAACTTGTCTTTGGAGGAAATGAAAGCCATTGGAATCTAGAATCACATTGTTTGGGAGGAGTTTAAATAATAATGATTCTAACTTGTTCAAGAGGAAGATGGCAAAGCTTTTGTGAATTAGAGTCATTCCTACTTTGGCCAACATAATTAGAATGCCATGCACAATTCAACTGTAGTTACTGGCTGGGAAAAGTCCTGCTAAGCAGCAATACTTTCCCCCACAATAATTTGACCAAGACAGGAAAAAGAAAATCATTAATCATTTAAGATATTTTTATTGGGGTGGGGAAAAGGAGGTGGTGTTAAGAAATAAACCAGATGAATTGGATGACCTTGGGCCTGTCACTTAACATCTCTAGGTTTGTTTCTTTACCTATAAAATGAGAGAATTGAATTAGATGACTTCTGAGATTTGTCCCAGTTCTAAAATACTATAAATCTAGAAGGAAGATTATTGATAACAATTTCAATATTTGGCTCATGAAATGTACCATTTCTGGTAGGAAAATATAATGATACTCTCTAGCCTGTGGATATAAAATAGCTACTAGAAATATAACCCTGCAGAAAAGCTGAAATATGTCAAACCGATCAGTTTTCAGAAAGTAGAGATAGCATGTGATCTGGTGAGAAGAATATTTCATTTTGTAAAAATTAGAAAATCTAGGTTCAAATCTGGACTTTGCACTTAGTGGCAAAGTAACTAGTCAAGTAATTTACCTTTTTTGACCTCAGTAACCTCAGATTTAAAATGAAAGGACTACCTGATTTTTTGTTTAAAAAAAAATCTTTGTCAAGGTCAATTTCCCTTCCTGGAGTATATTATACCCAGTTTTGCTGGGTTAGTTATTCTTGGTCATAAGTCTAAACTATAGATACAAACAAAAAAGAAAGACAATTCTTACCCTCAATGGATTTACATTCTAATGGAAGAAGACAATACATAAAAGAAAATCAAAGGAAGGGGTAGGAGGGAAGTTATCTAGTGAGGGGTCATGATAGAGGAGTCCAGAGGATCACAGCCTTATGAAAAATGAAGAGACTGCTATCCTAAGCACATTCTTTAAATTGAGGTTTTCAGAGAAGCCATTCAATCAAAGGTAGGCTAAAGCCAGATTGTGGGAGACTTTAAATGCCAAACAGAGGCATTTATATTTTATCTTAGAGGCGAGACAACTCTGGAGTTTTTTAAGCAAATGTGATCAAACTTGTACATTAGGTATATTAAATTGGCAGCTGTATGGAGGACAGATTAGAAAAGGAGTAATTTGAGACAAGAAGGTCAATTAAGAGGCTATGGCCATAGGATGCATGCCAGGTAATAATGCTCATGGACAAATGAGAAGACAGATTCAAGGGACATTGTGGAGGTAGATTTGACATGATCTGGCAACATGTTGAATATAGGGGGTGAAGGAGGAGAGCTGAGGCTGACTCCAGAGTGGTGAACCTCGGGTAACTGGAAGGATGGTCATACCCTCAATAGAAAAAAAGGTGGCAGGGGACTTAGGAAAAGATTTGGGGGGAAAAAAAAGAAAAAAAAAATCTTTGTCTTAAGAGATGGTTGTTTTGGAGGGAGAGAAGAGGGAAATCTAAGATAATGTAAAAAAAAGTATGAGAATCTAGGTCATGTGGCCAACAAGATGGAGGACTAAATATTTTCTTTGAAAGAAAAGGAGGTGGGGGGGACAGGGTCTACCAGGCCTGCTGAGACCATTCCCCACAGAAGTCACTTGGGGCAGAGGCTGAGGTCAGTGAAAAGTAAATTCACCAGTGTGGGAGGAGGCTGAGACAGTTTGAGGTCCAATCCACAGGGAAAACATTATGAAAGGGGAAGGACTTAGAAAATGAGCAAAAGGGGGGATATAAAGGGAAAAAAACTAAACTAAAAATGACTAAATATCTGAGGAGAAAGAAAATGCAGGTAAAGATCTTGAGCATAAGCCATTAAAAAAATAACATGAATGCCATAAAAAAAAGAATATGACCTCTAACTCATTTAAAAGACTCCAAGTGCTCTGAACAAATATTGTAGGAAACAGAAAATTGAATCAATGCCTGATGAGACAGAGGACTCTGTGGATTCCCAAGAGAGAATAGAACCACATCAGGATGTTCCTGAATGGTTCAAGAGAGAAATAAGAATCATGAAGGTAGAATATATGGCCTGCCCAGTAGAAATAAAACTGACCTACTTTCTGTTTCCCAAGTATGATATTCCATGTGCTGCCCCTGTGTCTTTTCAGGGGCTGTCCTCAATGCCTAGCATGTTCTCCTAGATCTTAGAGCTAGAAAGACCTCTAGTGGGACCTAGGACCCTAGGTGTGTGGTTTCAGGTCAGGTGTCTGGCAGTTTAGGTTTGAAACTCGAACAAGATGAATTCATTATAGAAGATCTAACTTAGTTCAGAAAAGGAGATTCACTTTGCTATATCAGAGAGAGGATATTAAGTATGTTCAGCAAAGACATTATATTGTTTCAATTGAATACAACTTCCTGTGTTGTTGCCTGTCAAGTTTCAGGGTCCAGCTAGAGCTGCTCATGGCTGTATGCTTGGAGATCAATCAGGAAGCCTTGCCATGTTAGTCTCCTGAACCAATCAAATTTTAAGAATAGTTTTAACATCTTTTAAGGAAAAACTAGGCTAACCTACATGAGATGAGGCCTTAGAATGTCTCTCATTCATATATCAAAATCTTTCATGATCTGTTGAAACATGTAACAATAGAAATAATACTGTTCAGTGATCCTCTAATAATAAACATCATGGAAGCACAAAGAGGGAGATATATAATTACAAAAAGTGCTCACCACTGTGTTAAAGAAGATTCAGGGCAGAGCCCAAGTTGAGAAGGGATTCTCTGTATTTGGAAATGTGCATGAGAAGTTCCTGTTTACAGATGACCTTGCGTAGATTACACCAGCCCCCAAGACATTACAGAGCCCCCAGGAAGAGAAATCACTCAATGGAATTTGACCTGTCCATCTACACAGGAAAGATCAAATGGATGAAGAATGGGTAGATATCCTATAGAGCTTGTCCAGCAGTATCTAAATTGGGGACAGACAATAGAGAAAAGCAGTGGGCTGGGTTCAGAGTGTAATAGGAGTAGTAAAGTGAACTGAAGTGATTTCAGGAAATTATAAAGCTTTTTACTGATTCTAAGCTTCCCATGAAAGCAAACACTCACTTTTCAAAGTTTACATTTTATTGTTGTTGTGATATGTTATCAAAACAAGGCACACCAATGCTTCAAAGAACTAAAGATAAGGATCATTTGGGGGTAATGGGGAAAGATCCTACTAAGTGTGAGCAGGCTGTAACATATAGCCAACTAGCAATTCCAAAAAAATAAGAGTAAAGGACCTCATCAAGTATGACTGGAAGAGGTCAAGTGGCAAGAATATTATAGGTAAATGGTAAGTGTTCCCCAACAGTTGCCCTTCTGACATCAGGGAAATTTGAGAGAAGTCTCCATCATGCTGGATGGATCCTTTATGGTGAACTTTTGAGAGATGGATCTGAGTCATAAAGGCTGGGCAGACCAGGGTGAGCTGAAATTTATGTCTTTGGAGGCAACTCCCAAATGCATGAGATCAATGACCCATTTGAATACTGAATGAAAATATAACATAGGTGCCCCCACCTTGCTCTCCTTCTTGGTGCCAGTCCATACACCCAGCTCAATTTAACCAAATGTCTAATGTTAGAAAGTTAATCTAATCTTTTTGTTTTGTTTTTTACCTATATATCTGAGAATTAAATAAAATACAACAAACTATTTAGGTTTTTAATAGACAATGGTTTTATCACATTTAAAGTTCAGAACTTAAAGTGAACATTTAGAAAAAAGACCAAGGTTTCTAGAATCCCACAGTGATTACCCTAAATAGCCTAAATAGGCAGGGTTGGAGGGAAGCAGAGAGCTTAAAGTGAATAGATAACCCACAATAAAGTTGGCTACCCAAAGAAAGGGAAAGGGAGAGAAAGAGAATTTCAGCGTCTCTTTTCTCAGCTTAGACTTGAGCAGCAGGGATGATTTTTTCCAGTTCATTACGCATACTCTGATTGTGCCTTTCATATCTGGATCAGAATTATCATAGAGCTCATGATGGTTCCAAGGGGCAGCTAGATGACATCATAAATATAGCAACAGTGTCTGGGGTCAGGAAGAACTGCGTTCAAATCCAATCTCAGACTTTACTAGCTATGTGACCCTGGACAAGTCATTTAACCTCTTTTTATTAAACTATAAAATAGGGATGATAATAACTCCTACTTCCTAGGATTGCTGACATAACATAACATTTGTAAAGCACTTAGTACAGCTTGTGTTCTTAGTAAACATTTAATAATTGCTTACTTACTTCCTCTCTGATGTCTGCTACCTATGGTTCCACATATGTTTTCTTGCTTGAAACTGCTTACTGCTTCTTCTTCCTAAAAGCTCCTCTAACCTAAAGTTGGGGCCAGAGGTGGCCTTCATAACTTTGGAAACTATGCAGGTCCATCCATCCAGAAGGACAGGTACCAAAGTGGCTCATGGCTCTGGGGTCCTTGCCTTCTCTGAGTGGAGACAAAGATGGGCTACATGTAAGTATTCTTTATTTTAATCTGTGAACATGTTGCATCCCCCTAATAGAATGTAGGCCCCTTGAGGGCAGGAACTATCTCTCTTGGGTATTTGTATCCCCAGTGCCTGTCTAGTCCAATGCCTAGACAAGGGGTAGGGAACCTGAGGTTTACAAGTCACATGTGACCTTCTAGGTCCTTGGGTGTGGCCTTTTGACTGAGTCCAAGTTTTACAGAACAAATCCTTTCATAAAGTTTGGATTCAGTCAAAAGGCTATGCCCAAGTTGGTGAAAGTTAGTCTTCTCTTGCTCCCTCTCAGCAGAGTTTTCAAAAAGGTGGAGCATGACTTCACATAGAGAAAGCGTAAGACTCTTTCAGTGAGGTGCAAATGTCCAAAATTACAAGCTATTTTCTAGTGTAATTTCTACATACACACATCTACTTTTTTCAATGAAAACAAAAATCATATAAAACTTTACAAAAGCAAGAGCAAATGGTGGACTTCCTCCAACTGACAGTGAATGCAGTACAGTAATTATTTTATGTGAAATATGCAAATGAGCTCAAATTGGAGTGAGTGCATGTTGAATCTTGACAGGAGCATGATCTGCCACATAGATCATCAGTCAACATAGGTTCCTAAGGAAGGTAAGCTATGTTGGCACAGCATAGAGTGGAACCACCTTTGTATGGAAATTTTTTTCTTTTTGGAGGGCAATTGGGGTTAAGTGACTTGCCCAAGGTCACACGGCTATTTTTTGTGTTAAGTGTCTGAGGCCAGATCCGAACCCAGGTCCTCCTGACTCCAAAGCCGGTGATCTATTCACCGTGCCACCTAGCTGCCCCTATTTGTATGGAATTTAAAGGTCCAAAATCTGTTCAAGTTTTCAATGTTATTCATTTTGGCAAATACAATATAGTACTTACCAAATAAGCTGGTTCTTCCCATACACATGGTCCACTCAGCTGCAACATTTTAAAACTTGAAGTAACTCAAGGATAGATTTGTTCAACAATTTGAAAATTTAACAATTAAATTTCCTTCCATATTTTATTATTGCTAATTTTTAAAGTGAAATAATTCCCTTTATGATAGATAAATACATAAGCAATTTGAGGAAAAAGGTATTTGAAACTAGTATAAGCAAGAATAAGAAAAAAACATTCAAATAACAGAAATAAACAGAGTAAAAAGCTCAAATCCAGAAAACATAATCCTTTATATTTATTATTTGGAGGCAACATCATGGTAAGAGATAGCTGACCTCAAGGCCCAGAAGATCTGGATGGAAGTCCTATCTCTGGGGTAAATTACTTAACTTCTTGGTATTTTAGACAAGTTTCTAAGATAATAAAGTACAGAGAAAATACTAAATGACCTTCATAAAGGGATCTTTCCTATAACAATGAAATTATAGGTTCAATCCCTACCCCTATATTTGTCAATGGAATTCACAAGTACCATTATCAATGGGGAGGAAATAATGCAGTGTTTGTTTCATATGAATACATTAGCTCATTAGCTTCACAAAGCATAAAAACATAAATTAAAATGACATCTTGAAAGTGTAAAAGCAGAATACGTTGTCTTTCAAGAGAATTTTTCCTAGAAAATTAGGTGTTTTTAATAAACAAACCACACTTTTTAGAAAATGTCCACGACATCAAAAAGGATTGCTTAGATCTTTTAAGGCTGTTTACAGGACTGTCAAACATTAGGATCCTCACTTAGTAGGAGGACAACTGATTCAACCTATAGCTATTTAAATAATAGAAATGATGCTTGGTAAATTACATGAAAAGCAGCTTTGAATGCTTCCACTTGTACAAAATATGATGGGAAGGAGAATTTATCTTATGTCTAAAGATGCTTGTAATTAATTGAGAAATGAAAATCTTCCTAATTTTAATTGCAAGGGGATGAAGGAACAGACATAGTTTAAAATGTCCATTTGATGATATATGTAAAATGTGTTCTTGTGACAGGATTAATAACTACCAGTGTTTTCCCACAGCATGGGTTAGGCTTGTTTCTCCTTTTTCCCACTGTGAGAAGTATTAGTTTTTCCTAAATGGGGACAAAACTATTTCTGGGATTTCATTGACCCCTGCCTCCCTTGGCCTAGCTTCCTAGTTACCTACTAGCCTAAAATGTTCCATCCACATGTAGTTAGAACAGGATGTGTTTCTGACCCACAAGTCATAATACTCTGGTTTGAAAAGCAGATGTGTTTCCATGTGGAGACAGGGGTTGGAGTGAGGGAGAAAGGAGGCAGGAAAGAGGAGTCACATCCAGATAAGCTAAGTTCCACAGCATTCTTATTATATCTCATTGTTCTGTTAGGGCAAGGTAAACCTTTTGTTAACTGTTCAGTGATTTGTAAGCACCTCATTTCTTCCCAATATAAAATGTGAACTAAGAGTGCTGGCATTAGGCCTATCTCTAATAGTTGTAGAAAATGATATTAAGGAGGGTGTGATAGTAATGGAATATAAAGATTCCCCTGTATTGGCTTGGTTTTCAAATTGATTGTGTTAAAACCCAGAGCTTGTTAATCCCAGTGGGATGGACTTGTTGACTTGAAAAGAGAGACACGAACTGGGAGAAGCTGGTGAAGTAGATTTGGAGAGACAAGAGAGAGGCAGAAGAACTTTTTGGAAGCAGCACCCTCATGGAGGCAGAGAGAGAGAGAGACTGAGAGGATTGCTGAGGGCCACTTTGAATTGCCCTGGACTTTTGAGACCTACCCCCGGAGCTGCCAAGGACTGAGGAGACATGGCTGTTTTGCTAGTACTTTGTCTGTCTCTTTTGATGTTGTTTTGCCAGATTTGTCCACTGGTGAAAGACAGTCCTGTTGTTGAAGAAGCCCTGGAACCTGGCTGTTGGTTAAGAGCTCCTGAGACTGTCCTGCAGACAGAGAGTGAATACTGTCCACTGGTGAAGGACAGTGCTGTTGTTGCAGGGGTCTGGGCACCTTTCTGTTGGTTCAGAAGCCCTGAAGAAGGATTTTCTTGTTGTATGTTTACAGAAATCCTGGGAGAGGGTTTTGCTAATGTTTTCAGGGGTTCTAGGACTGTTCTGCAGACAGAGGACAAATTAATGAAGAGACTGGCAATGTATCTTGTGGCCTTGCTAAGCCTTCTCTCCCCAGGAACTAAGATTGCTGAGAACTTGCCTTGTGTCAAGATGAAGAAAAGACCTCCATTTGGGTATTAAGTGCTGTGCTAAAACTTGATGTAACTCTGGGGTAGATTCAATTGTGATCTAGGGGTGGGGAACTTTTGACCTTTTTGGGTTCTATGGTTGAACAAATGAATGTACTTTACTTAATGATTGGAAACTAATCTCCATTTGAGAAGAGGGGCTTTGTGATGGACTAAATGAAGGTACAGCCTAGGGGTGGAGTAGTATTTAGAACAGGGACTTTGTAATTGATTGAATGATTGGAAGGTCCTGGGGTGGGGTAGTACTTGGAGATTATTTAATCACACTTAGTAAATGCTGTATTTTGAATGATGTCATATTTTGGTCTTCTCTGTTCTTAATTTGTCACTGAATAAAATGGAGAGCACCTATGCTGGTATTTTGAACCTTGGGAAGTTGCCTTTCCTTGGCATTACATTACAGAGGGGCAGCCAGGTGGTGCAGTAAGAGTGACGGCCCCAGCATAGGGAGATCTGGGATCTGTTCTGTCCTCAGATACTTAGCACCCACACAAAATAACTGGCCTTGTAACCTTGAGCAAGTTACTTAACCCCTTGATTGCTTTAAAAAAAATGATATAAAGGAATATTTGTTACCTTGGAAACCTACTAATGGCAATGTCATAGCAAGAGAAAATGTCAGTTTAATTGATGGATATTTTTATTGAAAATAGTATAACATAAGAGAGTTGAATTGGGTTTATCTTCTTACTCATTTCTCATCCCTAGGCTGGCTTCTGACCTAAGTTAACTGAAACTGTTCTCTCCAAGGTTATCAATAATCTCTTAATTCTTATATCCAAAGATCTTTTTCTCAATCCTTACCTCTCTTAACTTCTCTGCCGCATTTAACAGTAACTGCCCTATTGTCCTAGAAACTCCTTCCTCCTTGGGTTTTACAGCACTGCTCTCTCTTGGTTTTTTACTCTAATTGTCTGATCACTCTTTCTCAGTCTTATTTATGGGGTTGAATAATTCCTAATTTCTATATTCTTCTTTTTTTTTACCTTATCTATAGGCAGTATCATGACTTGTGGAATGATTCTGGCAAAATTTTGAACAGCTGGCTCTGATAGTGTGGCAAAAGCAAACCTCTGAAACAAAAAAGAATGCCCTCACATTTAAGTGAATTGGCTTATATCACACTTAAGTTTACATAACATTTTTCTCAGGATAAAGAGCTATACATACATTGTCTTGTTTGATCCTCACAAAAATGCTGTAAAGTAGATAGTGTTGGTGTTGCTTTCACTGTTTAACAGGTGGGGAAATCAAGGCTCAGGGAAATGAGCCCAAAGTCACAGATTTTCTGCCACTAAGTCCAGTGCCCTTTCCTTGGTTCCTTCACATCTAGAATTAGTTACAGAATGTCCACACATGTTCCACAGTCTCTCCAAGGCACTTCCCTTACAAATCATCATAATTTTCCTAGCAGCCACCTCCGCAGTGTCCCACTCAAGGAAAGATTTCCCCTGCCTCGGATAGAGGCTGCACAGGTGTCAGATCCCCATTACAGATAGAACGCAACAAAGTGAGGATAAGTGTTTTTTTTTTCTTTTTCCTTTTCTCTTCCTTTTCCCTTGAATCCATGCAATTGCCATAGAGGAACAGAGGTAAAGGATATGTGTGTATGTGAATTTTCCCTGGATCCCATAAAATGCTAAGAAAAAGTCAGCAGTGGAAAAATATAAATAATACCTGCTTATAAACTGTTTCTATGTGGATCAGTTTTATTTGTTTGGTCATTAGATAAATACTAGGTTAAACTTAAATGCATCAAAATGCAAATTATCTTTTTGTCATGATGGAAAATGTCCTTCCTTTTCCTCTCATTGATTTGATGGATAGGATACTTGGCCTTTGATATATTAAGGGTTCATACAGTCTCTAGTTCAAAATTTGATTATTCTACCAAAGAGAGAGAAACTCCTTGTCTTTATCAGGAATATTAGTTCAACAACAAATGGGACTTCAGGCAGATTTCATGAATAAATGCTTCCAGCGAATGGCCCCTTTCTGGATATTTGCCATGAAGGGCATAGCGCCATCTGCACTTCCTAAGAGGAAAAAGAGGAAATTCATGTAGATGGTCCTCATCTGGCAAGTCATTTATCAATATGTATCACTCTTGTGTACAATGTCTGTGCTCTGGGCCTGAGTTTCTTCATCCATATACTGAGGTTCCCTTGGAACTATATGAAAATAGTATCAGCTTCCTCAGGAAGTAGTTGGTTCCCTCTCACTGGAAGTCTTCAAGTGTCATGTTGGGCATGATGCATTGGTGCTTGGTATTATACCTACCACATCGTTTAAGTGCTGAATGAATCAATCACTTTCTATGTGGAGGACACGAATACAAAAGTGAGATAGTCTTCCTCTATAAAATCCTTACATTCCAATGGGAGATAGCACATAAAGCACCTGGTGACCAAAGAATTGTGTTTTGGTCTGCGGAGTCACAAGAATTGTGCAGAGAGGCACAAGGCAGTTGATTATCATGCCCTTTCCCACAGACATGATACTGTTTTGAATATAATTCCAAGGGGTAAAGGTAGAGAAGTGAAGAGGCATTAGAGGGTACCTAGTGGCAAGATGGACAGCAAATTGCCTTTGAGGACCCTGGTTTATGCCTGGATGGGGCATAAAGCATGACCTGGGAAGGGCTAGCCTAAACATACAGTTAGTTGAGATTTCACTCACTCATCTACTCATCTAGAAAGCCTAACCCAATGGAGGAATTCCAGAGCTGAGGAGATTAAGTTCCTGGTGGTTTCTGGATGTCTGGTGAAGAGGAGGATTAATATATGTGTGTGATTGGTTGCTTGATGATGTATGAGGGATTTTTGTTCAGGTGATGGTTGAACTAGATGGCCTCTGAGTTCTTTTACAACTCTGGAATTCACAGGACCATCAGTCTAGACCTGGAAAGGATCTCAGAGGCCATTTTACAGTTGAGTAAACTGAGGTCCAGAGAGATTAAGCGATTTGCCCAAAGTGATTTACCCATGGCTAATAAATGGTAGAGGACAATGTATAGGAGGGATTGTGAAGACTATGTAGAAGTCTAATCTCATTTAAGAGACTTAATAAAAATGAAATCCAGAGTATTTAAGGCATTTTTTCAAGGTCAAAATGTAGCAAGTGGCAGTCATAGGTACTATTCATCTAGATTTTGAACCAGAACAGAGGCAGAAAATGCTTTCTTGGGTTCAAGGAAGAGTTAGCCATTAAGTCTGGCTGGAACATAGAGTTTGTGAAGGACAGTAATGGGAAATAAGATTAGAAACAAATTGGGACAAATTGTGGAAGTCTTTATGAACCAGTTAGGGTGGCAAAAATAAATGAATGAATGAACAAACAAAAGAAAAACAGGAGTTGACTGGGAGTGAGAGAAAAGAGCCAGAAATGATAGAGACTTCAACCTGGGTTAAGCAGGACTATAAGTGCTATCAGCAGAAACAGAAGCTGGAAGGAGGGATGAATTTTTTACTTTGGATCATGTTGGGTTGAGTGGAGCATTCAATTAGAAATGCAGGACTAGAATTCAGGGGAGAAACTACAAATATAAATATATCATGGCTATTAGCATTTACATAAAATGTCATATTTTGCAAAGTGCTTTTACACTTGTTATTTCATTTCATTTGTTATCTCACTTGAACTTTACAATAGCCCTCTAACGTAGGTGCTATTAATATCCCCATTTTACAGATGAGGAGGCTGAGGCTGAGAGAAGTTAAGTGATTTGTTGTCCGTGCTGTTGTTCAGTCAATTCAGTTGTGTCTAACTCTTCATGGCCTCCTTTGAGGTTTTCTTGACAAAAATGCTGAAGTGGTTTGCTATTTCCTTCTCCAGCTCATTTTTCATATGAGGAACTGAAGCAAACAAGGTTAAGTGGATTTGCCTAGGTGTAATGGAAATGTAAATTTTAAAGATCTTCCCTGCCCCTAGGCTAAAGTGCACCTGGAGCCTGGGGTGGGAGGCTTGTTTTTCAGTAGATACTTCTTGATTGGCCAGTGAGTCAATAAGGTTATTGCATTCTCTGAGCCAGGAGAAGGCTATATAAGCCCTGATGTGTAGCTTTGTTTTGGGGCTCACTTTGAGAAGTGTTCTGTGATTTGATCAAATGAAACTCTGGGAAGCCATTGTCCAGAAACCCAGACGTTGATTTGGTATGGATGTAATGATTGGACAGTTTGGAAATCTGTCTACTTGATCTGTCTCTGTCTTGATAATTCTGTCTGTATATTCTGAAGTTCGGGGTGCTGATCTTTTTCCTTAACTAGATAAACGATACATATTTGATTGATTAAAGTAAGCTTGTTAACCCATTTTGAGTTGCTTTCCTTTATCAAAGCAGATCCAAGAACCTGTGGTGGCAGCCACCCTGGGCACGCTTGGGGTGCTTGCCACTACACTAGGGTCACACAGCTACTAAGTGTACCCAACCTATTCCACTGATCCACCACTATATTTCTTAGTCAATACCAAATAGTTTTGATGATTGCTGCTTTATGACATAATTTTAGGTTTGGTACAACTAGGTTTAGTACAACACCTTCCTTTGCATTTTTTCACTAATTTCCTTTATATTCTTGACCTTTTATTCTTCCAGATCAATTTTTTTAGCATTTTTTTCTAGCTCTATAAAAATCTTTTTTTGGTAGTTTGGTTGGTATGGCACTGAATAAGTCAATTAGTTTAGGTAGAATTGTCATTTTTATTATATTAACTTGGTCTACCCATGAATAATAGATATTTTTTTCAATGGTCTAGATTTGACTTTATTTGTGTGAAAAGTGTTTTCTAATTGTGTTCATATAGTTCCTGGGTTTGTCTTGGCAGGTAGGCTCCCAAATGTTTTATATTGTCTACAGTTATTTTGGATAGAATTTCTCTTTCTATCTCTTGCTACTTGGTTTTGTTGGTAAAATATAGAAATGCTGATGATTTTTGCAACTTTTTTAGTTGTTAATTGTTTCAAGTGTTTTTTTAGTTGATTCTCTAAGTATCCCATCATATCATCTGCAAAGATTGTTAGTTTTGTTTTCTCATTGCCTATTCTAATTCCTTCACTTTCTTTTTCTTCTCTTATTGCTAATGCTAACATTTCTAGTACAATATTGAATAATAGTGGTGATGATGGGCATCCTTGTTTCACCTCTAATCTTATTGAGAATGCTTCTAGCTTATCCTAGAAGATGGTACTTATAGATGCTACTTATCATTTTAAGGAAGATTCCATTTATTCCTACACTCTCTAGTGTTTAAAATAGGAATGGATGCTGTATTTTGTCAAAAACTTTTTCTGCATCTATTGAGATAATCATATGATTTCCATTAGTTTTATTATTGATGTGTTCAATTATGCTGATAGCTTTCATAATATGGAACTAGTCCCACATTCCTGGTATAAATCCCATCTAGCAATAGTGTATTATTCTGGTGACAAATTGCTATAAATTCTTTGCTATTATTTTAATTAAAATTTTTGTATCAATATATTTATTGGGGAAATTGGTCTATAATTTTCTTTCTGTGTTCTGATTCTTTCTGATTTAGGTATCAGCACCATCTTTGTGTGATAAAAGGAATTTGATAGGACTCCTTTGTCTATTTTTCCAAATAGTTTATATAGTATTGAAATTAATTGTTCTTTAAATATTTTGGTAGAATTCAACAAGTTAATCCTCAGTTCTAAAATGGTTCACCTACTCCACACCTGAGAACAGCTTGCTAATGCCCTGCCCTTGGTTACTAAATTGTCATAGTTCTCTGCATTGTCCATAAAATGCTTATAGCTTAGATTGGAATAGTTTGCAACTGGGGAATGACTCAACAATGATGAAACTATAGGTAGTCTAGAAGTATGAAAAAGGGTTCTCACTCTGACTCAGTATAACACCTTGGGAGAGTCATATAGTATCTCTCTACTGTAATCATACAGTGGAGACTGTTCTTGATACTTATCAACCTTGAAGAAATATTCCAAACATCAACAATTTTTAAAAAATAAAGAGATCATCGAAAGAACATTGAAGCAGGCAAAGTAGCATAAGTATTCCTAGCATTTCGAATCCACCAGTAGCGTTGACTTTACAATTTCACTTTTGTTCTTTGAGTCAGATAAAGGATTATTTAAAATTTATTTAAAATTTCACTGTCTCAGATAACTCCAACTGAATTATACAAGCCAGATACCACTTATAATCATAAAATATTCAAGCTAGAAACACATTGGAGAACCACTTCACTTTACAGATGAGGTAATTGAGGCCCAGAGATATAAAGTTATACAAGATAACATAGCTAGTAAGTGGTAGAGCTAGAATTTGATCTCAAGTCTTTTCTGGGCTTCAGTTTCCAAATATGTAAAATGAGGGGGCTACATTAAGTTATCTCAAAGATCCTTTCCAGCTCTAAATCCTAAAACTGTAACAATAATAATAATAATAACTCTGAGTAGTTCTGTTCTCTTTGCCCTTTACCATGACTCCTCCTATCTTTGTCTTTTATTTTTAATATAGCATTGAGTTGTCCACACGTATAGCCTCTTTCTTGATCCTTTATTTATTCCCTCCTAGGGTCACATTATCAAATGGAAATGTGATATTTAACCTATAGCCAAAGAATTTAAGATAACAGAGTTCCTTCACCTACAATTTAACTCTCATATCATTGGCAATTCTGGCCAAACATATATTGAGTTTATAAACAGAAATAAGGAAAACTGAGCCAGTACAAACATACGATGTGAGCTTGGTTCTTTTTCACATGCTCTTGCTGGGTTTACCAAAGAGTATCATAAAGCATAGGAGAATATTGGTGTTTTTAAAACATGCTCTTTGTCAGTAAGGTAAGCCTTAGCACCAGTTTCCAAATGGGACTCCAAATCATGGAACACCATCACCTTGGAGGAAGAATTACAAATGACCCAAACAACAGAAAAATATGTGGTAGGAGTAAGTTAGCAAGAGCATAATACCATGATGAACTGCCTACAAGAAGCCTTATGAAAGACATCATCAAGGACAAATGTGCATGACTTGAAAATGAAGGGGCCTAGTTATTTAGGAAGAATGAGGGATAACAGATGGGCAGCCCAAATGCTGCGCTAATATCCATGAAATATTAAAAGACCCAAGGGAGCATCTCCAGAAGGTTGGGTCTATCCTCTGTGGAGTATTTACAGAAATAAAGGAACATATGGGATGAGAAGATATAGATAGGTTACAGCTCATACCAGTGGAAGAAGTACCCACATCAAAGAAATCATGGATCCATAGAAATATCCCAAAGCATGATCCTATAGTCTCAATTGATTTGTATAAGTCATTCAATCTCTGCCTCGGTTTGTTCACCTATAAAAGGAGGATAATAATAGCACTTACTTTCTAGGGTTGTTGTGAAGGTAAAATATGATCATTTTTTAAAAGCATTGCAAACCTTCAAGTACTATATAAATGATAAAATTATTGTTGTTGTTCAGTTGTTTCAGTCATGTCCTTTGGGAGCCCATTTTGGGTCAAAGGGTCAAAGAAACTGGAGTAGTTTGTCATTTTCTTCTCCCATTCATTTTATAGGTAAAGAAATTGAGGTTGAAATGACTTGCCTAGGGTCACACAACTTGTAAGCCTCTGAGGCCAGACTTGACTTCAGTTCTTCCTGACTCTCAGTCTAACTCTCTATCTACTGTGTCATCTAGCTGCCTTGCTAAAATTATTACTGTTACATTATATATAACTGGCAAAAAAAAATCATAACTCATTTACATAGCACTTTGTATTTTACAAAGTACTGAACTCAACAATTCTGTGAGGCTGATAGTGGAAATATTATATAACTCTTGCAGATGAAGAAACTGAGGCCAATAGAAGTTAATTTGTCTATGGTCACATTGTCATCAGAGGCAAAAACTAGTCTCACATTTTCTAGGACCAAGTCCACTACCATTTCCTCTCAATCACACTGCTGAAAGGGCATAGGTGTCTAATTCCAGCTTTCCCAGTTATCTTAGGTTTTATCTCCCAGGATAAGGCTGCCCTCTGTGATATTAGGTCCCCATCCACAGGGTATTCATACTTCCTTCCACCTTGGTTGTGGTGGGGTTAGCCATCAGTAGGATAAACCTAGTAGTTCCATTTTAACCTGGTGATGGGTAGACAGGTGGAAACAAGCCCAGCAGATCTGATCAGTCCTGTGGTTGTCTCTGGGTTTCATGTCCTGTTTAGGGCAGACTCTCATAGCAATCCCAGAAGAATTTAGATTTACTAGAAGGAGAGGAGCCTAAGTCTAGAAGTTCTGAAGAAATCCATTAATCAACAAGAATTTATTATGCATTTACTATGAACTAGGCATTGGTGATACAAATAAAAGAAAGCCTTGGAGATTACCTTCTCATAAGAGTAGAAACATATAGGTTTAAAATCTGAATGAGAACATGTTTTACTTTAAAATTGCTTAATAATTCATCTCTGGGAACTGATTTCCCTAAAGATAAAGTAGAAAAATCAAGACTTGTGTATGATTGCTCTCCCCTCCTCCTCCTCGCTCCCAGGTAAAAATAAAAGGAATTCCCTCACGGTCTCAACTTTCTTCATGTCTACTTGCATCCAAAATTATATGGTGTAGAGAAGCCAGTGTTATAAAAAAAAAATGAGAATAATGCTGCCTTCAAATACCTGCATTCATAGCCTTGGGCAGGGCAGGGTGCAGTTATTAAAGATGTGATAAAAAAAAATACTCATTTCCTACTCTGCATCCTAAAATATAAGATAGCGTCGTCAGTGTTAAATGTTTTGATTTCTATTCAAGCCTTCCCTTCCTCTCCCTCTCATGACAAAGAACCCTATATGAATTCAAGGTATTGTTATTGGCATAATTAAATCAAGCATGAGGGGGAATTCAGTGCTCTAGAAACTTAAAGTGATTCAATTAAACTGAAAGACAAAATGTGTGCTTCTGCAATGCCATTTCTTTTTGTTGTACTCCATCAGTTCTGTTCAACATCAAGTCACAAGTGACACTTTTCATTCTTTAATTGCATTTTTCACGCTCATCATCATTGGCCTAGTAGCAATTAAATATGAAGAAAATCACTGAAGCAAGAAGTGAGGCTCAAAATATTAAAGCCCCCTAAATCTGTGTTCACTCACTCTCCCCAGAGTAAACCGCTAATCATATTTTCATCCTTTTCTATTCTGATATCTCTTTACTCTTAGAAATATCCAAAGACCTCAAAGACTGGGAGGATCAAGAAAGAGAGATTCATTTTCAGAATGAGTTTGTAAAATCTCAGCACAAAGAGCTAACCCATTTTTATTTTCCAGGACTAGAGAAAGCACTGTTCTCTTCACTGAACCAAGAAAAAGAAGAAATAAGCTTTCAAATGTTTATCTCTCCATACTGATGACAAAGTTCTTTCTCATACGTAGTCTTACTTAGCCCTCATAATAGCCCTGTGTGGAATTCAGGGATTTCTGTGATCCTCTTTTTACATATAAGGCAACTGATCCTGAGAACTGTTAACCGGCCTTGCCTAAGCTCACAAGACTATAAGAGCCAAGTCAGAAGCAGAACTTACCATAGGGCCTCTGATTCCAATTTCTACTGCACCATGCTGCTTCTTAATTACCAGCCAAATTCTCATTATCTTCCCTCCACTACGGACCACTTCTGTGAACAGAGTTGCCTTGGCTTCATGCCCTATATCCACAAAGGGCTATTATATGGGGTGCCCAGAAAGATGCCAGAAGATCTGATTGCTGGCTTCTAAACAGGATCTCCTCCAGAATATTGCTCTTTCTTCTGGGGGCTTCACCTCTTGATGGGAAGGGAGTTATTGAAAGCGCCATGTACAGCTTTTCCCATTGATTGTATTTCAATGACTTTTGGAGTGATGGGGTGCTTATGATGGTTGCTGCCATTTCAAGAGTCTCCTATCTATAATTCTTTTTCTTTATAAGTTGTACCCTCTATTAGACAGTCAGCTTGAATTTACATTCCAGCGATGCTGGCACAGATGTAGACCATAGAAACTGTACACTTCCGCGTTTTCCCCAAAATAAAGTTCATAGGGTATTTCACTTCCTCTGTATCCACAGAATCTTCAAACTATGGAAGCAAAACTCCCAACTTTTAGGGCAACGCAATGGGTTACAGCTATGACTCTGGCTCCCTCTGTTGATTGTTTCAGGAACTGTAATGCTGTTGTGTTGTTGCTATTGAGTCATCTTCAAAAAATAAACGTTTTCCCCCCAAAATATATATCAATGTGAAATGCATGTCACTAGAACAAAGAAGCAGTAGGAAGGCTGATTTATAGAATCCAGTACTCACCTAAGAGGATCATTCTGAAGATACAGTGGTAGAATGGTTGAAATTATTTTATTTTGCAATATAGTTTAAAATAGGAGAATCTCTATAAAGTTTCCTTTTTCTCTCCAGTTTTCTGTTGATATTGTAAAAAGGAAAAGCATTTATTCAGCATTTGCTATGTAATAAATACTGTGCTAAATGAAGGGAATATCAATGGAAAATCAAGATAGTCCTTGCTCTTAAAGGTCTCCCACACTAACTAGAGAATCCAGCTACAGGGTGGATGCAACGACCCTGGATTCAGTGGCAGTGCCAATAGCAAGACCCAGGGGGCCCTACGTTGCTTTATTGAAAAGAGGACATCTTGGGGAGACCGCTATAGCAGATGGAGTTCAACACCCCACCCCCAGCCCCAATAGCAGCAGCATTGTCCAACATTCTTGCATTTTAAAGAGTTATATATAAAGAGATAAAAGTCTGAATCAAAAGCAGTGGATCTCATAGCATTTAGGTGGTCTCCCGCCCATATGTACTTTCCTGTTTTTTTTTTTTAATCTTACAAAGAGACTTCAAGATTTCTATTTTGATCTTCTTCCCAAGAACATCTTCATTCTCTTCCAATCTTTTAAAAACATATTAGGGCTAGGCAGGGCTGTTATTAATTAGTATCTGTTTTCCCTCATGAAAGCAGACTGAGAACTATAATGAAACATGGCTCCAGAAAGAGTAGCCAGACACATTTTTTTAGATAAGGAAGAAGAATGACTACATACATATTTAAGCAGTAAACTCATTACACCAGGAAATTAAGGAGCAATGAAGAAGTGCAGATTCCTCTCTTTTATTGCATCTGTAATTTTCTAAAACCAAAATTCAAATGCTACAGTTAATATCCTGAGGGGATAGTTTTATGATTAAAGCCAAAAACCTATTTGTGCTTTTAACACTTCTACTCAAGTCTATTTCAAGCAGAAAAATGGAGAAACAAATATCCAAAGCATCTGGGAGACAGACTTTCCTCTTTTATGACCTTAATGGTTTATTGCTGATTTAAAAAAAAAAAAAGAACTTACATTTATTTCTCCTAGTTCCCATCTCTGTGTCCCTTCTCCCCAGACCTACTCCCTTGAAAGGAAACAGACCTAAATACAACCTGAGATATAGAATGGACTACCTAGGAAGATCCAGCCATACTAGAGGTCTTAAAGCAAAAGCTACCTTAAAATTCCTTTCTCTTGTAAGTGTGGGAGAGGGTTTTCTTGGTATGCTATGGGTTGAAATGCATGGCATTGGAGGTCCCTTCTCGCTGATTTTTTAAAAAATCAGTCCTATGATATCTTACCTATTCTTATGCCATCCTATCCTCAACATGCCCTACCTCCAATTCTATGCTACTATTATTTTGCTTAAAGATTATAATGAGGTGATAGCAAATGTATTAACTATATCAGAAGAGGAGGGGAGAAAAATATGGAACTCAAAATATTGTAAAAATGAATGCTAAAAATTTTCTTGACATGTAACTGGGGGAAAAATAAAATACTATTAAAAAGATTAGAATGAGGGAGGAAATGATATTTGTTTAAATGCATAGAAATTGACATAAAGATTATAAGTTATGCTATGTTCCCCTTAACAAATATAGTGTCTATACTTGGTCTAGGACCAATATTTATAGTGACTAAATTTATCTGTCACTATCTTCATCTCGATTTGTAATGTATAGGCCTTGTCTAAATATACTACCACACCTGCATTCCTAATCTGAAGAGGAGAGATTCATTCCATCTCACCTAGTCTCCTACGTGGACTCCCATCTTCAGGATAGAGAGAAACACCATTTCTTCAGCTCCCATCCAACCACTGGTGCCATTGACAGAGCTGCCTAAATCGTTGAGAGGACTCCACCTTGAGGCCAAACCCTTAGGAATGTTGATAACTTACCTGAACTCATTCTTCAAAGACTAATAAACATCTTGTCATTCATTTCCTCCCCACCCCATTGATTCAGAACTTATAGGTATCATCATTCAAACCTAGTTCTTGGTCTCCTACAGCTTGAGAACCGTTATTCCCATTCCTCTCAACCCAACCCACCCAGTATCCCACCCTAAGGCTACCCACCTCTTCCACTGTGCTTTCTGAAATGCCTGCTCATAGATACCAAACCTTCTTTCATCTTCAATCTTTTCCATTGCCAACCCTTCCATCTTATGGTTTTCACTGAAAATTGGCTACCTCCTGAGACACAGTCTCCCTGGCTACAATTTCCAGCATTGGCTGTACTTTTTCTCATTCCCCCAACTCACTGGTTGAGGTGGGGGAGTTGGAATATTCTTTATTTCCCATTGCCACTTCCATGCTCTCCCTCTAATACCATCACTTGGTCATCTCACCTTCTTTGAAGTTCACTCAATCTATTTCCACTACCAATCAAAATTCTAGTGGCTATTGTCTACTGAACTCTAGGACACTCCTTTTTTTTCCCTCAGTGAGTACAGGGCCTGACACTTAGTCTTTCCCTCCTCCCAATTCCTGCCTTCATACTATGAAACTTCAACATTCTTAATGATACTCTCCCCCAAACTCTAATTTCCCAGTTCTTTTTTAAATTAAATTTTATGTTTATTTTTAGCTTACATCATTCATTTCCACAAGATTTTGAGTTACAAATTTTCTCCTCGTCTTTCCCCTACCCACCACCCCAAAACATTGAACCCACTGTATACCCCCTCCCCCAATCTGCTCTCTCCTACATCCTCTCCCATCCTCCCTCCAACTTTCTGGTAGGGTAAGATGGATCTCCATATCCCAGTGCCTGTATATCTTATTTCCCTGTTGCACGTAAATAATAATAATAATAATAGTTTTTAAAATTTGATTTTAAAACTTGAATTCCATATTCTTTCCCTTCCTCCCTGATCATTCATCCTTACTGGAAAGATAAGCAATTCAATATAGGTTGTACATGTGTAAAACATAGTGGATATATAGTGAAAGACTGACTATATTTCCCTCCGTCCTATCCTGCCTCCCACTTATTCTATTTTCTGCTTTGACCCTGTCCCTTTTCAAAAGTGTGTGCTTCTAACTACCCTGCCGCCCAACCTGTCCTTCCCTCCATCATCCCCCCTCTCATCCCCTTCCCGCTTACTCTCCTGTAGGGCAAGATACCCAATTTAGTGTGTATGTCACTTCCTCCCTAAGCCAAATTCAACGAGAGTAAGGTTGACCCATTCCCTTTTGCCTTCCTGTTCTTCCCCTCCATTGTAACAGTTATCCCTTGCCTCTTCTATATGAGATAATTTACCCCATTCTGTTTCTCCCCATCTCCTCTTATTATATTCATATCTCGCCTCTCAATTTCACCTTTTAAATATCATCCCTTACTATTCAATTGATCCTGTGCCCTCTGTCTATGTATACTCATACACATATATACACACTCACATATGTATTCATATACCCATATACCCTCCTATATAGACATATATGTATGTATACATATATATACATTTATATTCCCTTCAACTATCCTCATACTGAAAAAACTTTCATAAATTACAATTATCACTTTTCCATGTAGAAATGTAAATAGTTCAACTTTAATAAGTTCCTGATAGGGGCGGCCAGGTGGCTCAGCGAGTGTTGGGATGACCTGGGGGATCGAATCTGGGCTCAGATAATTAGCACCACACCCAGAAATAACTGGCCATGTAACCTTGAGCAAGTTACTTAACCCTGATTGCTTAAAAAAAAGTTCCTGATGATTTCTTTTCCCTGTTGACCTTCTCATGCTTTTCTTGCTTCTTGTATCTGAATGCCAAATTTTCTATTCAACTCTGGTTTTTCATCAAGAATGCTTGAAAGTCCTCTATTTCATTGAATGACCATATTTTCCCCTGAAAAATGATACTCAGTTTTGTTGGGGAGGTGATTCTTGGTTTTAATCCCAGCTCCTTTGACCTCCAGAATATCACATTCTAAGCCCTTCAATCCTTCAGTATAGAAGCTGCCAGATCCTGTGTTATCCTGATTGTGTTTCCAAAATATTCAAATTGTTTCTTCTTGGCTGCTTGTAATATTTTCTCCCTGATCTGGGAACTCTGGAACCTGGCTATAATATTCCTAGGAGTTTTCTTTTTGGGATCTTTTCTTTGGAATCTGAATTCTTGCCCTGGGTTCCTTTGCTCTCATAAGTATACTTTTGTCTTATTTTGCTGGAGTCTAGGTTTTCACTATCAAATCTTGGCCCATTCCATATCATACAACCCTTACTGTTCTAGCTCCCCTTTATGTGGCTGTCTTCCTCCATTAGAATGTAAGGGGGAAGAGTCTGACTTTTGTTTGAATCTTCATTCCTTAGTATAATGCTTGGCATATAGTAACTACTTAATACATTTCTCTCTCTTTGTTTCTCTCTCTCTCTCTCCCCTCCTCCTCCTCCTCTTTCCTCTCCTCTCCCCCTTTCCCATTTTCCCCAAGAACCCCATCTCTGACTCAATTCCAAATGGGTCCTAGGGACAGCTAATTGTCCAAGGTTCTATACATTTCCTATGTAGTAATCTACCTTCTTGATCCTTCCATTTTCTATGTTGTAAAAGCTCAAATTTAAATAGGAAGGTTTTCAAAGAATATCCCTTTAAGGATACCTATGGGGAAATGATCCATGCTTAATAAATAGCTAACCAGATTAGAAGGGTAACTGTATTGTTCATATAAAGCAAAAGAATCTTCCCTATTCGAATTAGTCTTTGAGCTCCCAATAGGAATAAAAAAAAAGCACAAACCAGATAATAAATGTTACGGTCTAGTGCATACCCTGCAGATAAAAACCGAAGTTATTGTGGTGTAGAATTCCCATCTTATCGTCCAAAGCAGAAGGGAGGAGCTCTGGAAAACATATTCTCATGGCAAAATCAAGGAAAAGAACTTTTTCCAAAGAGAAAAAATAAAAGCTTTGGATTTCAGACTCCCCCTATCAACATCTGACTCAGAAAAAGAATAAGTTGTCCATTTCTTGCCCCTGTTAAGCTGGATTAATGAAGGGATTGTTTCTCTTCAGTAAGAACCTAGAAGATGTATATCAGTACCTAGCTCATTAGAGTAAAAGAACTTCAGTAAAAGGCCCCCAAATACAAGTATTGTTCAATATGAAAGTCCCATTCAGTTCACATTTCCCACTGTCCCGGCTTACACTTACCAGCACACTCCACACCAAACTTCTCCTTACTGTACTTATCAGAATACAACAACAATTCACATTTATATAGTGACTTTCCTGTTACAGAGTAACACCTTTTCTCATTTGAATCTCATAATAACCCTGTGAAACAGGTATTAACAGTAATGATTATTATCCCTACTCCAGGGAGGCAACAAAGATAGTAGACACAAATTGTTTATAGCACTTCTTTTTGTTGTGGCAAAAAATTAGAAGTTGAAGGGATACCCATCAATTGGGGAATGGCTGAACAAGTTGCAAGTTTGTGATTGTGATAGAATACTATTGTGGTATAAGAAGAGATGAATAGGATAATTCCTGAAAAACCTAGGAAGATTTATATGAACTGATGCAAAGTGAAGTGAGCAGAACCAGGAGAACACTATACACAGTAAAAGCAATATTGTAAGGTTGATCAACTGTGAAAGACTTAACTCCTCTGATCAAGACAATAAACCAAGACAACTCCAAAGGACCTATGATGAAAAATGTTATTCATATCCAAAGAGGGAACTGATGAATTCTGAATGCAGAATGAAGCATATTTTTAAATTTCCTTTATTTTTATTATCTTATTTTATTTTTGTTTTCTTTTGTGATATGGCTAATATGGAAATACATTTGGCATGACTTTATATGCATAATCAAAATCAAAGACTTCTCAAGGAGGGAATAGAAGAAGGAGGGAAGGAAAGAATTTGAAATAAATTTTTAAAAAAAATTATTGTTAAAAAATGTTTTGGGGCGGCCAGGTAGCACAGTGAGTAAGAGCACCAGCTCCAGTGTTGAGAAGACCTGGAGATCGAATTCTGGGCTCAGACACTTAGCACCCACCCAGAAACACCTGGCCGTGTAACCTTCAGCAAGTTACTTAACCCCAATTGCTTAGGGGCGGCCAGGTGGCTCAGCGAGTAAGAGCACCGGCTCCAGTGTTGGGATGACCTGGATCAAATCCGGGCTCAGATACTCAGTACTACACACCCAGAAATAATAACTGGCCGTGTAACCTTGAGCAAGTTACTTAACCCCAATTGCTAAAAAAAAAAAAAAAAAAGTTTTACATGTACTTGAGGAATATTTAATAAAATTTTAAAAAGGGAAAAAAGGAGTTCATTTGAAATTTTTAGGTTTTTTTTCCTTTGGCATGATCTATTTCTTACATGAAAATTCTATACTTCTGGAAAGAGTGACAAATTAAATTACTCCATACCAAAGTAGGAATGGTTTCCTCTTAATAGAGCAAATGGGTAAGGTCAGAGTTTTGTCTTGTCTTGCTGAAGAAGGAAAGGCCTAAAAAGGAGGAAAGGGGAAACATCTGAAAACTAGCTTAGCTTCACTGTCTATCAGGAATCAGTGTTCTTAATCCTTTGATATTTGGATAGACCCCTTTGATATTCGTGGGGTTTTTGCTTTTTTTTTTTTTTGGAGGGGGGAAGGCTGGGCAATTGGGGTTAAGTGACTTGCCCAAGGTCACACTGCTAGCAAATGTTAAGTGTCTGAGGCCGGATTTGAACTTGGGTCCTCCTGACTCCAGGGCCTGTGCTCTATTCACTGCACCACCTAGCCACCCCAACCACTTTAATATTCTAATGAAATCTATGGCCCTCATCTAAGAATAGTATTTTTAAATGTATAAAATAAAATACATAGGATCACAATAGAAACCTATCACACTGAAATATAGTTATCAAGATATTTTTAAGTTCATGATCTTCAGATTAGGAACCCCCATATGAGAACGTCTATTTTGTGCTAGAAGGGAACCTCAAAGGTCATCTAATCCAACCTTTCATTTCATTAATGATATTGAGTCTCATCAAGGTTAGATGACCTGTTACAGTGTCAAACATAATAAGCATCAGAAATAGGATTTAAACACAGTTTCTGTGACTCTAAGTACAAAGATGTTTATACTGCACCACACAAGACTATGAGTCAGCAGTTCTCAGATCTTTGGTCTCAGGACCCCTTTACACTCTTAAAATTGTTAGAAGATACACCAAAGGGCTTTTGTTTGCAGGAGTTATATTGATGGGTGTGCTGGTAAATGTTTAATCCATTCCCTAGTCAAAAAAAATGCCCAAGACACTTAAGCTTAATCTGAATTATGAACATTTTCTCCATTGCTTTCTTGTCTAGACCATCAGCAAAATAATAAATCAAGCCTTGATTACCCTAAATGTATTTACTGATTTTTGAGGTGTAAATGCTCACACTGAAAATGTAACAAATAGCTCTCCCCAGTCAGGCTGGTACCACACACTCCTGTGTACATTTTTTTCCCCTTCCCCCTCCCCCCCAGTTACTAAATATTTACCAGCACAGCACTGAATATTTATCAATATTTACTATGTTAGAAAAATTTAAATCTTAGTATTATTATGAATATAGTTATGATTTAATGGACTCTAAAAGGATCTCAGGGATATCCAGGGAGGGGTCCTTGGACCACACTTTGACAACTGCTGCTATATGCAATATCCTTCCCTTTAATTTTGTGTTTAATTCTTAAATTGGTCAAATGAGCAAATTTGAATTCTGCTCATTCAC
This sequence comes from Petaurus breviceps papuanus, assembly GCF_028583685.1. Lineage (NCBI taxonomy): Eukaryota > Metazoa > Chordata > Mammalia > Diprotodontia > Petauridae > Petaurus > Petaurus breviceps. Next base: position 95,872,048 of record NW_027186304.1, on the reverse strand, counting down.
TTGGACCTAATCTTCTAGCATTTTTAAAACTAGTTCAAGATTCATTTAAATTCTGTCTTTCTAGAGACTATTGCACTAGACTTTCAATGAGAGTTGGAAAAATCCTGATATTTGGAAATCTCACTGAAACTGCCTCCACAGGAGACAACTCCATTGTCCCAGTGTGTGACAAGCCCAATCTCAGAATTTTGCATATCATTTTCTATGCAGCTAATAACTTGAAATAGTTAAGAACTAATCATCTCAGCATGGTAATATACCTGCTGTTCTAGGCTAGGCAGAAGATAATTACAACTTAAAGTATCAAAGAAAAGAAAGAAAGAAAATATAATGTAATCCCTTTTTGAGAATGGGCCCAATTGTGGAAAAATCATATGAACAAGATTTCAGAAATGCTTGTCTTGTGACACAGATGTTAGCTTCCTTGAAGAAGAGAGAGATAGCCTTAGGCCAGTATCCAATCTGAAGTCTCACCTAATCAAAGAAGCTCATTGACACCCCTCCCCCACCCCTGCCCAGGAATGGAAGCCAGAAACTCATTAAGAGAAGGCACCCTAAATGTTCCAAGTCCTGAAAAGTACCCAGTCAAGCAGAGAACCCCATAAAAGAAAAAAAGCAAAGTTGTTTTTTTTTAAGATCAGGGGACAATTCTGTTTGGCTCTGACCACAGAGAGACAGATGGCCCTGGCAGGATGTTCTAAGATCTGACAGAGGACAGCAGACAGACGATGGCTGTGCTTGTTTAAGCCCACCATCAGTAAAAGAGGTAAGCAAGCCATTGCAAAGGAAAATAGATGCATTTCGTTTATGGGTTTCAGGAAGTAAGTGGAAGTGTGACAGGGTAGATGTGACAATGAAACATTTTCATCTTTTCATGGGTACATGGTTTTAGAAGCCCAACATATGTGTTTGTTGTGTTTTTACTAAATTAAAAAGGTAACAACTCACTGGAGACTCAGATTTGCAAAAGCAAAACAAGGGTCCTTATTTGTTTATAATGAGAAGATCCAAAACACAAGCCTGCCTGCATGTTTGAGATATGAGGACCCAGGCCTTACATGCCTTATATTATGGCCTCTTATCTACTGAGTTACTTTCTAGCTATGACCTATTGAATTCACTTTCATATCACTATCAGATTAATCTTCTTGAAGGACAACCCCAATTATGTCATTTCCCTACTGAAAAATATTGTCTCAGTATTGAAAACCTTGAAAAACTTGACCCAACCTACCTTTCCATATTCCTCCCTCTTTTCTCAGGCTGCTTGGTTAAGACCACTTTCCACTCTTAAAATTATTCGTGATTCACCAAAGATCTCCCTTTCACATACACTATAACCTAACCAATTTGGAATACTTGGAATTTCTTGAATATATCCTGAGCTATACCACCTCCACACCTTTCCCCAAACTGTTCACTTCAACTAAAATGTTTCAACCCCCTCCATGAATTTTTATAGGAAAGTTAACAGGGAAGTCAAGTCCCTCCACCTTGTTTCTATGTCTACATGTTCCACCAAATCAGTAAAAGTCTCTGCAGTTTTAGCTGATGTTTAGGGTGAAATCCAAAATCCTTATTGCATAAGCCATCATGTATTTAATAACATAATTAATTAGTATGACTTTCTGAGCCAAGCCTTCTAGTATGACACTGAAAGCCGAAAACAGAGCTGGAAACAAGGTTCTAAAGAGGTAAGTTTAGGCTTGATGTCAGGAAAAACTTGCCAGTAATTAGTTATCCAAAGGTACAATGGGCCAGCTTCAGTGGGTGCAAGTTCCCCCTCCCTAGAGGTCTTCAAACACAAGCTAAATTATACCCCGTCAGATTTGTTCCAATGGGAACACCTGTTTGGTCACATGTTGGACCAAATGGCCTCTAATGTCCCTTCCATCTCAGAGATTCTGTAAGAATAAAACATTTGTCAAGTCTGAAGTGCTTTAAGCAATTTGCTGTCTCCTTGGGAGAATTCACAGGCTTCCTGCTCTCTTTCACAAGGTTTTCAGAATCAGTATGATTCCTTGTAGATCCATGGGTACTGTTAGTGCTACTTAGAAGTGCCTCCATTTATAAGACATCTTTCCATTTTCATTTGTGCTATTGAATTTGTATCACAATTTTGTACATATTGCTACAGCCATATTTGTCTTATCGACATATATGTTGGGCACTATTCATTCTATAAATTAAAAAAAGATTCTAATAAGCATGAGAGAAATGAGAAGTAAAATAATTATTCTTACTTGGAATACAGTAGTATCTTCATGAATTGATATCTAAATAGTCATAACCTTCTATTCATTCAAATTTCTTTCCTGGATTTACTTTATTATGGAGGGATAAATGACAACAAAATAAACATGTTAAAAATGCTTTTGCTACTATCTGATCTTTCCAATTTCCTACAACCTGAAGAAATGTAAGATCCTAAATCATCAAACACAGAGTGAATTAAGTTTAGTTTATTGAACTCTTATTATGACTGGAAAATGGAGTAATCTATTTTTAAAATTTTTTTAAATTTTATTTATTTATTTTTAGTTTTCAACATTCATTTCCATAAGATATTGAGTTACAAATTTTTCTCCCTGTTTCTCCCCTATCTCCCACCCCAAAATAGTGAGCCTACTGAAGACACTTTCCTCCAGTCTGTTCTCTCTTATATCCTCCCCCATCCTCCCCCTAACTTTCTAGTAGGGTAAGGTGAATTTCTATACCCCAGTGCCTGTATATCTTATTTCCCAGTTGTATGTAACATACATTAACATTTGTTTTTTGAAACTTTGAGTTCCAGATTTTTTTCCTTCTTTATTCTTCACCCACTCCCACTGGGAAGAAAAGCAATTCAACATAGGTTGTACATGTGTAGTTATGCAAAACATTTCCATAGTAGTTATATTGTGAAAGACTAACTATATTTCCCTCCATCCTGTCCCTCCCCCCACTTATTCTATTTTCTCCTTTTATCCTGTCCCTTTTCAAAAGTATGTGCTTCTAACTACCCTCTCCCCCAATCTGCCCTACCTTCTATCATCTCCTCTCTTATCCCCTTCCCCACTGCTTTCGTGTAGGGCAAGATATCCAATTGAATGTGTATGTTATTCATTCCCTCCTTAAGCCAAATTCATTGAGAGTAAGGTTGACCCATTCCCTTTTACCTTCCTGCTCTTTCCCTCCATTGTAACAGTGTTGTCTTGCCTCTTTTATACAAGATAATTTACCCTAATCTATCTCTCCCTTTCTCCTTTTCCCAATATATTCCTCTCTCACCTCTTAATTTTATTTTTAAGATATCATCTCTTCATATTCAAACCATCCTGTGCCCTTTGTCTATGTATACATGTACACACATATGCACACACTCACATATATATTTATACACACATATACCCTCCTATATATATACATCTATGTATGTATACATATATATTCCCTTCAACTATCCTCATATTGAGAAAAGTCTCATGAGTTACAATTATAGTTTCTCCATGTAGGAATGTAAATAGATCAACTTTAATAAGTTCCTTATAATTTCTTTTTCCTGTTTACCTTCTCATACTTCTCTTGCTTCTTGTAATTGAAAGTCAAATTTTCTGTTAAGCTCTGGTTTAATCATCAAGAATGCCTGAAAGTCCTCTATTTCATTGAATAACCATATTTTCCCCTAAAGCATTATACTCAGTTTTGCTGGGTAGGTGATTTTTGGTTTTAATCCTAGGTCTTTTGAACTCCGGAATATCATATGCCAAGCCCTTCAATCCCTTAATGTAGAAGCTGCTAGATTTTGTGTTATCTTGATTGTGTTTCTACAATATTCAAATTGTTCCTTCCTGGCTACTTGTGATATTTTCTCCTTGATCTGGGAACTCTGGAATTTGGCTATGATATTCCTAGGAGTTTTCTTTTTGGGATCTTTTTCAAGACGTGACTGGTGAATTCTTTCAATTTCTATTTTGCCTCTGGTTCTAGAATATCTGGGCAATTTTCCTTGAGAATTTCTTGAAGGATGATTTTTAGGCTCTTTTTTTGATCATGGCTTTTAGGTTGTCCAATAATTTTTAAATTATCTCTCGTGGATCTATTTTCCAGGTCAGTGGTTTTTCCAATGAGATATTTCATATTGCCTTCTATTTTTTCATTTGTTTGGGTCTGTTTTATAGTATCTTTATTTCTCATAAAGTCATTAGCTTCCAATTGCTCCAATCTAATTTTGAAGGAATTATTCTCTTTAAGTGAGTTTTTGAAATTTCTTTTCCATCTGGCAAATTCAGCTTTTTAAGGCATTCTTCTCCTCATTGGCTTTTTGGACCTCTTTTGCCATTTGAGTTAGTCTACTTTTTAAGGTGTTATTTTCTTCAGAATTTTTTGGGGGTCTCCTTTAGCAGGCTGTTGACTAGCTTTTCATGATTTTTGTGCATCATTCTCATTTCTCTTCCTAGTTTTTCCTCCACTTCTCTTACTTGATTTTGAAAATCCTTCTTGAATTCCTCCATGGCCTATGACTAGTTCATATTTTTCTTGGAAACTTTTGACGCAGGAGTTTTGACTTCATTGTCCCCTTCCAGTTCCATGCTTTGATCCTTTTTGTCCCCAAAAAAGGATTGTATGGTCTGATTGCACTTCCTCATCTTGCCAATTATTTGACTTTTGAGCTCTTTGACATGGTAGAATTCTACTTACAGAAGGGAGAGAGTTTTGTCCCAAATTTCTGGGGTTTTCACAGCTATTGGAGCTATTAGTTGGGTGCCCTCTCTACACCCCCCACAAGCTCTGGCACACTGGACATACACCCCAGGACCACCACCCAAGACCATGATCCAGATTCAGGCAGGTCAAAGCAAGAGTGCTTACCCTCTGAATAGTTGCTTGGTTTCCCTACGATCTGCAGGCCAGGAGCTCTGAAAGCAGCCACATGGCACTGCCTCACCTCCTGCCATTTCTTGTCCCAGGGGCAGGGGCCAGAACATGCTGTTCCTTAACCCTTTCAACAGAGTTCCCAACTTTGTCATTTATGGGTTGTAGAGTCTGGAATCTTCCACAGCTGCTGGTGATTCACTCTCCTGAAGTCTGCTCTGGCCAGTCTGGGCGCTGGTCAGGGCCTCCCTGGGGCCAGAACCATGACTCACTGGGGACTGCACTAGGCTCCCAGCACACTGCAATAGACCTTTCCTGTCAGCCTTCCAGGCTGCCTTCAGTGAGAGATTTGTTTCTCTCTGTCTCTTTGTGGGTTCTGTAGCCTTAAAATTTTTTTAGAGTCATTTTTTTTACAGGTATTAGAGATGGTTGAAGCCAGAGCCCATGCCAAGTTTCTGCTTTTGCTCTGCTATCTTGGCTCTGCCCTTAAATGCTTTTATTTTTCCCACTCTGAATGTAAGCATCAACAAACGTGAACAATTTCACCATACACTGAAGAACAGAAAAAAGAATTGTTTTGTGTTACTCTGAACCTCTCTTGTGTATACTTCATTTTTTTTTAATGCTATAAAGGAGATTGAGTTTCAAAGGCAAAAAGACCTGGGGTCAAGTCCTATCTCTATCACATACTAGCTTTGTGACCCAGGGCAAGTCACTTAAACTCTCAGTGCTCTAAGCAACTTTCTATAACTATAAGCTGCTAGCAAGTTGCCAATCTATATTAGTAGAGGCATTTTCTTTCCTGGGAGCTTCTAATCTGATAGAGTAAAAAAATAAACCATGTTGAAATAAAAATCACTAACTTCTCAGTTAAGGAAAATTCAATTGCTATAAATACTTCATTCCTGAGCATTCTGTTTAATCAAGGGTTAATTAAGGAATTAGAAGACTAATTTAAGTCATTTAGTTGATTTAGCATAATATAGCTATCTGCCTTCCCCTTACATCCTCACTCAGTCTCCTCTAGTCTTTCTTATGATTAATATTGTAGACCAATGAGAATGGAGCCCTGACCCTGCTTCTTTACAGGCAGCACAGAGAGCATTAGCCAGTTAAATGAGAGTAGGATCTTTTGGGGAGGGGAGAAGGAGGGCTCATCATACCAGGAATTCACTAGGGGTTAGGAAGAGAAACAGGCAATTAATATGAGAATATGACTCAGAGTTCAATAATGTAGATCCTGGGAATATAAGCCAGGAATAAAACCCGAGGAAATTCCAGGCATGGAAAGATAGTCTCTATAGGAATCAAAGTATCATGTTAGGGCATAGGATGAGAAAGCTAGACTATACGTTCAGGATCTTAGGGCAGTAGGGAAAGCTATACAATCCTTAAACTGGATTGAGAGGCATATTATAGAGGATTATGGAGATAATAACGCACTCTGCCCTCATGTTCTTGGGTCACATATGGGTTATGGTCTAGAGTTCTGGCATCACATTTTAGGAAGGACACTGATAGGTTAGAGAGCCTTCAGGGTAGGGAAACCAGGATGGGGAAAGAAGCCTTAAATTCGTGCCACATGATGACTATTTGAAGGAATGAATGATGTAAAGCCTAAAGAAGGGAAGCTATCTTCAAGTATAGGCATTAGACTTCATCTGTTTGAACTCAGAGGCTGAACTATGAGCATTGGATAGAAGTGGCCAAGATGCTCGATGTAAGGAAAAACTCCCTAACCACTACAGTTATCCAAAAGTTTAGTGGGCCATCTTGAGTGGAAATGGGCTTTGCTCTCTGTAGAGGTCTTTGAGCAAAGACCTCATGACCATTCATCAGGTATGCTGTAGAGGAGATTCTTGGTCAGGAATGGGTTGGACTAGAGTCCCTCTGAGGCCCCTTGCAATTTGACAATTTTGTGGCTTTCTCTAAGCTCCAGGAAACAGGCAGATGAGCTGAGAAATCAAAGATGGGGGATAACTCAGTGGGGGTTGGGAATACAGACTCCCCTAATAGTGTCTGACAAGCGTCATCAGCTATGGGCCATTTTTATATAAAGGCAGCACCTATATCTACTCATACTTCTACAGTCAGTCATACATCCCAGCAACGGGCCCTAGACACTTGTTAAGAGTATTTGCAATGGTGCATCTGATGACAACAAACAACAGAAAGTGTTCCCAACATTGACTGTGCTTTGCAGCAATTATTTCCCCCAACAAGTATAGACTGGTAGATATAAGCACAAATGCTGATGTTTGTGTAAAGTATCTTAAGTCTCACATTTGTCAGCACATTGTATGTTTAGACCACAAAACTAAAAAGTGAGCATGAACCACGATAAATCTGTATTTTGACCAGATCATACATCATTCTTACTTGAACTTGGTACAAAGTGTCTCTTTCACCTCCTCTTCCATTATTACTTCCTTTAAAAGTGGTGAACAGGCACAACCAGTATTCCATGATGTGGCATGTTATATGTTTCAAGTTTAGTTTGGCTTTGCTTTTAATCCAGCATTGTGTAGTTAATCATTCTGAAATGGTATCATGTGTTTTTCCTCAGCTTTCTCAAACATAATATTTTTTTACAAATTAATTTATTTATTTTTAGTTTGCAACATTGATTTCCATAAGTTTTAAATTTTCTCTGCCTCTCTCCTCTCCCCCCTTCCCAAGATGGCATGCAATTCAATATAGGCTCTACATATGCATTCTTATTAAAAATATTTTCAAATTAGTCAAAACATAATTTTTTGAAAAAAAATGGTTCAAGGGGTGGCTGGGTGGCACAGTGAATAGACCACTGGCCCTGGAGTCAGGAGGACCTGGGTTCATAGCCTGTCTCAGACACTTAACACTTACTAGCCTTGTGACCTTGGGCAAGTCACTTAACCCCAATTCCCCTGCCTTTCCCCCTCCAAAAAGCAAAAAGAAAGAAAGAATGGTTTAAAACTGACCGATGATATTTTTTAAAATTAAAATCCTAAAAAATTGGTTTTGAGAAGAGAAACATTAGCATCATTCATCATATATTCAATTTCCATTAAATTTTCTATTTAAATTTTTATTTTTCCACAGCCTAATTCCTCTTATGTCTGCTCTGATTTTGTTTTCTGGTTCTGGATATGAAGGCCTATGCCAATTACAAGGTAAAATTAAGTCTACATCAATTCTCTATAAGCAAACCAGTTGCTATCTTCCACACCTCCTGTAATTCAACAGAGAAATCACTAGATGGCAGAACTATACCTTAGGTGTAGTGTCTAAAACAACAGGAGCTCTTCTTGACCATTACAATTAATGACTTTTTTCACCTTACAATTACAAATAAGAACAATGCTTTGAGGTATGTACTTCCACTCAAGTCTGGCTTGATATTGGCATGATCTTAATTTCACATAAAGTTCAAGTGGAAAAAAAAATTATCTCTAGATTACTTAACTCAGTAATTTACCGTTTCAAAGTTTGAATATCTCTAAAAATGCATGGTCAAAATGTATATTTCATACATTACAAAATATCAGATTTCACAGAAGAGGGAAATAAGATTATTCATTTCTTCTAATTCTTTCCAATAAAGTATCGGTTATATAATTGCGCAAATCTCTGATCTCAGATGACAGTTCTTGATTTTGTTTGTCTGTCATTGACAAGTTAGTTTGCAAACCTTAAAGTACTACATGGATACTAGCCATCATCATCATCACCATCATCATCATCACTATCTTATTCTTATCTGTTCCACTGAGTTTTAGAAAAAGCAACACACTGCAGGAAGGAGAAGGAAGCAAAGCTAATTATCAAAGCTTCCTTTCCCTTCAAACTAAACCACATCAACATTTCAAACTCTTTGTAGAAAGGACTTCTTTCAATACTTTGTGTCTATTCAACCCCTTTCTGCTTCAGCCTGCTATGACCTAAAATTACTTGAGAATATAATGTATCACAACCTGAATATTAGATTTGACGAGGGTAACTATAAACAATACAAAATCCAACATACAAATTCAAGAAAATAAGTCAGGTTACTCCAGTTTAATTTTTTTTAATCACATGTAGATAGTTTAAGGCTTATTCCAAAAGATTAAAACCAACTCTTGAACACATGTTGGCCTTGCACAAGGCTGGCCTCTATGTCCAGATGCATTCCTGTCTTCTCTCTGCCTCTTAAAATCCTTAGCCTTATTCAAAGGTCAGTTCACATACCACTTCCTGTGGGGAGCCTTTATTGATTGCACAAGTTATTAGAGTTCTCCTCCTCTTCAAATTAACATATATTTTATTATCTGTTTTCATTTTGTAGCCCCCAGTAGAATGCTGAATGAAGTTTTTCATTTTGTTTTCCCAGTACCTAACCCAGTGCCTTATAAAATAGTAAGTGCCTAATAAATGCTTACTGAAATGGATTGGATTGGAATATATAGTAGAATATATATATAGTAGAAGTCCTTCCCCCAAGGTTATCTTCTATCAGATGAAAGGTGAATTTCCCAATCTAAATAATGACTTACTGAATGCAACCAAATCTCTTGTATTGGACAATCCATAAAGGAAAAGACCGGATATATCGAGCTATTGTCAGAAGCTCCAGGAAAAGGATGGTAAACATGGGGTATGCCTGGCTACACAATCCTACTTCATTTCCTGACAATTCAGCTGCCACACAATCTGTAAAATAATATGAAACACTTTATTCTTCACATTTTCAAAAAAGGAACTCCCTATTTATTTATGGTACTTCTCCCTGCCTATTTACCCTCACCTCCACCTTCACCATCACTCTCAGAAAACAAAAAAATAAAAGTTGGCTTTGGATGAATCCAGCTTTTATCACTTCAGGTGAAAATATCAATGTAGAACACAATAGGAAACTTTGATTCTGAAATGAGAAATGATAGAGAGCATTTAGAACCATGTAGGTAAGGAAAATGGCATGTTGTTTTGCTAAAATATGCCCCATTAGACCATGAGCTCCTTGAGAGTAGGGTCTGTTTTTTGCCTTTGTTTTTTATTCCCAGTGCTTAACATAGTGCCTGATATATAAGAGGTGCTTAATAAGTGCTTTTTGACTTGACAGTAGGCTGTGACATTTAAGGAAGATTCAGACTATGATAAATCCAATACATGGAATCTATCAGAATAAGTATATAATAGGTTTATATATATATATATATATAATGTGTGTGCATTTATGTGTGTATATCTATATTACATAATTTAGATAGATTATTAAGATAGGAATATACCTATTATTTTATTAATATAAAGAATTACCAGATAAGGACATTCCATCTACCAATGTAAGATTTTTCTACAATTTATATTTTTAGATTTATCTAAAGCATCAAAATGTTAATTGACTTGCCCAGCATCACACAGCCAATACATAACTGAGGTAGGGCCTGAACCCAAGTATTCCTGGTTTAGAGACCCTGTCTCTAAGCATTGTATCACATATATAAATTATTTGAATATGGAAAAAGGACTGTCATCAGTCCCATATCATCAACTACCTAGTGGTTATTTTAAATTAGATTTCCCATATGCATCTCAAAGTTATCAAGTCCAAAACAGAACTCATTTTTTCCCAAAAATTCTTTCCTTTTTTGAATTTTGCTATTATTGTCAAAGGTGCTACTATCCTCCCAGTCACCTAGATTTGAACCCTTGGTGTCATGCAAAGCTCCTCACTCTCACACACCTCACATATCTAATCTGTTGCCATATCTTGTCCCTTCTACTTTTGCTATGTCTCATATATGTCCCCAGAGCTACCTTAAATCAAGCCCTCATCGCCTCTCACCAGGACTGTTGTTTTGATTGGTTACTCTGTTTCAGGTCTCTTCCAACTCCAATCCATCCTTTACTTAGTTGCTAAAATCAATTTCCTAAAGTATAGATTGGACTATGTTTCTTCCCTTTCTTAATAAATTCCAGTCATTCCCTACTACCACCAGGCCATCAAGTCCAATATCTTTGTTTTACAGATGAAGAAATGGGAGGTCAAAGAATGTTAGTGGTTTTTCCAGGTCACACAGGTAGTAAGTGTCCAAAGCAGTATTTGAACCCAAGTCTGTTGCCTCCAGAGTGAATACTCTTTTCCATTGTACCAGGCTGCCTCATGGCAATATTGAGAGGAAGATACTACAGTCCTTATTAGGTACACTTTATAAATAAAGAAAATGAAGTTCAGAGAGATTAATTAACTGTTCCACAGTCACACAACTAACAAATGGCAGGGGTGGGATTCGAACCCAGGTCTTCCTGACTCTTATTCTAGCTTTTTACCTGCTATATCATATAGCCTATATCATGAATGGTGTAACTGATGGAGACCTAACCTTGAGTTTGTTTGAATCTATCTTCTGACATGCACTAGCTGTGAGACTCTGAATAAGTGGTTTAACCTTTCTGAGCCTCAGTTTCTTCATCTCTAAAATGGAGTTAATAATATCTGTAGCACCTACGTCATAGGGCTGTTGTGAGACTCAAATGATGGGTATGTCTTTTGGAAACATCCAATACTCACTCTCCACTTCAGTGTTGCATGAAATCGTAGCCCTCAAAATCAGCCCTTAGCTGATGTGCCATCTGGAGGAGGAAAGGAGAAGGAAGCACAGGACCCAAAGTGTGGGTTCTTCCAGTGAAATCACACCCATACAGAGGATGTTTGTTGTTCAGATTTACTTTTTGATGCCTACCATGGATTTGCATAGACCTTGGGTTGCTGTTCTAGCACACTCAGGGGAAAACATTTCCATTGCTCTTTCCAGAAAAGGAACATATCCAGTTCATGAGGACACGTGACTCTATGTGTTGATGCACAATATTTAATACTCTTGTCCCACTTTTTATATGTCAACATCAGTTCTATCTGTCTAAAAGGCATTCTAATAGAAATAAAAAAACATGCCTAAATCTCCTTGTATGATATCTAGCTCACCTCCATATATAATTTAATAAATGTTTCTTGATAAGGTGGTAGTGATGGTGGTGATGGTGATGGTGATGATGATGATGATGATGATCACAGGCTGCTAGGCAGCACAGTGGATAGAGTACTAGACCTGGAGTCAAGAAGACCTGAGTTCAAATATGTCCTCAGTCACTTACCATTTGGCTCACCCTTTGCAAATCACTTAACCTCTTCCAGACTCAGTTTTCCCATCTGTAAAATGAGGATAATAATAGTACCTACCTCCCAGAGCTGTTTTGAGGATTAAATGAAATAATAGTTCCAAAACATTTCACAAACCTTAAAGGGCTGACTATTGTTATTATTAAAGAGAATGTAAATCATGACAGACATGATGGTGGTGAAAGTGATATAGTGGGTGATAGAGATGATGGTGGCATAGAAATGGTGATAAATTCAGTAAAGATGATAATGATGGTTATGACAAATGGTAGTAGATTGATTAGTATATTGGTGATATGATTTTTAATGGATTCAATGATTATCTCTTTTCAGATGGTGAAGAAATCTATCTGCAGCCCACAGTTCTGTATCATTAACCTCCTTCTGCACATCTCCACCTAGACATTCTATCAGATGTTCCATGATTTCCATCATCTCAAACTCAAAGCATCTAAAATATCATGAACTTTCCACTAAAACCCATTGCTTCTCTTGATTTCCTTATTTCTATAGAGGGTGACACCACCCTTCCAGTCACTCACTATACTTCCAGTCACTCCAATAACCTCAACTCTTCCTTCTCCCTAACTCCAATAAGTTTCCAAGTCATATCCATTCTATCTTTGCAACATCTCTTTCATAGATCCTATTCTCTTAGCTTACATGGACATTCTTTTTTGGACCCTCATCAATTCTCCCATTCATTCATTCATTCATTCACTCTTCAAGAAACTTCAATGTCTCCATATTTAGCTCTAGGGCAAAATACAAATTTCCATTTGGTATATCAAGCCCTTTGCAATTTGGCTTCTATTGATCTTCCCAGAATAATTTCACATCACTCCCACTCATTCAAGGATGTGATGGAACCAGCTCAGATAGGCTCTTATGAGCCAATTGATAAAATTTCAGTGTGAGCATTTACAATCTGGAAATAAGCAAACACTACAAGTTAGGGTTTGATTTATTTTGTTCATTGTATAGACTTAAGAAAGTGATGGAGAGGATGGCTAGGTGACACAGTGAGTAAAGTGCTGGCCTGGAGTCAGGAGGACCCAAGTTCAGTTCCGGCCTCAGACACTTAATACCCACACAAAAATACTAGCCGTGTAACCTTGGGCAAGTTGTTTAACTCCAATTGCCCTCCAAAAGGCAAAAAAAAAAAAGAAAGAAAGAAAAAGAAAGTGATGGAGAGAATGTTAATAATGAAGATTAAATTTCAAAATGTGTCATGAGTAATATTTTTTTATTAGCTGGTTGTTGAAGATTTACCAATGCATTCATGTGACTCATGGAATCTATATTCAACCAAATCATACAATGTAGCTATTGCCTAAACTCAACATTCCACTTCTGGTCTTGTCCTCACACAGAAAGTGTCCCATCTATCTATTTCTCTCCCTCTTCATTTCTGCTTCTTGAAAATCTTTGATCTATTCAGGTCTTAATTTAAATTCCACATCCTGTATGAGCTCTTTCCTGATTTCCCATTAGGGGTTAGCTGTTTTCTCGCCTCCAATATTACTTTAAATTTACTTTGTTTATATTTCTATCTATCTTTGTATATGTTATTTCACACCCCATTCCCAATAAAATAGACTGTGCCATTTGAGAAGGGCTAAAGATATGACAAAATTAGTAGGCATGCTTATCAAGAATCACGAGATGCTGTTTTTGCACTTTTTTTGTTTGAATCTTCTTGTACAAAATAACTAATATGGAAATGTTTTACATCATTGAGCATGTATAATAAATGTCAGATTGTTTACCATCTTAGGGAGGGGATAATGAAGAAGGAAAGAGGAATAGAATTTGGAACTCAAAACCTTACAAAAAAAAAAACCCAAATGTTAAGAATTGTTTTTAACATGTAATTGGGAGTAAAAAATTAAATATTTTTTTAAAAAGAATCACATGAAAGATAATCTAGGGATAGACTGATAGATATACATATATGTAACTTACATAAATACTATAGACATAATGTACATAATTATACAATATGTAATATACTATATGCAGTTATGAATCATCATTTAAAAATGAAAAAAAAAAAAACCAGAAGCCAGGGGAAACATTTAAATGTGGAAAAGCAAAGTATATAATAAGGTCTATTTCATCTTTGTTCTTGTAAACCCACTGTCTAGCTTAGTGCCATGTACATGATGGATACTTAATAAGTGATTATTGAATTCCATTGAATTGAGTTGAATTTGATGGTGCTGATAATGGTGATTCAAGGTGACACAATGGAGAGAGTTCTGCACCTGAGGCAGAAAGACTCTCATTTTCCTGAGTTCAAGTATGACCTCAGACACTTCCTAGTTTTGTGGCCCTGGGCAAATCACTTAACTTTGTTTGCCTCAGTTCTCATCCTCTTCAAGAGCTGGAGAAGGAAATGGCAAACCACTCCAATATCTTTGCCAAGAAAACCCCAAATGGAGTCATGAAGAGTCAGACTTGACTGAAAAATAACTGAATGACAACAACAACAAAAATAGTTATTGAGATGGCAATCACAGTTGGTGTGATGTTAACAGTGATGATGGTAATGAATAAGAATCCCTCATACATGATAGGTTCTTAATAAATTTTCTCTATAAGCCATATTTATACCCTTTGACAACTCCATCTTACATAGAGACATATCTTAAATATGTAAGTCCTTAATATCAAACTTGACAAGTTCTCTAGACTGCAAAGAGGATCAACGATGATCATGAAAGATAGTTTGAGGTCTCTGAAGCTATTTAATAATATATTCTTCCTTCCCAGGATGAGACCAGGTATCCCTGTCTTCAGTGGCATTATGTAAACACCAATAGGTCCTTCCAGCCCAAGATGTAAAATGAGACATTTATTTTGGGGATATGGTCAATGTGGAAACTAATTTTGCTTGATTACACATATTTGTAATTATAAGGGATTTGTTAATGAGGGGAAAGAAGAAAGGAAATAAGCATTTATTTCATAAGCCTACTATGTGCTGTGCTAAGTGCTTTACAAATATTATCTCATTTAGTCTTCATAACAATGTTGTGATGTAGGTCCTATTATTATCTCCATTTTATAGATGAAGAAACTGAGGCACACAGACCTTAAATGACTTGCCCAGGGTTACATAGCTAGTAAGTGTCTGCAACCTGTTTTTTTTTTTTTTAACTTAAATCGTCCTAACTCTGGGTCCAATGAACCACCAAGATGTCTGACGGGCTGGGAATGAAGAAGAAGAATAAAGCAGGAGTAAGAATAGAGGTCCTCTTCTTCTTGCTCCTCTAAAAAAAGAGAATCAAACATAAAACATCACAATCAGGACAATTTTGTAAGTTATATGCTGAATTTATTACAGTCTTTAAAAGTAAAACGAACTCTGCAAAACAGATTCACAGTTTTGTTTATAATCCTCTTGTTTGCAAAGTTTATGAAATGCTTATCTTATTTGCTGTTTGTTAAGCTCAAAATTTTTTTAAACATGAATTTTTTTTTTAAATTTGGCCATACATATTGCCCCACTAATCTGTTTGGACACCTTTTCTTGGTGGGAGTAATGTGCAGTGCACAGGCATGAAGAATCTAAGTTGAGTTACCAATGATATTCATGTGTCTGCCCTTTCTGCCTTGTTCCTCAGTCTGGTTATGTACTGATTTCTGTACTGGTGAATGGTGGAATTTACTTGTGGGAAAGTGTCATAGTCAATTTGACAGTTTATTAATCACAAAATAACAATAAATCTCTGGCTTAAATAAAAGGAATGGAGAAAGGAAGGAAAGGAGGAAGGAAGGAAGGAAGGAAGGAAGGAAGGAAGGAAGGAAGGAA
>NW_027186304.1:95771801-95856136 GCF_028583685.1 Petaurus breviceps papuanus | reverse complement strand
AAGGAAGGAAGGAAGGAAGGAAGGAAGGAAGGAAGGAAGGAAGGAAAGAAGGAAGGAAGGAAGGAAGGAAGGAAGGAAGGAAGGAAGGAAGGAAGGAAGGAAGGAAAGAAGGAAGGAAAGAAAAGATTGGACCATAAAGTCCCTTTTGTAGCCCTACATCCTTTCAGCTCCAACATGCCACAACTCTTCAGAGATACTTAAACCAAACCATTCTGTATGTCAGAACTCTAGCTTCTATGCGTAAACAGGAATAAGTTCTTCCTTATTGAACAAGAACTAGTTGGTCCTACTGATTGACTCAGGATACCAATCCAACCAACCCAAACTTCCTCAGTTCAGCTTTCATCAACATGGGTGTGTAGTCCTCAGTCACTTTGAAGGGGAAGAACCACATAGGGTGGGGATTGGGGGAAAATGAATTCTGCCTTTCTTTAAAACCTACTTATTTTATATTATCTCAACTCTTTTGCTCTTGTATAATTATAGTAAGCAAAATGAAATTTTATCATGTTTAAGAATGCACTCAGCAAAGTTATGAAAGCACAGTTATAAAGATTATAGCATACATATTTATTTACTTGATTGGGGAATCCTAGCGCACACACAGCAAATAGAATTTCCAAGAGAAATTAGTGTAAGAAATTATGCCAAAATGCAAATCCAATTTCATAAATATTTCCAATAATGTCAAAAAATTACTGTTAAATCAATTTCAAAGAAAATTAGTGTGTACATTTTCTGTGCGAATTAGAGGAATCCACTGATATGGAATCAGAAGAACTGGGTTCAGGATCCCAGGTATACACACACATACACACACATATATACATGTATGTATGTGTATGTGAAATGACTGTGTGTCATCAGTCTGTGTGCTGGAGGCACCAAGATAGAAATTACATAGTCTGGGTCCTCACAGAGCTTACATTCTATTGGAGGAGACACTGTGAACATATATAAGTATATGTGAAATAGATGACAAATAAGTGGAGATGAGAAGGGTGGGGGGTGGAGAGGACAGGTGTAAGGTGTAAGGGAGCACATGCTGCATCTTTTAGAAGAAAAGGGATTCTAAGAGGTAGAAGAGAGGAAGTATACTCCAGGCACACGGATTGGGATAGCCAGTTTGGAGAGACTAGAGATAGAATATTGTTGTTGTTGACCCTTCCTTCTCAAAGAGGACCAACATTCGACGTGAGGAAGGTTCGTTTAGCTTGACCCTGATTTATTTGAGGGCAGGTAGGTGGAGTACTTGGACAGAGTGCCTGAACCGGAGTCAGTAAGACTCATCTTCCTGAATTCAAATCTGGCTTCAGAAATTTACTGGCTGTGTGACCTTGGGCAAGTCACTTAACCCTGTTTGCCTCAGTTTCCTCATCTGTAAAATGAACTAGAGAAGGAAATCTCAAACTACTCTAGTACTTTGCCAAGAAAACCCCAAATGGGAACCTGTAGTTGGACATGACTGAAAAATTACAACAATTTACATGAAGGGGAGTGCTGTTTGTATAAGGTTGAAAAGTGATGTTGGAGTCTAGTTGTGAAGAAGGCCTTTAAAAGCAAACAAAACAAAACACAAAGACAAAAAAAAATGCAAGGAGTTTATATTTGATCCTTGAAGTAATAGGGAGCCACTGGAGTTTCTTAAGTACTTGTGAGGTTGTAAGAAAAGTAATCTGTTTACTTCAAAGTTCTATGGAAAAGCAAACAATCCAATCCATGTCCACATAGCTACCAAAGTAATTTTCCTAATGCTGATCATGATACCTCTCTAATTCCAATGGCTCACTGTTACCTCCAGGATCAAATATGAAGTGTTTTGTTTGGCATTTAAAACACATCCCAGCCTGACCTTTTCCTACATTTCTAGTCTTCTATGATTAAACTGCTCGCGGCACTGTAACTCTCATTTCTGTGACTTTTTACTGGCTGTCCACCAGGCCTGAAATACTCTAGTGTCTTTAATATCTCCCTCCCATAGAATTGCTGATTTCCTTCAAGACTCCACTGAAACCCCATTTCCCACAGGAAGACTCTCCTAGTCCTCCACGCTCCCAGAGCCTTCCCTTCTCAGGTTACCTTCCACTGATTATTTATCTTGTGTATGCCTGTTTATTTACACGCTCTATTAGAATGTGAATTCCTTAAGGTCTAGGCCTGTTTTTGCCTATCTTTGTATTCCTAGACTTTAACATAGTGCCTATACATGCAGAGCACCAAATAAATAATTGTTAATTGATTGATTAATAATCATACGTAATTGATAAAAATTATGCAGGCATACCAATGAACTTGGTCATGGATAAAAATGGAATTACGTGTTTGGGGAATCTCCATTATGTTAGAAATTTAAACAGGGGGCACTTCTGCATATTAGTAGGAAGAAGCCAAAGACTTGGAAGATATGAAACCAATTATTAGCTTGACTAATGAAATCCCAAATGACCTCAAGTGTCCTGACAATATGTCAGAAACATTTCCTGCAGAAACTAGTGCCAAGAAGTCCTCTCTGCCTGTCTTCTGAAAAAGTGAGGAATTTTCCCACAGAAAAAGAGAGGAAGAAAATGTTGTAAGGCAAAGAGTCATATGCAATATGAACCATGTGACATACTTAATCATGGGCCCTCAGGGCATTCAATATGGTAGCAAGGCAACCAAGGCCTTAAAGGTCATATTCAAGGAGCACAAATCAAACGCAAGAAGGGGAACGAAAGAATCCTGGTTGGGAGGCATTTTAATGAGATGAAACATCCTGTCACATCCTTAAAGTTTATGGGTATTGACTGTGTTCTCAAACCCCCAAGGGAAAAGAAAGCGCTTATTAAAACAGCGAGAAGCACACACTGCATTTAGGAATGAAATACACTACTGCTGAATGCAAGCAACAAAGAATTAGATTGGGCTGTATTTTTACTTGGGCAGTAAAATTGTAAAGAGGGGAGGAAGAAAGTGCATTTCTCTGGTCTAATGATCTTTCCATCTCATTCAAGGAGCCCATTGTTGAGTGGGAAGAGAGACTGTGTGCACATGTTTTCATGGTTCCAATTGAGGGGGGGGGCAGTAATAAAAACTAAACTAAGTCCAACCCCCAGTGCATTTGCCCACAAAAGTAAATAAAATCTTGCATGTGAATAATTTACTGGGAGTCAATGAGAAGCTGCATGGTCTCGTTATCACAAGCTAAATGTCAGCCTCTCTGCTGTTGCAACTCCCCCTACACCCCCAAGTCTGCCAGAGTAATTTGGGCAAATCAGTTGCCTTCTCTGAATCTCAGGGCCCACATTCTAAAAATGGCATTTCCCCACGTTAATGTAAGCTTCTAATAAATGATATGTGGGTGTGTTGAAGATGCAATATATTAAGGCAATTTCCCCAATTATGAATAGAACAACACTAATGAATGTCAAAGCCAGCCCAACTCTCATGAAATAATCATACCCTCTACTTAGAGCACATTTTTCTCTGAGGAGCAGAAAGCACTTTAATAGGAGGGAAATGCTTCTCCCTATAGTGGAAAATTGTCAAAAGGTTTTTCTTTGAATATGGAGGAAGATAAATGGCAATCATTTCAACTCACTACTATCTAATTCTCAGGACACCATTCACCAGGCCTCAAACTGTTGATCCAAGTGCTTTCTTTAGGAAGATGAGGGGAGAATGGGTCCAGTTTTTCTTATACTGTATATTATCTTAATTCATCTTTCGATTCTTAGAGTTAGCTAAAAAAAAATCCTTTTCCTGGCTTATTCATCCATTTAATAAAACCCCATAAGGAGATGCACACAAAGCCTAGATTTTAAGGCATTGTGAATGAGCCATCAGTGTTTTACTTTGTATGGTTATAAGTTGCAGTCCTTGTAGATTTAAGAAGATAACTTTTCTTATGAAAAATCACTTACTATTAATACACTCTAGGAAGGAGATTGACAAAGACCTAGCTCAAAACAAATGTCATATAGGCTTTTTCTTCAAAGGCTGAAGATTCGGCTCTCTTTAAAGAGATCGCTCCTTAGCTTTAGTCAAATTATAGCTTCCTTCAATTCCTCATCTTTCTTCTCCCTCCCACACTTCCTACCCACCCCCAACATTCACAAGACATACCATTGTGTCAGTGGAATAGAGTTGTTCAATAGAGGACAACAGTTAAAAAAAAATCAATATTATAAATTCTTTCAAATCAGTGAATCTTGTCATTTCCTCACTCATGGTCAGCTAATAGTTTCATCACAGCTGCTTGCACTCTGCTTTTAGGTTACAAATGTAACACTCCTTCATTGCTACAGATCTAAGTGAAGGGGGTAGCCATAGTAACTACGAGTGGTCCTTGGTGTACAAACAAGGCACCAAGCATAAGGGGACACTTGCTAAATGTGATTTGATGCTTATGATAATTTTCCAAATGCATTTCCAGGCCATTGCAAAATGTCATGAAGATATATCGTTCTTAAGCACTCATATTTATTTCTTTCCAAATGACTAACATGATAGAAATCATCTTCAGGTCCAAATATTTCATTATTTTCATACTTTTTCCTTGCGATGGGCTATTCATATGTATCTTATTTCCTTCCAGAATCTAAAAGATCATGGTCTCTAGTGACTTTATCGTTTGATTATCGAAAGGCCAGAAGTAGGTGAATTCTGTTTTCTTCTTCCCCCGCTCCTGCCTCCTTTTAGGCATTTCTCTCTTCCCTGGCACCTTTACCATAGCAGAAATGTGGAAAAGGAAAAGAATGGGCATTGGTCATCTGCACTGATCACAAGTTACTTTTGACAACACTATTCAGGGAAGGAAATTTAAAGCAATGACTGCAACAAGATTCTGCACTGCATGTTTTTCATTTACCCATGCTGTGCCTCTCTTTCGTCAGCATAATTATATTATTGAATTTTTATATACTAGATGACAAGACATCTTACATTAGACAGGGCAGTCCCGGATTATGAATTTCCATCCCTTCTAACAACAAAATCCCCAAATGTTCTTTAGGGTCAAGGGGCTGGGAATGGGAGGAGATGGAATTCTGATCCTTTTTTCCTTTTTTCATTGGAAGTCACATTTATTTCCTGAGCCACAAATGTTTCTATTTCTTATATTTATGCTTTTTAGGGGGAATTTTAGAGCTGGTCCCATCCAACTTCCATGACTGGGCGTTGACAACCTTTTCATGTGTCTTTCTATTCTAATTCTACTCACCTATCCATGTAAGACTTGAAGTCAGGAAGGTGTGAGTTCAAATCCTGTCTCTTACACTTATTGGGTGTGTGAACATGGGCAAACCATTTAACCTCTCTGAGACTCAGTTTCCTCATCTTAAAATGGGCATGATAATGTCTGTAGTATCTACCTCAAAGTATTTTTGAGAGGCCCATGAGATAATGTATGTGAAGTGCTTTGCAAACTTTAAAGGGCTTTTGTTGCTGTTCAGTCATATCCAATCCTTCATGACTCTATGGATTTTGTCCGTGGTGTTTTCTTGGCAAAGATGCTGGAGTGGTTTACTGTTTCCTCCTCCAGTGTGTCCCCATCTTTACACATGACAAACTGAAGCAAATAAAAGTTAAGTAACTTGCCCAGGGTCACACAGCTAATATGTGTCTAAGGCCAGATTGGAACTCAGGTCTTCCTGATTCCAGGTCTGGCACTCTATCCATTTTGCAGGGTATAAATAAGATTAAAACTACACCAAGGTTTTGGGGACATACTATCTAAATATCTGTTATCATCATTGTGGCCTACCCTAGCAAGCCCATTACCATACTGGTACACAATGGGATATTTCCCATTTCAAGCTTTTACCAGGTTCCAACCAGAGTCATGCTTTTGCCCATCTTCAATTTCATCATTTTACTAATAATAAGCAGCACGTGTGTGTGTGCATGCATGTGCACATACACATTTCTTTAAGGCTATCACCCCATCATGGTGAGTTAGATGTGAGAAGGAAGCATTCTGTTGGTTGGGTTCACCAAAGATCCCTTTAATGTCACACAATAAGTGACCCATTCTTTGGTCTCCTAACCACAAGACTCTGTCCTCTAATTGTAACCACAACTTGTATTTCTGTGACATATTAAGGCTCACAGAGTATTTTTCTTGCTACTGTACCAGGAGGGGAGTAATAGAAGAATTAAATCCTCAAGAAGGAAAGGAGACTCAGAGAAGTCTAATGCCTGGCACATGGGAGATTGCAAGTGTTGGGCAATGAATTTGAACTCTGGATCTAGGGCTCTTACATTACATCACTTTTCCTCTAAAGCTGTACAGAATAGACAACTACATTCAAGTGCCAAAATCCAGTTCTTACTGCAAATAGACAAAGCCACCTTCATTGCCAGGCTTTATGTAGCAACACTATCCTCTTAGCATAAAAAGCAAAACAACAACAAAAAAACTTAGCGTTCCCACACATTTTTCATGAAACAACCTATGCAAATAATTTTGTTGTTCTTCAGTCATTTTTCAGTCATGTCCAACTCTTTGTGACCCCACTTGGGGTTTTCTTGGCAAAGATACTGCAGTGGTTTGCCATTTTCTTCTCCAGTTCGTTTTTACAGATGAAGAACTAAAGCAAAAAGTGATTTGCCCAGGGTCACAAAGCTAGCAAGTGTCTGAGGTCAAATTTGAATTCAGGACTTCCTGACTCCAGGCCATTCACTCTATCTACTGTGCCACCTTGTTGCCCTATTAATTTTCTTACCTTGCATTTTATTTAGGTAAAAGTAAGAATTTATCACAATTGTATAATATACAATTTTTAAGTACACAATAAAAATCATGTAAAAGGTATTTGTTGTGATATTTTATCATGTTCATACTCATAACATTAAATAATTAGAATAACATTAATGTTGATAGGCTCATTTCTCAATATAAAGGGTTTTTTTTTCTTAAATTTGGAGTAATTGATTATATAACTAATAATAATCATTTTTCAGCCACTAATTTTAGACTGGTATTTTGTCTTCATGATAGCTATAGCACAAAAATCTATTTGGAATAGAATAAACATTTATCAAGTACCTACTATGTGCCAGGTGTACTTTGCCAAATGGATTACAAATATTACCTCATTTGATCCTCACAACAGCCCTGTGAGGTTGGTGCATATTATTCTACTTCCCACCCCCATTTACAATTGAGAAACTGAGGTTTAAAAAAAGGTTAAGTTCAAAGAACTAGGAAGTATCCAAGGTCTTCTTGATTTCAGGCCCATCCCTATGCGTTGCACCACCTAGCTGCCTTCATACAAATAAGATGTAACGAATAGAAGGAAAATCTGCATTACTGTGTGTAGAAAACACTGACAACTAAGATGTAATAAATTGTTCAGGTTCAAATGTTTCTTTCAATGTACTATCTTTTTTTTTTTTGAAGATGTCAACAACTCTCATTAATATGGAATAGGACCAAATGTGTCACAATTTGCAATGGCAAACAAGTTATTTAGAACTATCTTGATCTTTAAAATAAAATGAGAATTGCTTCTGTAGATTGACCAAATGATCAGTAAACAAATCTTTCCTTTCTGTATTTCATTTGCAGGACAGGCAGAAACATCTAACATCTGTAAGTTTATTATCAATAGCTTTAGTTTCTTTTCCAGATCAGAGTATGAATCTGAGGAGCCTGTACTGATTTTTTTAGAGGATGGGGTTTTTAAAAATATCCACCAAATAATATACTTTCAGGCAGAAATGTTTGTTATACAATGAATTTTCTTCATCTTTTTTATTATCACTAAGTAAAATGGTAGTTTCTTTGTTTAGCTCAAACACCTTTCAAATAATTTGACACACGAAAGCCATGTTTCTCAATTACATAGATCCTCACTAAATATCCTTATAAGTGATTATGAAGCATGTAATATATCCAAACAACACAGTTTAAGCAAGTATTCACAGACCTACATGCTGTCCCAACATTGACTGAGTGCCATTAGCATAAAGTTCAATACAATTCTCATATGTAATAACATTTTTACCTCCCCAAAAATCTGTCAAATGTATTGAAAATTTCTCCTCGAGTGGCATTGCCAAGAGAAGACTGGCATAGTCAAAACTGTTACTTAATATGAGCTCCATCGATCTATCATGGGTATGTAATCAAATGAGCATCTCCAGCTACATGTTAGTTCATCCATTTGCAATATAAGATAGGAAGATTTTAATTTCTCAATTAATCAAGAGGAAGCATGGTGGAGTAGATAGAAAGTTGGCCTTGGAGTCAAGACCTGGGATCAGTCCCACCACTAACTTTGGGGAAGTTATTTAACTTCTCACTGTCCCTAGGCTAGTCTCTAAAGCCATAAATCTCAGAGAAAATTGTCTGTGTGCATTAGTTGAGGAAGTCTCTCACTGAAAGTGCCTGATACCAGTGAAGTCAAAAGTTTAAAAAAAAAAAAAGAAGAAAAGAAAGAAACCAATTAGCAAAACAATGGTCTTCAGAAATAGGAGCTATTCTCCTTCATAGTAAATTATCTACAAGTGGAACATTCAAAGCAGCTTTGTATACAATTCACCAAGCAGTGTTTCCACCATATCTATAGTGGCTGGTAAGACCAGCTTCTCTCAAATAAAAATTTACATATATTTAAGAATTCAAGAAGTAATTTTATATGATGCAAGCAATCCTTTCGGAAAAAGTCCTTTTTGCTTACTAAATGCTTCTAATTTTCTCAAGAAATATTCTCTTGTCTTGCCAAAGTATTCCACATGAATGCTTTCAAAATATTTTTAGCTTTTATACTCTGCAGTTAAAGAATTTCTGCAAAGGAAGCGCATCATTTTTTGCTCATTGATGGCAGTACTCGCCAATCTCAATGATAAATATAGAGAATCATATTTTCTCAATTGGGGTTTTTTTATGTGTGTTTATGTATTTCTGCTGCTTAAACTGTCTCTATTATCTTTGTTTATCCTATTTTTAGTCACTCCTGTTGATTTTCTCTTCAAACTGGCTATGTCTTTCTCCATCATAAAGGTATATTATTTCTTTAAAAAAAAAAGGGAAAGAGGGGCGGCCAGGTAGCACAGAAAGTAAGAGCACCGGCTCCAGTGTTGAGAAGACCTGGAGATCGAATCCTGGGCTCAGACACTTAGCAGCCACCCAGAAACACCTGGCCATGTAACCTTGAGCAAGTTACTTAACCCCGATTGCTTTAAAAAAAAAAAAAAGAAAAAAAAAAAAGAAAAGAAAATGTAAGACAATTAATTTTAAATGTAACTGTTGAAAATTTCAACCTATGACTATTCTCAAGTTATTTCCATTTTTAAAAGCTTCAGTCTCTGGGAACCAGCTTAGTTATGTTGTGCTTACCAAAATTATTGATTATCATACTTCTAATTTTCACACAAAGGTTGTTTAACTACTAGTCAATATATTTCACATTCAAACACATCAAGCAGAGCAAAAATGCAACTGATCTGTATCAGAAGCCTATGTGGCTAATGGCTAACCATGACAGTGGATCACATCGGTGTCTAGATTCACAGACTTAAATTTTATCACACTGGTTTGTGTTCTATTACTTATTGTGCTGCAGTCACTGTCAGTTAGAATACATTTGACATTTTAATCTTTTTTTAAACTTCTATTTGATATTTATTATTATTGGAAAAAAGCACATATATTTACACAGGAGTTGTATTAGAAAATATTCAGATATTTTGGTCACTGTTTTGTTCCTCTCCCTCCCCCCACTCCAAGAGATTCTTCCACCTTACCTTGGACAAATTCTCCAGAGTTTAGAAAACTCTGGCAAAATGAAGTGGTAAACTAACTCACTTATTTTATATAAAACTTTTCACATATATATCCACATGTGGTGTCTTAAGACATAATTTCTTTGCAATATTTTCCAAGGTAGGTGAAATTCCAAAGATTTTTAATGATCTAAAAAATAATCATACAATGATTTCACTAATGATTATGCTTTCCAATATGCAATAGCTTTTCTAAGAAGGATTGTTTCCAAAGATTTTTTTTTAATTTTCTTCTTTTATTTTAAAGAACCTACATCCTCAGAACATCACCAGAAATTTATGTTATTTATACCAGAAATTAAATGTCATTTCTCTAGCACTTATCAAAATTTCTTAAATCATCTTCCCGAATCTTTGATGTTGAAGGACAAATAACTAACATCTGTTCTCACCAGAGAGTCTCTAACCTTTGACACTGTTCAGTGAATTAATCTATAAAAGGGTTGACCTTCTGGTGGTTAGGTCAGAGATTTTAATAGGTAAAACATTTATAAAAGGATAAATTGGATATTTCTATCTTTTAAAAAAGCCCTTTGTTTTCTTAATAGTCCTGTTAGGTCACGTCTACCTTCATTCGGAATGAGAAGACATATTTGTCTAACAGCATAACTAGTATTTAGAAATACTCCTAATGTTTACATGAAAATATTTATGTATTTTATATAAAGATAATGTCCATGAGAATTTCTCATTTGTATATTGAGGCATCACGTTGATTTGATTTATAATTGAATCAAAGTAAGAGTCAGCTTGCTATAGGGAAACAAGACCAAACTTGAGGGGAGAAGACATAGTGTTATAAGATTGTTATAATATTGAAGGGTTTGGATGATCTTGAGATGGTCTTGAGACCACCATGACAGTTTCCCCTTAAGGGAGGCTATAGCTTATAAAATCTATGCATGGAAATGTCTGGTTTTTGTTCTGAGGTTTTCTGGGAGAGATAATTAGGGTTAAGTGATTTACCCAGGGTCACACAGCTAATAAGTGTCTAAAGCCAGATTTAAACTCAGGTCCTCCTGAATCCAGACCAGTGCTTTAACCACTGTGCAACTTAGCTGCCCCATGGAAACTATTATTATGAGATTAGGCCTGATGGTAGACTATAAGCTTATAGAACATACTCATGGAAAAATATTGACAGTAACATTTTTCAAAGATTAGTGCAGCTATGTCCCCCCAATAATATTTTGTCTGCTACCAGTTTGATTTTTCCCTGACAAACCCCCAAAATAATATTTTACTATGACCCTGATATACAAAATGGCCAGCTACAGGGGGACTATACTACATCAAAGTATAAGGATCCCACTTTCAGAAGGGTACTTTGGAGCACAACCTCCCCTCCAGTAGGAGTACATCTTCCTACTGAATGGGTCTATGTTTCTGTGTTCCCCAATGTGGTGCCAACTTTACATAAGTTATACCCTATGTTAGTGTATATACCTGACTTATATATTAGGTCCCTTTTTCCCTTTTCCCATATTGCTTGAAATAAATCTTTGTATTGAACTGATTCCCATTGTTTTACATGTTATTCTTAGCATCCTAACTCATTAAGGGTTCTTTTCCCCAACAGATCTGGCTGGCCCATAGGTCTCTCCATCGATATAAACTGGATACCAAGGCAAGGACATTACCTATTGACAGTCACACCTACACTGGAGGAGTATGGCATCATAAGCCCAGTTGTAGAAAGCAAGAGTCAATAGGGAGCGGCGGCCAGGTGGCGCAGTGAGTAAGAGCACCGGCCCCAGAGTTGGGATAACCTGGGATCGAATCCGGACTCTGATACTTAGCACCACACCCAAAAATAACTGGCTGTGTAACCTTGAGCAAGTTACTTAACTCCAATTGCTTTAAAAATAAATAAATATAAATAAATAGATAGATAAATAAATAAATAAAATTTTGAAAAAAGAGTCAATAGGGAAACCTACATCCTTCTGAGAGGGATCCGTTTATGCCAGAAGATTGTCACAAAACACATAGACATATAATAGCTTTAACACTTACTGGCTTTGTGACCATGGACATATAAAATAACTTCCTAACGCCTCAGTTTCCTCATATTCAAAATGTGGGTATTGGATGCTTGTACTATCTACCTTACAGGGTTGCTGTAGGAAAAGCAGCTTCTACATTGCAAAGTGCTGCGTAAATATGTACTATTAATATGCCTACATGGAAGAAAAAGAGTGTGATAAAGATAGATAAGTTAGCATACAAAAGGGAATTTTGGTTTTCCTAAAATGAATGTATCTAAGTTGGAATTCTCCCCTGTAATTGTGAATTATTTACTTACATGCTTGGAGAGGCCAGATCAAATTCACAGAAGAGAATAGTAGTCATGACAGATGAAATAATGGATACAGATTTTAAAAAAATGCATCAGTAAGAAATTTTGTTCCGAGGAATCTTGATCAATATTTTGAGTTCCTTTGATTAGTTTAATTAACACATGAAAGTAGACATAATTTCTATTCTAGGTTGAGTTCTGCTTTACAGTGTATAGTACTTTATTTTTTAAGATACTTGTTTTAACTTTATTTTTTATTATATTATATATATAAGATATATAAATTATTATATATATATATTAAGATAACTTGTTTTAACTGTTTGCAAGTGCAAAAATGTGGTACATATCCTCTTTTTTTCCATATGTTTTATTCAAGACTTTTAAGTTTATATCAGACTCATCTCTGGAAAGAAAGAAAAAAAGAACACTTTTTCTGACTCTCAATAGAGTGACTTCCCAGGACAATGTATATTTATCATACTGCTTTACTCCCACTCCTCTGTCATAACGTTTCATTATTAATTCTCTACCAGAATTCCTGGTTTTTCAGTTATTCAGAGTTTGGCTTCTGAACTACTGATATAACACCTTCATTTGTGGTATTATCATAATTATGCAAACTACTCTTTTGGTTCTGCTTATTTTACTCTGCATCAGTACATCCAAACATTCTGAGCTTTCTCTGCATTCCTCATGTAACACTTCCTAGCAACATAAAGGAAGGAGGGACCTTTTCTAGAGCAGGGCTGGGAGCTTAACCCTAGCACAGTAGTAGACTTTTGAAACATAAAATTAAAAATCCTTTACACAAATGTAATTAATAAAGATAGAATAAGAAGAGAAATTATAGAACAGGAAAATATTTCCATCAAATATCACTGATAGAAGCCTCATATATAAGATATTCAGGGAATTGACATAAATATATAAGACCAAAGGCCTTTCCCCAATAGATAAATGGTTAAAGTATATGAACAAATAGTTTTCAAAAGATAAGAATAGCTAGCTTCATATTCTGCCCCTTACTCAAGTATAAGCTGTGTGGACATGGTCATGTCACATAACATCTTAGTACCACAAGTATCCCTCTAACACTGTAGTTGAAGACAAGTTACTGATCTGTGTTGGTGGGAGTTTTAACAATGAGAGTTCCAAGACAGATGAAATAATGTATCCAGATGTTTTAAAAAATGCATCAGTTGGGGCGGCCAGGTGGCGTAGTGAATAAGAGCAGAGGCCCTGGAGTCAGGAGACCCAGGATCGGTTCTAGCCTCAGATACTTAACACCCACACAAAATAACTGGCCATGTAACCTTGAGCAAGTTACTTAACCCCAATTGCTTTTAAAAAAATGCATCAGTAAGAAATTTTGTTCAGGGGAATCCTTGATCAATTTTATGAGTTCCTTTGATGAGTTTGATTAAGCTTTCTATCTAGATTCAGGAAGACTCCTCACAATATAGTATATATCCATGCACCTTGTTATCAGGATGAAGGCCACACTGATTGGTTTTCACTGCCTGGGGCAACATCTAAGAGGATGTAACTCTGGAAGACCGGACCAACCGTCTTGACCTCTGTTTGACTTCCCTTTTGCCTTCTGCCTTTTCCTAATTCAGAAAATAGAGGAGCATACAAGAGAAAGGACCTTTATCTCTAGGTGGGTGGTTGGGGTTTAGGAGAAAGAGTTGAACCTTGCCAACCCTAGGAATATTCATTTACATAGAACACACATCCTAAGAACCAGTTATTGCTTCTTTGAAGTGGGAATTAAGCTTATTTGCCAATAGCCTTCTGAGAACTGGTGGGGGCATTTTCCTAGTAAGAGTAAGAGTGAACTTTCCTAGTCCAAAAAATAGAAGTAGTTCCAGAGTTCCTAATGAAATGCATGGCAAAATACCAATTGAACTACCTATGTATTATTTTACAGAGCTAGAAAAAAAGAGAAATGAAATTCAACAGGAGAAGCAAAACATCAAGAATCTCAAGGAAAATAAATTTTTACATGCAATGTAATGGGGCCTAGAAGTACCAAGTCTCATAGTATGATTGTTGTTCAGTCACTTTCAGTCCTGTCTGACTCTTTATGATCCCATTTGGAATTTTCTTAGCAAAGATACTGGAGTGATTTGCCATTTCCTTCTCCAGCTCATTTTACAGATGAGGAAACAGAGGCAGACAGGGTTAAGTGATTTGCCTCAGGACACAAACTAGTAAGTATCTGAGGCAAGATTTGAACTCAAGAAGATGAGTCTTCCTGACTCCAGACCCAGCATTCTGTTCACTGCACCACCTAGTTGCCCTTCTCAAACATTAGTATAAAGCAGTAATTATTTAAATGATTTGTACTGGTTGAAGCATATGGTACCTCAGTGAATACAGCACTGGGCCTGGAGTCAGGAAGACCCGAGTTCAAATCCAGCCTCAAATACTTCCTAGCTGTGTGACCCTGTGCAAGTCACTTGACCTCTGATTGCTTAACAAAAAGAACTAGAGAAGGAAATTTCAAATCACACTAGTATTTTTCAAATCACACAGTTGGTCCACAGGGTCACAAAGGGCCGGCCAGACAGGACTAATTGACTGGACTACAACAACGAAAGACATAGAGCCATTAATCAGTGGAACAGCTACACAGTAGCCTAATGTTCAGTAAACCAAAGACCACAACTACAGGGATAAGGACTCACTAGTCAACAAAAATTGTTGGGAAAACTAGAGAGAATTCTATAAAAAGCTAGTTTCATATATATCATGTCATATACCAAGATGAACTCAAATGGATACATGATTTAGTCATAAAGCATGGTATTATAAACAAATTAAAGAGCAAGGAAGAGATTACCTTTCAGGTCTATGGATAAGAGAGTAGTTTATGACTAAACAAGGGATAGATAGGATCACAGAAAATGAAAAGAACAATTAAAATATTTTAGCATAAACAAAACTAATACAGTTATAATTAGAATGGAAATAGGTAACTTTCCAGCAAGTTTTGCTAAGGGTCTCATTTCCAAGATATATAAAGAACTGATTCAAATATCTAAGAATAAAAGCTATTTCCCTTACTGAAAAATGGCCAAATGACATGAATGAAGTACGGAGAAATTCAATATGGAAAAATGTTCCATGCCATTAATAATTAGAGAAATGAAAATTATATTGGTAAATTGACCAAAAAAGGAAAGATATTTGTTAGAAGGTCAGCGGAAAAAAAAAAAAGGCCCATCAATTTACTGTTAGCAGAGCTAAGTACAGATTCAGTCAATTAGGAAAGCAATTCAGAAATGTTCTCAAAACATTACTAAACTGTGTGTACCCTTTGACCCAGAGATACCACAATTTGGACTATGCCCAAAGAGATAAAAGCAGATATGTGTTCATGTACATAGCCCAAGGAAATACTTCCTGAATAATGTGCATGGGCCTCCACCTCTTAGGTAAAAATAAGAGATTTCATTCCCCTAGGCAGTGTGATCCTAGCATCTACCCTTTCTGTTAAGGGGAACAAAATTTCCTGGGCAGCAATAACTTTGGGGTTCATTATGTAAATAAAATCAAATTTGAGAATTCAGGGACTGAATCTCTCAGATTCAAGAGTTCTAACCTTGGGGTCCAGAGATTAGGGTCAGAGGATGGATTTCAGAGGGCCTGTTGTGACTAGAATGGCAAAAATAGGACAAAACAACCACCTTTATTTTTACTAATCTTTGGGTTTTGTTGTTTTGGTTTTGTTTTTTTTTTTTTACAATTTTATGTATTTTATTTTATGCATTTAAAAACATTATTCTGAGAAATAGCCCATAGACTTCACTAAATTTTTTTTTTGGCAAGACAATCAGGGTTAAGTGACTTACCCAGGGTCACACAGCTAGTAAGTGTCAAGTGTCTGAAGCTGAATCTGAACTCAGGTCCTTCTGACTCTAGGGCCATTGCTCTATCCACTGTGCCACTTAGCTATTTCCCCTCCCCCCCCATCCCCTTCTTCTTTTTTTCCAGTGAGAGTGAATGAATTCAGTTTTATTTTGTCCTCTCAGAATTGTCCATGTACACCGACTCTTCTACCAAAGAACGGGAGGAGAAGAAAGTTCTACTTTACATTTTGTCTCACAAATAAGTGTGTAGTTGGTAAAGAGCTGACAGCGTCTCTTCTGTGTTTTTGGCTCTTGTAGTACCTTCAGTACCATTGTAAATAATGGTCAAGTGAAGAAACACGGGCAAGCTCCTGGAGAGGTCTCCTGGATTTCCCATGGAAAAATTCCCTGAAATGACTGCACTTGTTTCTATCTCTTGTTTGTGAGCTTCTGTGATTTTCTGGATCTTCTGCATTTTCTCTGGGGTGAGATAAAGCCTGTCCTCTCTAATCTTCATTTATTACACTGGGGGCTTGTTTACATAGGAGCTGAGAACCCTTCTTATCTATATTTAGGGAAACCAAGATACAAACTATATAACCTAAGCTACTATGGGAGATTTGTTCAAAAGAAAACCCAGGATACAGGGATAAAAAGTCAAAGAGAAAAAATGGGCCTTATTGACATAGGTATGTCACAAAATAGTTACTAAATGAAACAATTTTTCAGTTTGACAATAGGGATAATTTTTTTTGTCCCTAAAATTATTCCTAAGGGTGCCCTTGATATATCCCATACCAAAGTTATCCATGGTCAAAAATTAAAAAATATTGTTATAGACTGCAACAACTTACAGAAGAGAAAACTGCTTATCTAACCCAACCAACAATCCTGTCCAGTAAACATAACATGCCAGGCACTGCGATAAGCAGTGGGAATACAATTAATAAGAAGAAATCCTTCAATGAGCTTACAATTTAAAAGGGAGGAACACACAAAAGGAGACAGGAAAGGAGGAAGGAACAGGACACAAAGGGATGTCCAGCACTGGGGTATTGTGTTCCCTGAAGTTGAAATCAGGCAGGGCAGCAGAAGCAAAATGGAGTGATCTAAGGCTCGAGTTTCTGTCCTCTTTGTTGTTGTTCATCTTTCATTGTCAAAAAGGACCAAAGCCATCACTAGAGTCATTTGGGGGAATCTGGTACTCCACTCCAAACAGAGGGGAGAGGAGGCTGAGAGGAAGTAGAATAAATCACAGGCTGGGCTGGCAGCATGACAGTGGGTCTAGAAGTTATGTAGGGGGATAAAAGGTAGAGGTGAAAACAAGTTGTCTGAGTCACATCTATTGGTTAGGACATGGCTTCCAATTTATTCTTCTCAATCAGGAGCTAATCTCCCAACCAATGGCCATCTTTTGGAACCAATAGACAGAGAATTGAGAATGGTCACTCCTGAATTACAGCTTAGTATGTAACCATGTCATGAAGTTCTTTGATTAACTTAATTCATCTGCCAAGACCAACTTTCAAGAAGCAGGTCTGCATAGAAACACAAGATGAAAGTGTATTTGACCATTTTCCTTACCTTCCTGAACAATTTGCTGTCTTTGCTATCTAGATTTTTTTTGTAAGGATATCACCCCAATCTGAACTCCAAACAGATGGCTTTTGTTGGCTCACAACTAAACATCTGGGATTGGCTCAAGTCAGTTAATTTGGTGTACCTTGCCCAAACCTTGTCAATCCTCCAGGGATTGTATTGTGCTCTGAACATCATTTTCACTTAAACATATGAATATATTTTTCAGTGTTTTAAAAGATCAAGGTCTAACTGACCCTGGAGTGGAAGCAGATGGACAAGCCAATCTCTATGTTCTATTTCTAAAATCCATGAGTCTGTAAATCTCATATTGTTGAATCAGCATGATCTCTTTTGTTTTCTTCAAGACTTATTTCAACTGCTTCATCTTTAGGGAAATTAAAAGTTTGGCAGGTAGATTTTCTTATTCATGTTCCCACTAATGAAAATATTTTAGGATGATCTTGCAGAAACTGAAGTCTTCCATGCTGAGCTATTTTATTCATACTAGAGTTTCCTTCTAGATCTGGTCCTTCAGAGAAAAACCAAAAATTTATGAACTTAATTAAATGTAAGCATCTTCCAGCAAAAGTGAAAAGTGGAGAAACTATCTTTACATTTTACAATTCTCTTCTTTTTTCCTCTTTTCCCAGAGGTGGAGACTTGGCTTCAAGATGAAAATAGACATTTCCAATTGGTGAAGAAAAAGGGAAGTGCTATTTGAAGTAATCAGATATGACAAGTCACAGATGATGAATTATACAGTTGGTATATGATAAAATATCCAAAAGGAATGAAACCATGATTGGGGATGGAAATTTTCAGATGGAATTTTCAGATTTAAAATGTTAGGAAAGAAATACATCTATGATTCAAAAGTGATTATGTTTCCAAGAGGTTTAAAGACATCATTACATAAGCTTAAGACATTTTAGGCAATAGAAATCCACTTAATATAATATACATTATTAAATATCTTTACATAAGGGAATGCAAAGAAAAATCAGAAGTATTGAATATTAAACATTTCTTGACTTGGAGGAAATAACCTGATAAACATTATAGAATATCTAGAATATAATTTATTTGACTATTAAATCACTTAAAGTTGTGTATAATCCAAGACAAGGAATAAAACAGTAAATCTAAGAAAGAAAATAAATGTGGGACATCTTGATTCATTAAAGAGAAGATTCTACTAAGACATGTAAGAAAACTAGGAGACACATTGAAATAATGTTTATTAGCAGACACATTTTCAAGTCATATTTTATCTTAGGTGGAAATATAATCCAGGTTTAAAAAAGGTAGCCAGAAGTGATTTTTAATCTCTAACTTAAAATCACTACTAACACCCATCATTCTTAATCTTTTCCCTTTCCCTGAGCATTCAGAAACCCTCCATTTCTCTATAGAATTGCAGTCATATGTCTGGTTTCCTGTTAAACACACAATACCTTTGGATCCAATCCAACCATCATACCACTAACTACTTTGCCCTCAGGCCTTATGCCTCACAGCTGAGAAATCCACCACGGACAGTAAAGCAGACCCACTTCATTTAGGAAGCAGAGAACTGTGCTTATGCTTGGGAAGATGGCTTCAGAGAAACTGAATTAGAAAGAAAAGAATATGAATTAATTATTTTAAATATACAGAGGAGAGTAGAAGAGAGTTCGGAAGAGGAAACAGTTGAAACAGGCAGTATTGGTGCTGCCATGTTAATATTAATATATAGGGTTGGTTTTATTTTTAAGGAAGTCTATACATAGTAGACTTGTGGTTTCATATACAATGCTCTTTTTCAGTTCTTGTATATAGAAATGTTCTTGCTGGTGATGTCTGTCAGGGTCATAACTTTCCTGACATCAAGTCTAAGTTTGCCCCTCAGCGATTTCCTTCCATTACTTCTAGTTCTAGTCTTTGAAGCTAAGCAAAATAAGTCTAATTCCTATCCACATGACAGCCCTTCAGAAAAGATAGCCATGATTCCCTCTTTCCAACCCCCACCCAAGATTTTCGACTCCAGATCAAATACTGCTCTGTTTGCCTTCCTCTGGGCAATCTCTAGCTAGTAAATTCATTTCATGAGTTGTCTGAGAACTGAACACAATACTCCAGAAGTGATATCAACATTGCAGAGTACAGTTCTCCCATTTCCTTATCCCTAGATTGCTTTTTGCTTCTCCAATTAAATTGTAAGTTTCTTTAGGGCCAGTTTTCCATATAATTGTCTCATTCTCATAATGCTTAATAAAAGATCATCTCAATTCAGTAGATGCTCCATAAATGTCAATTATTTCACAATTTTAAAAGCTATTTTCTCTAAGGATTAATCCATTGTCCAAACTGTGATCTAGGCTTCCATTTTGTGACATTGAAAGCACAAAAGAGAACTAAGAGGAGGAAGAAGAAAAAAGATCGCTGTCTCTACAATCAAACTTACATAACCGTGAACAAGTCACTTAACTTCCCTGCATCTCATTTTCCTCAATAAAATGAGGTTGAATTAGATGGCCTTTGAAATCTCTTCTAGCTCCAAATCTACAATCCTATGAAAATGGAAGAGGGAGAGAAAGAGGTAGAGAAAGAGAACTTATAAAACCTACTACATTTGAAAAAATGGACTCCAATTTCATAGGATCATAGATTTGGAGCTAGAAGAGATTTCAAAGGCCATCTGTAGATATCTAAATCTATGTAGATATAGTTATACACACATTTATATATATACATATATATATATATATGGGCATGAATGTATAGAAAATTTATATTACCTGCCATGGACATGATTATCACTCAGAGTCTACTCAAAGCTAGTATTAAATCAGTCTATAGTGCTCAAATGAAGCAATGATAAGGTATGTCAATATTCTTCTGATGATAATATATCACTACAAATTTTCCTTTATTCTTTTCCTAAATCATATTAAGTTTTGGGTTCACATTAGTATAATTGACCTGAACATTAGAGATAATTACAGTTTAAAAAAATAATAGATTAGAAAGCAATCATTTACATCTTTTATAGCAAATCCATTGTTTGAATTGCTACATTTTCTTATGTTATTCAGCCATCCATGCCATTACATTGAGATATTTTGGGGATAGAATGTAGATCAGACTAAGGATATAACAAGGATGGTCAGTTCTGCCCCTGCCAATGTCAGATGGAAAGGTGTGGGAGGGACAAAGTGGGACATTTGCCCTTCTCTTACCCTATGGCTCTCCTTTAAGGACTATGGAGAGCAGAAGGGTTATTATATGCCACTGACAAGAGGTCAGAAAGTGTATCGTCCAGTTCTTTTCATTTTCTAGGGTGGGTCATATTTTTCTATTTCTCTAGGGTTTCAACTCCTGATTAGTCACTTTTGTTCTGCACTTTCCAGTATATAGATCATTCTCTTTGGCAGAAAAAAAGAAGAGGAGAAATACTGAGTGGTTCCATCTCCATTCTGCTGTCAGTTTTCCTCAACCTATCCACCCCAAGCAGTCACGCTATCCCTTCTATGGTCCTCTTCTTTTCCCTGCATAGATAAAAGAAATTAATTTTTGCTATCTTTAGCTTTTCCTTGGCAGCCTCATTTCATTCTGACCTCTAAAACTCCCAACCCTATTTTTATAGAATCATTCTACACTTTGACATTCACCCTGTTACTATCTGTTTTGTTCCTATGTTTTAAAATCTCTTCAAAAAATCTAAGCTGATTGACAAGTTTTCTGGGCATCCACCTCAATCTCCTTATATAACTTCCCTTTTCTTTCACTTTGGAATTAATTTTCTTAGTATGTTCAGAATTTCATTCTTGAGAGTTCTCTATCTCTTCTAGGCTTACATGCCACATGGAATTTCACTCAATGGAACCTTACTTATTGTTCCTTCTGGCATTTTTTCTGACTGTCCCCCATGACTAGAATGCTCTCCCTCCTCATATCCATCTACTGGTTTCCCTGACTTTCTGTAAGTCCTAACTAAAATCCTATTTTCTATTGAAAGCCTCTCCCACCCTGTCTTAATTCTAGCAGCTTCTTTCTTTTGATTTTTCTCATATATATCTGTAATAATAATGTAATTTGATCCCTTTGTATTGGCAAAGGTAACAGGTACTTAGCACTTAATAATTAATCAAGCCTCTGTTAAAGAAACAGAAGGTGTGATGCCCTGTTGCTGATGTAACAGGATAGGGCTGAATAGAGAGGAGCAATACTGTATATAAGAAAAGACCCTGGCTAGGAAAGACAGACCTTCTTGGAGCAGGCTTTGTGGAGGCAGAAGCTGATGCTGCTGGGGAGGCTGAAGAGGAAAGGCCCCCGAAGGCTGGAGAGAATGATTTTGATTTGGAAAAGCTGGATGAAGTGATTTTGATTTTGGGAACCAGCTGAAACTTCTGCTGAGTCTGAGGGCCAGCCGGAGCTGCTGAGGAAGCTGCTGAGGATTTCCAAGGGCCAGCCAGAGCTGCTGAAGACTGAGGAAGTGTGACTGTGATGCTGGTACTTTTCATGAACCTGTTGGTGGCTTTGTCAAGCCTTGTCTTCCCAGGAACAGAGACTGTGGAGGATTTGAGATGGACTAGACACTGTGAGCTCCAATGTGGAACAGGAACTGCATGGAGAGCTGGACAAGGAGCTATCTGCCTTTGAACCCAGGAAACAATTTGGTGAATCCAGGTAGGATCTGGGACCATGGAAGGGGATCCAGAGAATCTGAGAGACCACTCTGAGTCAAGCTGAAAGAAGACTTTACTAAGATACTGTGTACTGACTGAGAAATTATAATTTACTAGTGACCTAGGGGTGGAGGGCTTGTGTATTTTCTGATGATTGAATAGTGAATAAGTGACTGAATAAGTGATTGATTTGTAACTTGCTGTGCCCCATGAGTAGAGAACTTTAATTATTGTACTTTGTGTCCCTTAAGGAGGCAAACCTCTTAATCATTGAATGATTGAGATACTAAATGATTATTCTTTGCTCAAAACTTTGTGATCACTGTGGTGAAAACTATGTGATCATTTTCTGTGATAAGTTGTAACCTTGTGAATGCTGTACCTTGATTTACTGTGAATGTTTTGCTTTGATTTGTTATTGAATAAATAGAGTGTTCACTATTCTGTGTAATCAGGACCTTAAAAGCTATTCACAGTAGCATTCTTCTGGAAAGCTGCTCGTGCTTGACTTTACAATATATCTAGCTTGTTTGTACATATTTGTTGTCACACATGTGCATATTTATTTATGCATATATTTGCCCTCATTTACTTGTTTTGTCTCCTATTAGACTATAAGCTCTTTGAGGGAAGGGTCTGTATCTTGCCTCTTTTTGTATACTCAGTGCTTAGCACAGTGCCTGGAGCATACAAAGCACTCAATAAATGTTTATTGACTGTTCACTTGA
The DNA here is from genome assembly GCF_028583685.1 of Petaurus breviceps papuanus. Lineage (NCBI taxonomy): Eukaryota > Metazoa > Chordata > Mammalia > Diprotodontia > Petauridae > Petaurus > Petaurus breviceps. Next base: position 95,833,239 of record NW_027186304.1, on the reverse strand, counting down.
TCTAAGAACCTCAGAACTGTTTGACTTTCCAAAAATCTAAAGTGCCAGACTATGCCTGAGTTTTCTCACCTTCCTCACAAATTCTAAGATGTCATGTTGGCTTGCCCCCAAGTTTCTCATCAGTTTCACCCCAGCAACCAGCTTCTCCCTGCTGATAACCATTAGATTCACAATAGAATTTGCCTTTTATTTATTCCTCTACCTTTGGAAGAATTGTCATTAGGGCAAATCAAGAGGGTATTAAGCTGCTCTGCTTTTGGCATGGAGAGAGCAGTCAAGCAAATCATTTAAGTTCCAACCCTCCCCCATACTGTTGCATTAAGTTCTGTGCCATTCTTGTGATGTGATTCCTCAACTCCACATCTATTCCCTATCTCTATCTAGGTGTAGTATTTATCAATGACAATATCTCTTATTTATCTTCCATTGATCTTTGCCCAAGTTATTCTACCATGGTTCTATCTCTGATTCCCAAATCTCTTTACATAAGCATGCATTCTCAATATGCAATGCTATTCATCTTTTATTTTATCTAACCTGTTCCACCTGAATAAAGTATATTCTTTTTTTTTTTTTTTGGAGGGGGAAAGGCAGGGCAATGGGGGTTAAGTGACTTGCCCAAGGTCACACAGCTAGTAAGTTTAAAGTATACCTTAGAGATTCACATTTCAATTATGGAGTTCATTCCATAATAATTCCATTGCCTCAGCAATATCTAAGGGACAAATTTGTCTCCTTGCTTTAGGATTTCCATTTAATCTTGCTTACTGGCTATACATAGTCCATTTTTAAATGAAAAAGTTGAAGCCATAGATTGTATTGCTGACTTCTTTTTTTTATTCTGTCTCCTATGAACTTCTGGATGTCATTGTTGATATTCCTCTAACATAATAATAATTTTCTAAGGAATCTAACTTGGCAGACATACATACACAGTTTTCTCTCTTTCCATTACTTTTAAGTATAAAGCTCTTTTGATTAGATTTGTGAGACTCCAGGGGGCAGCTAGATGGCACAGTGTATTGAGTGCTGTACTTGAAGTCAGGAAGACTCATCTCCCAGAGTTCAAATCTGGCCTTAGACACTTACTAGCTATATCACCCTGGGCAAGTCACTTAACCCTGTTTCCTCAGTTACTCATCTCTAAAATGAGCTGGAGGAGAAAATGGCAAACCACTCCAGTATCTTTTCCAAGAAAAACTTATATATACAAAGAGTTGGAGATGACTGAAAACAACAACAACAAAAGAGAAAAAATTGTTTTTTTTACCAGCTTTTATTATGTATTCTCGATCCCTATCACAAAACCTGTCGTTTCTATATTTTAAGCTGAGGTCCAGAAATCTAAATCCCCACTTTCAGACAACTTTTTGTCAACCAAATGTTCACTTCTCACATCTGCCTCTCTCTTCTGAATCCATTAGTTACAAGTGGCAGCAGGAATGAAGATGTGTCCTTGTAGCCTTGTAGCCTTCAGATTCTTGTCTAAGATTTTACAACCTTTAGCAGTGGCTTCTAGATTCCTTTTGAAGTATCATTTGTACGCCCATTTATCACCAGAAATGAGTAGTAGCTGTCCAGTTTGACAAGTCTGGGGAGGTTTTCTGTATTGGTTTAAATACCTGCCACAGGATGACAACAAATCTCTCTATTTTCACGTTGACAAATAGCTACTTCATTCTTTCTTCCCCTGGCCTCTGTTGGATGATCTCTTATCTGATAGGATCTGTGAGCTTAGTATTTCATTACATAAAGGACAAGTGTCTGGTTCTGCTTATTAATGTGCAAGTCCCTCCTCTTTGTGAAAAGACTTATCATACTCTAAGAACTCAGCAGGGGTTTCCCCCTGACACATGCTAGGATGTATCTGCTTCTTCAGGTCTTTTTCCTTCTTTGAAACCCTCTTTTCCAAAAAATTCCATTTAAAACAACTGCAGACAATATAAAATACTTTGAGACTCTACTTTCCAAGACAAACCTGGGAACTAGGTGAACACAATTGCAAAATGCATTTCATACAAAATAAAGATAATTGCAAACAATTGGAAAATATCAATGGCTCATGGGTATGCCAAATCAATAATATAAAAATGACAGTTCTACCTAAATTAATTTACTTATTCCATCAAACTAGAAAAGAATTATTTTATAGAACTATAAAAAATAACAGCAAAATTCATCTAGAAAAACAAAAAGTCAATAATATCAAGGGAATCAATAAAAAAACGTGAAGGAAGTTGGCTGTAGCAATGCCAGATTTCAAACTAAATTACAAAGGAATAATCATCAAAAGAAACAAAAACCAACTAAGAAATAGAGTGGTAGATCAATGAAATAAATTAGGTATACAATATATGGTAGTAAATGACCATAGTAATCTAGTGTTTGAAACCCCAAAGGTCCAAGCTTTTGGGACTAGAGCTTAGTATTAGACAAAAATTGCTGGGAAAACTGGAAAGTAGTCTAGCAGAAGCTAGGCATAGACCAACATCTCACATTGTATACCAAGATAAGATCAAAATGGGTACATGATATAGACATATAGGGAGATATCATAAGCAAAATAGGGGAGCATGGAAAAATGCATCTGTCAGATCCATGGATAAGGGAAGAATTGATAACTGAACAAGAGACAGAGAGGATCACAGAAAATAAAATAAAAGATAATTTTTATTTCATGAAATTAAAAAAGTTTTGTACAAATAAAACCAATGTAACAAAAAAACATAGAAGGAAAACAGGAAACTGGGGGAGAGGTGGGGAGAATTAAAGCAAGTTTTTCTGATAAAGTCTTCATTTCTATAACAATTAGGGAACTGAGTGAACTTTATAATAAATAAGATTCATTCCCCAATTCATAAATGATCAAAGGATATGATCAGACAGTTTTCAGAAGAAGAAATCAATGCTATAGTCATATGAAAAGATGCTTTAAATCACCCTTGATTAAAGAAATACAAATTAAAACAACTCTGAGATACCACCTTATACCTATCAGATTGGCTAGTATGCAAGAAAAGGAAAATGACTGGAGATGTGTGAAACTAGGTTCACTAACGTATTGTCGGTGGAATTGTGAACTTGTCCAACCATTCTGGTGAATAATTTGGAAGTATGCCCAAAGGGTTATAAAACTGTGCATATTCTTTGACCCAGCAATACCACTACTAATTCTATATCCCAAAGAGAAACAAATGTTAAAAAGCAAAAGAACCTATATATACACAAAAAAATTATAGTATCTCTTTTTGTGGAGGCAAAGAATTGGAATTTGAGGGGATGCCCATCGATTGGTGAATGGTTGGATAAATTGTTGATATATGATTGTGATGGAATACTATTGTGCTATAAGAAATGATGAACATTATATTTCAGAAAACCTGATAAGATATATATGTACTGGGGCGGCCAGGTAGCACAGTGAGTAAGAGCACCTGCTCCAGTGTCGGGATGACCTGGGGATCGAATCCCAAACACCTGGCCATGTAACCTTGAGCAAGTTACTTAACCCCAATTGCTTAGGGGTGGCCAAGTGGCTCGGAGAGTAAGAGCACTGGCTCCAGTGTCAGGATGACCTGGGGATCAAATCTGAGCTCAGATACTTAGCACCATACCCAGAAATAACTGGCCTTGTAACCTTGAGCAAGTTACTTAACCCTGATTGCTTAAAAAAAAAAAGATATATATGTACTGATGCAAAGTAAAATGAGCAGAACCAAGAGAACATTGTACATGGTAGCAGCAAGAGCAGAATAATGATTAACTGTGAAAGATTTAGCTACTCTGATCAAGACAATGATTCAAGACAATTCTCAAGGACTCATGAAGAAAAAACTATCTACATCCAGAGAATTCTGAGTGCAGATCAAAGCATACTTTTTGCACTTAAATTTTCTTTTGTTTTTGCAACATGGTTAATATGGAAATGTGTTTTGCATTACTTTGAATGTATAAGTGATATCATATTGCTTACTTTCTCAATGAGTGGGAGAGAGAATTGAGAACTCAAAATTTTTTAAATGAATGTTAAAATAAAGTATAATTTCAAAAAATTAAAAATGAAGTCTTCTTTGTACTTTTTCAAGGAACAATTCATTCCTCCTGATAACCAAGAGAGTTGGAAGGCATTCTTTAAGCTCATCTACTTTTTCTTCTAAGAGGGAGACCATCTGCATTTTGAGCATGAAATCAGTCTCAACTATTGTAGGGGTACAATGTCACACTCTCAATGAAAGTCACTAAAAAAATTATACACATTCTCTGTACTTACTGGAAACAAAATCTTTGGACTTTGTCTTTCTTGCTTTCTTGGACAATTGAGAATTCCAGCAAACGTCTGGCCTGCCGAGTTCTAGATCTTAATTTTCATTAATAACACATCATTTATCCTTCACTCCATGGTCATTGTTGAGCCTTGATTTTTTCAACCTAGCTGTACAATGAGGTCATCTGCCCAATGCTTGTGGACTTGAACTCTGGATTGGAGACCAGATATGGAGGAAGAAGCTCTCCAGCTGGAGACTTTAGAGGAAACTGGATTCAAGCAAACATAAATATATTCATATGCATGTATTCATATTGAGATTAAAAATTAACATGATATCATCTAGCTCAAAGTTCTATTAACTCAGCTGCTACTTACTACAGTCAGAAACTCATTCTGACTTTGCCTCTCCTTAACAACTTCTCATACCAGAGTTTGATTCTATTTCTGCTTCAGATACCACTTTGACCCTACTGCCCATGAGTCAGTTCCCAGCTTCTTGACCTTCACTTTTTGTAGAGTTTTTTAGCCCTCCCTGCTAATTTCTCAGCCAACATTCCCTTCCCATGATGAGGGTGAGTCCAATCAGCATCATGGACCCTGACCAGGGCTGGGTGACTAAACATTACCCGACATTTTAGATCCAGAGATTCAGTGCACAATAGTGCATGAGCTCTAATATAACAGCAGTCTTTTTGTTTGGAAGCTTTTCAATCAGCATTAAGGGGAAACTAAGAGAACTCTTCTTGCCATATGTAGAGCAGAGTAAAACTGATGATTACCATGGAGTTCATTCCCTCTGGCCCACAGCCATACTTGGCTCCTGTCCCATCCAATCCTCCAGATTAGCCAGGGTCAGGTTTTGTCAACACTTGGAATGGAAAGCTTCCAAAGAAAACCTCAGGTGTTACAAGAGGTGTGTTGATGATTCAGTGGCTGGCACTCTCCCTTCTGAGTTAGTAATTAACCCCAGCATGCTATTACTGACATGCTGTTCTGCTGGCTTCTGTGGTTTACATAGTATGAAAATAAGGCTCTTTCCTCTTCAAGGCAGGGTGGGCATGGGGGGTTATAATGCACCTGGGTTTGACTAAATTCAGACTGACTTTGCCTTCTAACTGAAACTGCCCAGGACTTTCAGTAAAAGGCCTTGATTGCTCTACTTCCTTTCCAGAAAGGATTGATTGATTTAATGAATGAATGGAGTGAATGAAAAGTACTGTGCTAAGTGCTGAAGATACAAATATGAAAAAGACAGTCCCTGGCCTCTAGGAGTTTATGTTCCAGTAAGGTGAGACAACACACATAGAGGAATGCTGGGTAGAGGAAGTTATTTTGGTCTGAAAAGTCACAGAGATGATGAGTGATGCCAGAGAGAGAAAGACAGAGAGACAGACAGAGAGACTGAATGAGACAAGAAGTTCTTTAAAAAACATATATATATCAAGGCCACTTCACCCATGTGTCTTTGCATCTTTTAAATGGTAGTTGAACAATTTCTCAACCTATGGTCCATAGCATTGTTTCAACTCCTAGAAGATGTGAGCTATGGATCTAAACCAATGGCTCCTAACCTTTTTTATGTCATGGACCCGTTTGGAAGTCCTCTGAAGTCTATAGACCTCTTCAGAGTAAAGTTTTGAAAAAATTGAAGGAAATGCTAAATTTTAGTTAGAGGTTAGAAAAAATAAAGATGAAATTTATTTCTCCCATCCAAATGCACAGACCCCAGGTTAAGAAATTCTATTCTAAAAGAAGGTCACCAAAAGCCTGTAATTTGCAAACGTGGCAATAGAACACAGACACCAAATTCTCTGAGTGGCCACTGTGATAGCTCTCAAATGAATTGGGGGAGGGGAGTCTCAACAAAAAGCCTAAAAGAAACAGTATTCAAGCTATGTTATGTCTTTTCTCTGACCTTTTTTCAGTTCATCATCTGCTCATTCACATTCGGCTTCCTTCATTAAAGCTCACCTTCATGAAATGAAAAATGCTTATGTCAGATGGATACTCTGTACTCCCAAATTCCTCCCATTGCAAGCTGCTTAGAAATCAGGCACCTTGAGAAGGAAAAGTTGGGATGAGGATAAATAAATCTTTCTAGCCTAGATGTCTTTCCCAGTCATTACCCAGATGATCAATTCTAAAGTTTACATTTTATTTGAGATATGTTTAGCTCAGCTCATATTGTCAGGAATCCCAGGTGGTTGGGGGAAATAAAATGCTTCCCACAAAGATTTGGGGGGGGGAAGAGATAATTAATCTAATCTGGTAGATTTGAGGAGAGTTAACTGTTACTGGCAGGTTGAACCAATTAAGGTCTTCTATCTTCTAATATCAAGGAGTTTCTGACAGCGCCTGAAAACTGGTTAATTAAAGATCCATTCATAAAACAGGGTAAATGAATGGATTACTATGTAGACCACATTCACAAAGCTGATTATGCATCATTTGATGGCCAATATAAGTAGAAGTATGCCATTAGTTAATCAACAAACATTTATTAAGTGCCCACTATTTGCTAGGCACCATGCTAGGTACATGAGTACAAAGAAAAAAAAATCTCTACTTTAAATGAGCTTACATTAAATGGGGGGAGACATGTGAGATGTGTGTGTGTGTGTATATGTGTATGTATGCATATATATTTGCGTGTGTATGTATACGAATACATACATAATATAAAACAGAACATGCACACACACATAGTAAACATAAGGGGAATAAATATTAGGTAGCTCTCACTAGAGGTCACTAACAGTTGGGGGTGGCAAGTATTGGGAAAGGTAAGTCAAAACAATGAATGTTGAAACATTTTTTAACACCAGAAGAAAAACAATAGCTTTATATTGCTCTTTTTGTCTCCCAGGCATTCTTTGGGGGTAATTAAAAAGACACATTTGAAGTCTCTCCCAAAGAAAAATTTTTGTTCTCCACACTCTGCCATCTTCCTTTTTGCATATCCTCCTCCATTTTTGTAACCAACCTACTATGCAACTAGAAGTTGTCCAATAAAAAGAAGAGGAAGATGGTGATTTATTTGGACATTAACAAAAAGTAAAATGTCTTCCTTTCATGGACTGCCTCTTTTAAGAGCAATAGGAAAGAGTTTTCAGAAGGATATTGTTTTCAAACAGAGTAAACTATTAATTCAAGAGGTTGTGCCTTCAGGTTGTAATAATAATGATACCTAACATTTATATTGTGCTCACTATGTGCTAATCACTGTGCTAAATACTTTATAATGATTATCTTATTTGATCCTCTCAATAACCCTGGGTTGTTATTGTTTAGTGGGTCAATTGTGTCCTACTATTCTTGATCCTCCAGGCCTTTTTATCCACTATCTCCCAAAATATAATCAACCTCATGTTTGTTGCTTCCATGACACTATCTGTCTATCTCATTCTCTGTCATCCCTTTTTCTTTTTGCCTTCAATTTTTCACATCAATGTCTTTTCCAATGAGTCCCGTCTGTCTTCTCCTTGTGTGGCCAGAGTATTTAACCTTCAGCTTCAGTATTTGACCTTCCAATGAACAGTCTGAATTAGTATCTTTAATTATTGACTCATTTATTCTTCTTGCTATCCAATGATTCTCAAAAATCTTTTCCAGCACCACAATTTAAAAGCGTCGATTCTGCAGTGCCCAGCTTTCCTTGTAGTTCAACTCTCACAACTATAGATTGCTACTAGAAAAACCATAGCTTTAACTATAAAGACTTTGTCAGCAAGGTGATGTCTCTGCTTTTTAGTATGCTGTCCAGGCTCGCCATAGCTTTCTTTTCAAGGAGTAAGCATCTTTTTATTTCAAGGCTGCAGTCACCATCTGCAATGATCTTTGAGCCCAAGAATATAAAATTTAACACTGCTTCCATTTCTTCTTTCTCTATTTTCCAGGAAGTGACGGGACCAGTTGCTGAGATCTTAATTTTTTTTAATGTTAAGCTTCAAGCCAGCTTTTATACTTCCTCTTTTACCCTCATCAAGAGACTTCTTAATTCTTCTTCTCTTTCTGCCATAAGAGTGGTATTGTCTGCATATCTGAGATTGTTGATATTTCTCTCAGCAACCTTAATTCTGGCTTTTGATTCATCCAGTCTGGCATTTTGCATGATTTACTCTGCATATAAGTTAACCAAATAAGATAACATACACTCTTGCTGTATTCCTTTTGCAGCCTTAAACCAATTGGTTGTTTCATGTTGGGTTCTAACTGCTGCTTCTTGGCCCACATACAGGTCCCTCAGGACACAAATAAGTTGATCTGGTACTCCCATCTCTTCAAGGACTTGCCTGTGATGTATGTAATATTAATATCCCTATTTTACAGTTGAGAAAAGGAAATAAACAGAGGTTAAGTATCTGAGGTTGAATTTGAACCAAAGTTTTCAGGTAACTTTTCTAAAATTTAGGACTTCAGGCCTAGTACTCTATCTGCTGTGCCATCTAGCCTTAATTTGTCTTCTGATTTTTTTATGGTCAACTGAAGATTGTCCCTCTCTATGCAGATTTCCCACCAGCATCTCAAGCTTAAATGTATCCAAACTGGAACACATCATTCCCCCTAAACCTGTCTCTTCTTCAAATTTTCCTCTTTCTATTGAGGTCATCACCCCAGGCCTCCAGTTTACTAACCTTGGAGTCATCCTTGACTCTCCCCTTACTCATCCTCACCCTCTCCCTCCACATTCAATCAGTTGCCATGTCAATATCTATTCCATTTTATCTACTTACAAGGCTACCACATTGGCTTAGGCCCTTATCACCCCTCTCTATTCTAATAGCTTCCTAATTGCTTTCCCTGATTTCAATCTCCCACATCTCCAATTCACTCTTCACTCAGCTGCCAAAATAATCTTCCAAAAGCACAGAAAATAGATTATCTAAACAAGCTGATCTCAGAAAGATAAATTGAGCTGAGCAAGCCATACATAAACATCCCCCAAAAACCCTCCCCCTAAGTCCAATTTTTAAGCATTCTATCAAGCATATAAATAACAAATAACTCATATCTTACATAAACTTTCCCTAAAATAGAGAAAGAACCTTTACGAAGTTCTGGCTATGAAACATTTCAATGCATTTAGCATCAATATGCACATTTTTATATCTGTAAATTCTAGAAATCCAAACATAAATTCTATTAAGTATCCATTTTCTTTGAATCAAGCTATTCTGTCACAATATACATTGAACATTATATCATTGTATTTGGATTACAGAAGAGAAAAAGATAGTTTGTTGTTTTTCATCTGTGGAGAGAATCTATGAAATCTCTTATCCATTTAAAAAAAGGTAAAGGTAGACAAATATATAAGACACACTAGAAGCCTCGATTTATGTGTTACTTTTATATTTGAAAATAGCAAACCAAGTGCACAGAAGCTAAAATTTACTTTACAAATATTGATTTTTATCCTTTCCAAGAATTGTAAGTTAAATAAATCCAACCATGAATTTAACTAAAATATGTAATTTTCTAATTAAATAGTTGTATTACCATTTAAGCTGATGGATACCAGCATTAATATAGCATAGATATTTTAAAATTATTAGATAATCTAATAAAAAAAGAAAACTAGACTTTTAGAGGGTAGGATACAAATTAGTGATTCCATCCATGTATAAAAACTCCTTTCAGTAATACAAATAGATAACTTTTCTAAAATTTATAGCTATACTTGAGGGTTCCAACTGACTTGGTCAATTTCGCACAATTAGTATGTTTCAGAGACAAGACTTAAAGCTGGAAACTGAGGGGAAAAATTTGCAACAAGTATCTCTGACAAAGGCCTCATTTCTCAAATATATAGAGAACTGAGTCAAGTTTATAAAAATACAAGTCATTTTCCAATTGATAAATGGTCAAAAGATATGAATAGGCAGTTTTTAGACAAAGAAACCAGAGCTACCTATAGGCACATGAAAAGGTAATCTAAATCACTACTGATTAGAGAAATGCAAATTAAAAGAACTCTGGGGCACCACCTCATACCTATCAGATTGACTAATATGACAAAAAGGAAAATGTTGGATTTTGGAGGGGATGCAGGAAAACTGAGACACTAATGTACTGTTAGTGGAGTTATAAACTAATCCAACCATTCAGGAGAGCAATCTGAAACTATGCCCAAAAGACTATAAAAATGTGTATGCCCTTTGATCTAGCAATAACATTGCTAGGTCTATTTCCCAAAGATATCCAAAAAATGGGGAAAGGGCCTACATGTACAAAAATATTTATAGCAGCTCTTTTTGTGGTAGCAAAGAATTGGAAATTGAAGGGACACCTATCAGTTGGGGAATGGTTAAACAAGCTGTAGTATATGATTGGGAGGGAATATTGTTGTGCTATAAGAAATGACAAGCATTTCAGAAAAACCTAGAAGGACTTACATGAACTGATGCATGGTAATGTGAACAGAACCAGGAGAAAATTGTATATAGTAACATCAATATTGTCTGATGAAGAACTATGAATGATTTGGCTATCCTCAGCAATACAATGATCCAAAACAATCTTAAAGGACTAATGATGAAGCATACTGTCTGCATCCAGAGAAAGAACAGATATTGATTGAATATAAACTGAACTGTGCTATTTTTCACTTTCATTTTTTTTTAATTTGAGCCTCCTTGTATAAAATGACTGATATGGAAATGTTTTATATAATTGCACATGTGTAACCTATATCTCATTACTTACCATCTCAAGGAGGGGAAGAGTGATAGAATTTGGAACTCAAAACTTTAAATAAAAATGTTATCGTCCAGCCTCCAAGACCAGCCTACTATTGTCTACATTGGGGTATATGGAATGTTCAGGGAGGATTAATACCTTTGATATGAGAGTGTACTGAGCCCTTTTCAGGGCTCCTCATCCTCTTTTGATGTCCACCTTCACCCAGCTCTCACCAGTGACTCCAAGAAGCTGCAGGACATGCAGTGGTCACATCTTAGTTAACCACCTTGGCAGGACTAAACTAGGTTACGGGCAATTGCAGGACCTCAAATCTTTCAATGAGTTAGGGGGTGTCTACCTGGAGCATGTGAAGACTTCCCCTGGCAGAATGGGTGGATAAGAACAGTTCCTTCCAATAGCCATGGAGGTGGCTGAAGCAAGAGCCATGGAGCATTTAGAGCTTGGTCAGACATTGAAGACACCAAGGTCATTCACTGCATCTCAGACCATCACCAGCTGTCCTGACATTTGTCTTGCCACTGGACTTTGATGACTCTGGAAAAAACAAAGTAACAACAACAACAGTGGAGGCATCAAACTCAAATAGAAAAGGGGTCAATGAATCTATGTAGTGCCAAGCACAGAAGCTTTCCAGAAGAACTGCTACTGTGAACAGCTTTTTTTAAAGGTTCTGATTACTCAGTATAGTGATCACTCTATTCCATAACAAAAGCAAAACATCCATGAAAAATCAAGGTACAGCATAATTCAAAATACAGCATTCACCATATTTCAACTTATCACAGAAAATCAATATAATATTCACAACAGTGTCTCAAAGTAAAATAGTCACTCTTAAGTTAATTCAATCTGTCACTTCTCAGTAGTATCAAAGTACACAGTCAAAGTCTTCCACTCTTGGGGCAAAGTCTTGATTAACTCAATTAGTCACTTATCAGTGGTCTCAAAGTCTTCCACTCTTGGGGCAAAGTCTTGATTAATTCAATCAGTCACTAATCAGTAACAATAGTCAAAGTACTCAAAGTACAATCAGTCACTTATTCAGCAAAGTCTTACTAAGTATCATACACAAAACCCTCCACCCTTTAGGTCACTAGTAAACTATAATTCCATGATTACTCAGTACCCAAGGAGAGGTCTTTTCTTCATCTTGACTTGGGGCCTGTTCTCAGATTCCGTGGATCCCCTTCCATGGTCCCCGATTCTACCTGGATTCAATGGTAGACAGCTCCCAGTTCCTTGACCAGCTCTCTGGGGAAGTCCTGCTCCACACTGGCATTCTTAGGGTCTGGTCCATGTCAGCTCCTTCACCATTTCTGCTCCAAGGGATTCAAGGCCCAACCAAGCCACAAACAAACAAAGTCTCAGCATCCTGGTCATTCAGTCACCTGGGCTCCTGGCTCCTGGGCTCTGGGGCCCCTGGCTCCAGATTCCAGGCTCCTGGCTCCTGGAATCCTGGCCTCCTGGCTCTGGGCTCCTGGGTTGCTGTTCAGAAGAAGCTCCACCACCACAAGTTCTCAGGACTCAGTTCTCCATTCTTCTGTAGCTGTTCTGCCACCAGATCTCGGTCTCAAGGAAATTCTGACTGTGCCTCTCTGGGGCTTTTCTTATATACACAGTATTAGCTATTTCACTTCCTTCAGCCAACTTCCTGTTATGTCAGTAACAAGGGACAGGAGTTCATACCTTCTGCTCCCCCAATCAGTACCTGCTACTTTTACCAACACAAAGGGATCTTCAAGTTCAAAATCACATTACCATTACAATCTATACATAAAGATCTCTGTGGGCCCATATTGACTTAGTTTTTAAATATAATGCTATTTATATTTTATTGCATTTTGTTGATTTTGTTAAATATTTCCCAATTACATTTTAATCTAGTTAAGCTGCAGTGGGCCTGAAAGCAGCATGTTTAAAACTCTAGTCCAGGGGTGGGAACACTGCAGTCTTGAGGCCACATGTGATCTTCTAGGTCCTTGGGTGTGGCATTTTGACTGTGTTCAAGTTTCACAGAACAAATCTTTTTATTAAGGGTATTTGTTCTATGAAGTTTGGGTTCAGTTAAAGGGCCCCACTTGAGGACCTAGAAGACCACATGTGGCCTCAAGACCACAGGTCCCCCACTTCTGCCCTAGGCAATACCACTCTGCCTTCAAAATTAAGCATACCTAGAGAAATAACAGAAGCAGCTAGGTGGCACAGTAGAGTGCTGGGCCTGGAATCAGGAAGATCTCTGAGTTCAAATCTAGCTTCAGACACTTAGTAGTTATGTGACCCCAGGCAAGTCACTTACTCCTGTTTGCCTCAGTTTCCTTATTTGTAAAATGAGCCAGAGAAGGAAATGACAAACCACTGTAGTATATTTGCTAAGCAAACCCCAAATGGAATAATGAAGAGTCAGACAACTGAACAACAAGAACAAAAGAGAAATAACACAACTGGCTTTTTTGGAAGGTCAAGCTGTTTGAATGGAAAAGGTAACTAACAGTTTCTATGGTAAGAAGTGCCTTTTGTTGTAAAGTGACTTCAGTTTTGAGAGTCAAAGATATCAACAGTACAGATGGAATAGTTTTAAGGAACTATGTATTATGACGTTATTTCCAAGGAAAGTTAGCCATTAAAAGTGCTATATAATTTCTCAAAGGTAAGTCAGCCCACTCTTTTCCAGGCCCAGATCACTGTCCCTTTTCTTTAGCCAAGATAAATATACTAACATACAAGCTCTGTAGTTTATCTATTTTATATATCTATTATATATTTATATCTATTATACTGATCCAGAAAATACACATGCTTTATCCATTTGGTTTCTTCTCTGCAACATATAAGTCCATGTCTTTTTGAATCATCTATTTCGTCACTTACTATAGAGGCAAATATGTAGTTCAGTGGATAGTACTGGACCTAGAGTCAAGAAGCCATGAGTTCAAATTGAGTCTCAGGCACTCACTACCTGTGTGATCCTAGACAAGTCACTTAGCCTTTGTTTGCCTTAATCCACTGAAGAAGGAAATAGCAAAATACTTGTAGTGCCAACACAAAATTCACAGAGCTGACAACACCTGTAAATATGTAAATATCCTATTACCATTAAATTCAGCCCCAAGATCTTTCATGTCCCTTACATAGCAAAAATATATTAGCAACATATTTCATTACATAGGTTAATGGGAATCTAGGGGTAACTGGTACAGTAACTTTACAACAATATAACAGGAATGGCAGAAATTTAGCACATAAAACAATATCTTAGGATGGGGGCATAGGCATAAGCACCCCATCATTCCCTCCTTGAATGAATGGGGCTCAAAATTGTGGGTAAGGGATGAAGATCTTTTCCCCATAGCTACTTCCAGCTGAAATTGGACACAGAGCTGTCCCTGCCCCCAAGAGGTCCCATTTGAGAGGTCAGTTCTTTTTTCACCAAGCTAATAAGTGTGTCAAGCGTCTGAGGCCGGGTTCGAACTCAGGTCCTCCTGACTCTAGGGCCACTCACTGCACCACCTAGCCACCCCTGAGAGGTCAGTTCTTTAGTTGACATCCAAAGCTTGGTCAACACCAGGTCCAGGGGTGACACATCACAGTCATGGGCAGGAGGTAATATCCAGCTTAAGTGATCAAGCATCTTCAGGGGAAGGTTACTAAACCTGTAGGAAACAAATCTTGCAAACAAGTTTAACAGAAAAAAAGCCAAAAAGAAACAGATATAAGGTCAGCCTTGCTTCTGGAGCCCATGAACTCACTATCATAGCCTCATTCATGATAGAATACATGAGTTAAGGATACAATTTGGTATTCATCTTCTCCTGAATAAACAATAGTTACAGTATTATCTTTCCCATGTGCTATAATTTCTGCAGCCTTTGGAACATCATCTGACTTCCACTTTACCCATACTTTAGCTCTCAATTTTATTCCATCAATAGAACCAAACCTTTCAGTTCCTCTCATAGTTACTTCAGAAGGAGAGTCATTTTCACAAGGGGTATTGTTTAACAAGTAATAATAATCACTTGAACTATTCTATCATTTTTACAAAACTGTATAGGTTCTTCACCTAAATTTTGGAAAGTCATGATAATTTCCAATTGATAATTAGAATATATTACTCTAGCCAATACATGTATACCTTGAGCTACTAATGCTGATTTAGGTAATATCCATCCAAAATAATTTTTAGGGATTCTCATACATATTCCAGTGGAGATATTTCTTATTTCTTTTCTATCTAATGGAAAATCCTCTAAACAATGTAAATCATATCCTGCCAGACCAGGTGTTCCTGGATACAGTGCTGGGACATCTTGCCTCACAGTCCAAAAATCACTATTTGGGATCTTATGCATTTACTGTTTTCTAATTTGCAGATTTAGGGTCACCATTCTGGCTAGAGGTGTACTTCCTCCCAATGGTCTATTATTCAAATTACGTAAAGCAGTGAACAAATTATCTTTCCAATGTTGAAACAAATTATTAAAACTTAGCTTCCTTAACTGTTCTTTCAATAATTCATTCATCGTTTCAATTAACCCAGATGCTTGTGGATAATATGGAATATGATATATCCATTCTATATTGTTTAATATATAATATCTCTTCATTTCATTACTTTTGAAATGTGACCCATTGTCACTTTGAATCTGCATTGGGGTTCCATAATATAGACTTATGAGATCTAGAGTTTTACAGGTATTTTTCTGGGTCTCATTCTTATAAGGATAAGTCACTAGTACACCTTAATAGGTGTCTACACAAGTAAGCATAAATTTGCATCCTTTATCTTGGAGTAGGGGATTAATATAAACTACTTGCCAAATTTGGGCTGGAACTTTTCCCCTTGCTATCGCTCCAGTTACTACCCAAGGAACAATTCATTCCTTTTCCAATTGACAAATATAACATTCCTCTGCTACTTGTTTTAACAGTGAATGAGAGATACTAATACCTCAGTCTTGTGCCCACTGGTGTGTGGCCTGGACCCCTAAATGGCCAGCTGTTTGATGAACCCATTTTACTAATACTGGATCATCAGTTGATGTCAGAGTAGGGACAATATGTTGAATAGCAATCCTTTTTTTGTCTAATTTTTTTAATTGTTTTTTTTATTTTTTTATCAAATGCTTTATTAACTTCTAGTTTACATCATTCATTTCCACAAGATTTTGAGTTACAAATTTTCTCCCCATTTTTCCCCCTACCCACCACCCCAAAATAGTGATCCCACTGGATATCACCTCCTCCAATCTGCTCTCTCCCATATCTTCTCCCATTGAATAGCAATCTTTGCTAGTTGATCAGTATGTGCATTGTACTCACATTCTAGCGTGATGAGGGCCACATGAGCATCTACATGAAAAACTGACAAAGTAGTAACCAAAGATATATCCCATATGTCTTCCCATAATTCTTTGCCCCAGACTTGTTTACCATGGATTTCCCAATTTTAATTTTTCCACATGGGTATCCATGTAGCTAACCCATTAGCGGTTACCGCCCATGAATCAGTGAATATATGACACTGTCCTCCTTGTTCTATTTTGATGGCTTGATATACTGCCATGAGTTCAGCATGTTGACTACTTCCACCTATCCTAGTACTTTCCAAAGTCAGCCTAGTACAAGAGTTATAGACTACTGCTTTACAATTTCTTTTATGGTTCAGATATTTTGCTATCCCATCAGTAAACCATGCATGTTTCTTCTCTTCTTCAGTTAATCCATCATATCCCTCATTCTATTTGATCAATGACTGTACCAACTGTTGCTTTGGTTCAGAGGAGTATCATTTCCCTCAGTATCAATGTTTGCTATAGATTCATGTAGAGCTGAAACTCCACTTTTGCCTCTTTTAGCTCTATTTTGAATATAACATTTCCATTTAATTATGCTTGCCTCTTGTGCATGTCCAATTCTGTGAAAAGCTGGAGTACTCATTACCCAGGTCATCATTGGGATTCCAGGCCTTAATATCACTTCATGACCCAAAGTCAGTTGTTCAGTCGCTAC
Source organism: Petaurus breviceps papuanus (assembly GCF_028583685.1). Lineage (NCBI taxonomy): Eukaryota > Metazoa > Chordata > Mammalia > Diprotodontia > Petauridae > Petaurus > Petaurus breviceps. The sequence continues at coordinate 95,816,261 of NW_027186304.1, read as the reverse complement.
CAAAGCTCAATATGCACCTAACAACTGCTTTTCAAAAAGTGTGTATTGAACTCCAGATGAAGGAAGCTTCCTAGACCAAAATCCTAAGAGTACATTTTGATATTGTTGTTTCTGCAATAAACTCCAGTTTGCATAATCATCCTGTACAGCCACTTGTAATTCCACTGGGCCATTTTGCATAGGCCATAAATCTAGGGCCAATTGTCATAGCAGCCTTGGCTTCTTCAAAAGGCTTATTCTGCTCAAGTCCCCAGTCGAATTCATATCTCTTCCTAGTAACTTTATATAAGGGTTTCAAATCTGTCCCACATAAGGAATGTGGTGTCTCTAATATCCAAATAATCCTATAAACTTTTGGGCCTCTTTCTTATTGGTAGGGATAGGAAAATCTTTACTCTTTTGTCAGGCTTGTGGAAGAATCTCTCACAGCCCCTTATTCCATTGTTTACCCCAAAATTTTATATTTTGAGCTGGTCCTTGAATCTTTGCAGTGTTAATTTCCCATCCTTTGCTTTTCATATTGCCTATTCTGTCTAACATTAAGACTCTTCGCAGTATATGTTATATACTTCATTAGTATATAACATTATATTATATTATATATCATCAATTTTCCCAAAATCTACCCCTGCTCTCAATAGAGCAGTGAACAATTCTTTTCTTGTCAATCTATTCTGACTTTGAATCCACTAGCCATTTCTTTTTCTCTCTTGAGGAAACTTATCTTTTCCCAATTCTCCTAAATCACTTAGCTGTGAAATCTTTTCCAGCACTGCTAAAAGTGGGTACCCTATCGCATCAGTTAGTAGAGTCAGAAGTAGGTGCTTATAAGCAGGAGGAGCTGTCTTCACTATGATATTTCTATGAGGAATTGCTAAAGGGATATTGTGATACACATCTACATCTCCAACTATGATAGCAGTTTTCATTACTTCTTTCAACTTTCTCATACAGTCTTTAAACAAGTACCATGGTCTGTCTCCACTAGGCCACATAGAATCAGTGGGGTACATTTTATTGCATCCATCGGCAGCTAAAGCTAATAGACTGGTCATATTGTTACCTCCTACATTTGAAAATCTATAAATGTTTGCTGAACAAAAGGATTCTGACAAATACATATAAATGTCAAGTAGTCCACACTACCCACACTCCTCCAGCCCTTTCAACACTGATTCTCACCATCTAAGACACCAGCAATTCTCCCTTCCTTTGGGTGAATCTGCTCAATAATCTCCTGCTGAGTGAAATTCTCAATTATTTCCCTGAACTCTGTTTGGCCTCCCTGATTTTCCTGCCTTCTTCTCAGTATGGGGCAAGCCTTTGCCCTTGTAAAAGCCTGGTCATGTAACATTGTATCACATTCTACCCATGCACTCTCCTGGCAGTGGTCATTGTAGCAACTAGATCAGTCTGTATTAGGGAGGCATGCAGATTTCTCTTGTGGGTTTTTCACTTTTTCTTAGCCAAATTCACAATTTTTTCTTCTACCACCTAAGATCCTCCATCTTGTTCTTTTCAAGGAGAGCCTGAACACTGTAACACAGCCAACTTCTCATTTAAAACAGTTAATTTTTTCTCCATCTGAATTTTCTCTTGTAACAGCTTGTCTCTACTTTTATATATAATATGGTAACCTGTTAGTAAAACCCAGCCTCTTCTACACACCCCTTCCAGTTCTCTCCCTGGTTTTATTGGTATTCCTTGCAAACATGTTTTGAAATCTCTAGGTTCTCCCTTCTGTAACTTCAGTTCCCAGTCTTCACAGAGCCCTGTACTTTTAGGCAGCTCCCTTGCTAGGGAGGAATAAGGCAAATCCTCCTATCCTGAGACATACATTTCTTCTTCTAAATCCCTTCTGCCTCCAAATAGAGGTCCAATATTTTGCAATCCCATCTTTGTCGCCAAGTGTAGTGCGAATGCAATATGCACAGAATCAATGGTGACTGTAAATATGCTGGCATAATGCTCAATTGCAAAATATAACAGGATCTCCATATATAAGGCAGAAGCAAAACATTTATTCAGACACCAGAAAACTGAATCCCCAAACTAGAAAGCCAAATCCATTGAAGTAGCAAAGAAGTTAATAAGCCATAGCACAGTATGAAGCCACACCATCATTTAGCCTGCCCACAAATCAATATTTACTCACAAGCCTAACTGTTTCCATCAGGTTCATCCTCTCCTTCCATCTCTAGCTGCTCTGACTTCCACTTTCTTGTGGATTCTGCTCCACCCTTCAGCAAACTCCTCCCACCACAGGCTCCATATGATTATATTCAGCCTATTAGGGGGCAGGGAAAATCTTCAAATCAGGGAAGGTCTTCATATTCCCTTAGGCTTATTAAGGGGCAGGGAGGATCTTCAAATTACCATTACCATTATACCACCTCAGAAAAACCCCATGGTTATGAAGAGTCAGACACAACTGAATGACTGAACAAAAACATTCCATTACATTTATATACCACAATTTATTCAATCAATCCTCAATAAATGGGCATCCCTTTGCAGCAGCAACCACACTGGCATACCCAGGATGACTAATAGCACAAGTTCTTAGATCTGCTTTACTGGGAAAGATAGCTGTTTAGGGGTCAGCAACCTTTTTAAATTATATTCACTAGTAGGTGCAGCTAGGTGGTGTGTTGAGTAAGAGTGCCGGCCCCAGAGTCAGGAGACCCGGGATCGGTTCCAGCCTCAGATACTTAACACTCACACAAAAAAAACTGGCCATGTAACCTTGAGCAAGTTACTTAACCCCAATTGCTTTTTTAAAAAAAAATTATATTCACTAGTTTAAGAAAAAAGGCAGCACCCTGAATTTCAGAGAAAATATAAGCAGAGAAATAAAGACTAACAGACAGGGTTCTGACGGCCTAAATCAACTACACACTTTACATACATCGCTGGATTGAGAGGTCCTTTACATCTGAGTAGGCTGGGAGCTCTGAACATATGACCACTCAGAATCTTGACCAGGAAATCACAAGATCCTTCTCACAGGCGAGCCCCCAAAGCAAAATACCAATTCAGAGTATATATACACTTCTCAGAGCCAGAAGGCATCACAACCCTTGTGACTCAGTACCTAATTAGCTTAGTACCAAAAGGTGTAAAAGCCTTCCTATAAGCAAGCCTCTCCAAGCAAGTTCCTCCCCCAGTGGGTTCTATGTGATTCAGGATGTATCACAGCCGGGCACATAGGCCTATTAATGGGCAGGGAAGATCTTATATCCCATTAACATTACACTCTTTAGTTCCAGTATTTTGTGACCAAAAATATTTTTATATGTATAGGACCTTTTCCTACTTATTTGACCTCTACTAAGTAAGGGCCTAGCAATGGTGCAGCTTAGTCAAGACACATGCACTGCTTAGTAACTTTTTGTATATAATTTCAAATTGCTTTGCAGAATAGTTGTATCCTTTTGTATGCTTTCATGCGTTGACCAATGTGCATCAATGTGTCTGTTTTCCCATAGTCTCTCTAACATCTATCATTTTCTTTCTTTGTCATCCTTGCCAATGTTTTGGGTATGAGATAGAATCTCAGAAATGCCTCAATTTGTATTTCTCAAATTAGTAGTGATTTAGAGCATTTTTCCTCCAAGGTTATATATAGATAGCCTGGGTATCTTCCCTTGAGAACCATCTGTTCATATCCTTAGAACATTATCAATTGGGAAATGGCTCTTATTCTTATGAACTTGAATCAGTGCCATATATGTATATATAATATATTTATATGACTCTCTTTTCATATGTATGTGTATATATATGCATACTTTATAAAAGAAATTTGTTGCAAAGATTTTTTTTCTCCAGTTAATTGTTTCCCTTTTAGTCTTAGCTTTATTGGATTAGTTTGTGCAAAATTTTTAAATTTTGTATAATTAAAACTGTTTTGTCTTGTGTGATGATCCTCTTTATTCCTTATTTGGTAATGAACTTTTCTTTCATCCATAGACCATGTAAGTAATTGTTTCCATGTTTTTCTAATTTATTTATAAGGTGACTTTTTCTATCTAAATCACATACCCATGGAATAGGGGGAAAGGGAGGAGGCAAGTAACTGGGTTGGAAGGAAAAGGAAAGAATAAGCATTTATATAACTTCTACCATGTTCCAGGTCCTTTACAAATATTATCATATTTGTTTTTATAACAACTCTAAAAACTAGGTGTTGTTATTTTCACTATTTTACACTTGAAAATGAAGCAAAATAGAGGTTAAGTAACTTGCATAGGCTCACACAAAGAGTAAGTCTTTGAGGCTGGATTTGAATTCGTCTTTCTGACTCCAGGCTCAATAATCTATGCATTACATTACCTACCTTCTTAAATTTCATTTAAAGCTTATCTTGGTATATGGTGTGAAGGTGTTGGTCTACATTCTGCTAATTCTCGGAGAAATTTTTGTCAGATAGAGAGTCATTATCCCAGTAGCTGAGATCCTTGTGTTCACTGAATACTAGGGTACTAGATATATTTGCTTTTTATGTTATATAGCTGATCTGTTTCACCATTAAATATATTTTTTAAGCAGTACCAAATTATTTTGAGAATTACTACTTTGTGGTATAATTTGAGATCTGACACTATTAGGGTCCCTTCATTCCCACTTCTTTTCATTATTTCCCTTGAGATTCTTGATTTTTTTTGCCTCCATATGATTTTTTCCCCTAGTTCTAAGATGTAATCCTTTAGTAATGTGATTGGTATGACATTGAAGAAGTAAATTAATATATGTATTATTGTTATTTTTGTTATGTTGGTTCAGCCTAGTCATGAGCAATTAATATTTTTTTCCAATTATTTAGATCTATATTTGTTAAACAGTAGTTTGTAGTTGTATTAATATAGTTCTTATGTGTACCTTAGAAGGTAAATTCCCAAGTATTTTTTACATTACTTATATATGGAATGGAATTTCTCCTGCTAGGTTTTATTGATATTATATGGAAATGTTGGTGATTTGTGTGAACTTATATTGTTGAAGAGCAATGGTAAGACATGTTTTCTGTTTTAGGGTTTGTTCTGGTTTTTGGTTTGGAGGTTTTTTGTTTTGTTTTTGTTTTGCCTATACACAGTGTTATCAAGGTTTGCTTCTGTGCACTTTTTTTTTTTAATATTTTTACCTCATAGGCAATATTTTTGTTTTTGTTTAAAAAGAGTTATTCTATGCATGATTGATCAGTTTGTTTCTGCTTCCTGTTTGGTCTCTCTGAAAATTGCTGTGGAGCTCTGTTTAAAAACAGTTTTCTTCTGTTCAAAAGTATTTTTCAAGTAATTAGAAAAAAATAATACAGCTTAGTGCATTTCATAAACAGACTATGCCAGGGATTTGGCCAGAGCTAAGTTGTAAAATGCAGAATTTAGTACAAAAACTCTCTGCACTAATGTTAGCAACTGTTGGAAGTGAAAGTAATATATATGCCATAACTTCCAGAGCAGTATCTTATTGGGAAAGTATCATAGGGATTTCAGTTACATGCAATCTAAACATAATGGCTGTATATATTTTGGGGACATTTTTTAACAGTTAAAGAAGGATATGGTTAGAGTAAGCAGGTTGATTACACCTTCTAGACAGTCTGCAAAGGTATAGTTATTCAAATCTTGTTCTTAATCATGGTTCACAATGTTTGCAATTAGTAACTTATAGTAATATAGGATTTTTAAAAAGGAATTTTGTTTTTTGGGGAGAAAGCATGAGTGCCTAGACTACCTGCTCATCCATGATGTCTATTATTAATGCATGGAGAAAACTAACCTCACAATTTACATAATCATAAAAATCAAGGTATCATGACTCACCTAAGAGAAGGCAAATAGCCACCACAGAGCCACCTTACAAATCCATAGCTAAGAAAGGATGGCAAATGTCACAAATCAATATATATTCCATATTGCCTAAAATGACAAAAAGGAAAAATCTAAATATGAAAAACTAATCCCTGAGGTTGTAATTTTAGCTCCAGGTTTCTCTGCCTCCTTCAATAATACCATGATTATCTGATTTCAGGTCCCTGCCATGAATAATAAATCTATTTCTCAGTACCAAAAACCTTTCTGCTATCACTAGGATATTATTTAATTTGACTTAATGTTGTTGTTGTTCAGTCAGGTCTGACTCCTCATGACCCCATTTGGGGTTTTCTTGGCAAAGAGTGGTTGGCCATTTCCTTCTCCAGCTCATTTGACAGATGGGGAAACTGAGACAGGATTGACTTGCCCAGGCTCACACAGCTAGAGGCCAGATTTGAGCTCAGGAAGGTGAGTTTTCCTGACTCCAGCAATCTATACAAAAAGATCTATCCTCCACCAGATCGTTTACAGAGTTGAGCAGTGGGTTCACCTAGATAAGAAGGTCTTTACCCTTTAATCACAACTAAGCTTTCCATGTTGGGTGGGGTCCCGCCCTGGGGTTGAACCCAATCTCATCATCAGCCCTGTCCTTCAGAGACTGCCTTGACTTAATAACTAAATGAGGAAATAGAAATGGGAGAAAAAACCTGGACCTCCCCCAATATTAATTGGTTATTAATAATCATTTCTCTCAAACGTAGACCAACCAAGGATCAGCTGCCATCACTGGACAAGAGCCCTGGGAAGAGCAACACCTCCTGCTTCAAAGCTAGCCCCAAAGCCATCCTCCAGGGAATCATCCCTGTGGAGAAAAGGCTAGCCTTTCCTATCAACTGTCAACTATCTGTCCTCTACCAGGCAGATGAGCTGACCCAGTTAAGACATCAAGAGACCACAAGGGAGAGACAGGATGTAGCATGTGCCAAGTAAATCAAACCATAGCCCCCATCTCCCCATCAGAGCCTGACAGAAACAGGTCAGGATCATGAGTCAAGAATCCTGGGAAATGGCAGATTCTCCCCCACCCTCCCAAACCACCAGTCCTGCTTCCCACCTGACCCCAGAACCCAGGGTGACTCCTGGAAATCAGGTCTTGTGATGAAATATGGCAAGTGCTTCTAGGCAGCTAGGTCTTATACTAGATAGAGCACTGGCCCTGGAGACAAGAAGATCCAAGTTCAAATTCAATCTCATACACTCACTAGCTGTGTGCCCTGGGAAAATCACTTAACTTTTGCTGGCCTCAGTTTCTTCATCTATAAAATGGAAATAATAATAATGATGGGGCACAGGTTCTGGAAAACACCTTGAACCCTGATTAAATCTTCCCATTTGATGAAGCATTTGCCTGAGGTCATAAGACTTTCATTATAGCTAGACCCAAATCTCTTGCTCTTATTAGCCTAGCCCTCCATTGTTCATCTACTTCCCACCCTTGATCCTATCAAAATATCAATACCCAAATCTGTTACCCTTAAACTAGCCTAGCCCTCCATTGTCTGTCATCTCCTGCTAGTCTTCAGCTATTTCCCACCCTTAATCTCATTACTGGAGTCTGACCTCATTTGACTTCTCCTGAAGATCCTCCCCAAATTCCTCTTCTAGACCACTCCTAGAACCTTCCCATAATCTTTCTATATATAAATTCCATCTTGCCTCCATGAGGTGGCTGAGAATTCAATCTAATGCAGACTCATTCTGTGTCACATTATTCTGGCCTGCTTGTCAATACAAGCTTCTCATATACTTAAGCTCCTTAAAAGTCTACCCATTAAGGTGAATCTTTTATTTTTTCTTTTTGGAGGGCAATTGGGGTTAAGTGACCTGCCCAAAGTCATATGCCTAGTAAGAGTGTCAAGCATCTGAGGCTGGATTTGAACTCAGGTCCTCCAGACTCCAGGGCTGGTACTCTATTCACTGGGCCACCTAGCCGCCCCCAAGCAAATCTTTAATAAACTTTGCTTTACTTTGGCTGAGAGAAGACTTGAGCTGAATTTATTCATATTGATTGATATTTTGGGGTCTTGAGCACCCCTAATCTAAACCTTAAACCTCAACTATAGCACCTACCTCCCAGGGTTATAGTGAGGACCAAATAAGATAGTATTTATAAAGCTCTTAGTACAGTGTCTGACACATAGTAAGTGCTATATAAATGTTACTTATTATGATTGTGATTATTATTCTACAAGTGCTACAGGCTCTGCTTGCTCAGCAATCACAGCTACTAAATACTCATGGAAGAAAGTTCTTAACACCAAAGTCCTTGGCACTGCCATGTGGTTCAACATAAGAAACAGATATGGCTTTGTTATTGAAAATAACATTAAGGAAGATGCATTATGTTTTACTTTCCTTCCACAATGTGATAGTAATGGCAATTAAAGATTCCCCTGTATTGGCTTGGTTTTCAAATTGATTGTGTTAAAACCCAGAGTTTGTTAATCCCACCTGTGGGATGGGCTTGTTGATATGAAAAGAAAGTCCTGAACTGGGAGGAGCTGGTGATGTAGATTTGGAGAGACACTAGAGAGAGGCGGAAGATCTTTTTGGAAGCAGCACCTCGTGGAGAGAGAGAGACTAAGAGAATTGCTGGTGGCCGCTTTGAATTGCCCTGGACTTTTGAGACCTGTCCCCTGAGCTGCCAAGGACTGAGGAGACATGGCTGTTTTGCTGGTACTTTGTCTGTCTGTTTTGATGTTGTTTTGCCAGATTTGTCCACTGGTGAAAGACAGTCCTTTTGTTGAAGAAGTCCTGGAACCTGGCTGTTCGCTAAGAAGCCCTGAGACTGTCCTGCAGACAGAGAGTGAATACTGTCCACTGGTGAGGGACAGTGCTGTTGTTGCAGGGGTCTGGAGACTGTCCTGCAGACAGAATGAATACTGTCCACTGGTGAAGGACAGTGCTGTTGTTGCAGGGGTCTGGAGACTGTCCTGCAGACAGAGTGAATACTGTCCACTGGTGAAGGACAGTGCTGTTGTTGCAGGGGTCTAGGAACCTTTCTGTTGGTTCAGAAGCCCTTAAGAAGGATTTTCTTGTTGTATGTTTACAGAAATCCTGGGAGAGGGTTTTGCTAATGTTTTCAGGGGTTCTAGGACTGTTCTACGGACAGAGGATGAATTGATGAAGGGACTGGCAATGTATCTTGTGGCTTTGCTAAGCCTTGTCTCCCCAGGAACTAAGATTGCTGAGAACTTGCCTCCTGTCAAGATGAAGAAAAGACCTCCATTTGGGTATTAAGTGCTGTGCTAAAACTTGATGTAACTCTGGGGTAGATTCAATTGTGATCCAGGGGTGGGGAACTTTTGACCTTTTTGTGCTCTGTGATTGAACAAATGAAGGTATTTTACTTATGTTTGGAAACTAATCTCCATTTGAGAAGAGGGGCTTTGTGGTGGACTAAATGAAGGTACTGCCTAGGGGTAGAGTAGTATTTAGAACAGGGACTTTGTAATTGATTGAATGATTGGAAGGTCCTGGGGTGGGGTAGTACTTGGAGATTATTTAATCACACTTAGTAAATGCTGTATTTTGAATGATGTCATGTTTTGATCTTCTCTGTTCTGGGTTTGTTACTGAATAAAATGGAGAGCACCTATGCTGGTATTCTGAACCTTGGGAAGTTGCCTTTCTTTTGGCATTACATTACATACACCTCAAGGATATGGACCTTTCCATCTGACTATAGCTGAAGTCTCTTATGTGTTGTCTCCACCTGTTAGAATATGCACTTCTCAGTAGAAAGAATTGCCTCGCTTTTTCTACTGATCTCCCCACTGCTTAGAACTATGTTTGTATACAATAAAACTAAATGCTTTTTTCATTCATTTATTCATTCACTCATTTGTTTTTTCATCCATTCATTTATGAGAATTCATCCCAGACTAAAGTAACCTTGTTCTTATGTAAGATGTAGTTTGTAGTTATCTATGATAAATATGCTGTTTCTATTTCCATCATTTACTATGCCCTGATTCACATACAAAATTCTTACCTCAGCATGCTTCCAAGAAAACTGAACTGAACTAATGGTTGTTCTAAGTCATCTAATAAAATATGCCCTAAATAACAGCTATGGAAAGTGATAGCTTTCCTGACTACATATTCACTCTGTTTCTATCTCTAGCTTATCTGAAATCTTAGGACCAGCACTTAATTCAGCAACTGAGATGCTACATTCTGGGAAAAGCTATTCAGTTCAGTGGACTTGGTATCACAAGCCTTTTGAATCATTAAAAGTGCTTGCAACCTTGCTAGAGCCATTAAAAAAGATCTGGGTTGCTGTTTGATATGGGGAAGAGGTTGATCGCATCTTAAGTGGAAATAGAGACCTTCCAAAACTCTCCATCATCTCTAAGGCCCAGAAACTATGCCTTTGTGGGAGTTGGATTAGAAGGAGGGAGTAAAGGATGGGAAATTTCCCCCCTCTCACCTAAAGATATTCATGACATTCTTTTGACAGTTACGTCTGGAGAAAATCTTTGACTCAATGAATTAACTTGATTATTGCCCAAATGAAAAATAGATAGTAAAAGAGGGGAAAAAAATAAATTCTTTGCACCTCTCTAATGCCTTTCAATTCTGACACATTTATTTATATCCTTATTATTCTAATCCCAGGTCTGGACTGAATAGATACTGAAAATAATGCTCAAAATATAGTAGTTTTATGATGTGGATATAGGTTCCTTAGGGAATAGGAATAATCCACAAAACTCATTTTCTGGTATGATGTTGGGAGGTTAATGTGTTAACCAAGGGCTCCAACCAAATGCTTGGTGGGACCACTTGAAGGGAGCGATAAGAGGAAACATTCTTCATGTCTTACCAGATTTGTTTTCTATCCCTTAAACTGCTCTGAGATGAGCCAGAAGAACTGCAGGGAAATCCTCCAAGCTATAAAGAAATTAAATAATGACAAGCCTTTCACTAACACCTTTCATCTAAGTATTTTCAAGCACATTACAATTACTACCTTATTGGTCTTTGGAACACCCTGACACAGTAGCTTAGTAGTAAATGTTATCTATATTTAGCAGGTGGAAAATCTGACTGAGAGATTAAGTGATACATCCAAATTCTTATATCGCTGTTAGAAACCTGAATGAGATTCAAGTCTTCTGACTTCTGCTATATTTCTCTACTATGTGAACCATTCTTTTCCCCTAAGAATTAAAAATTATAATAGAACACATATATGGTTATACAAAAATGCTTTTATCTCAGAACTTCACAGAAGTTTTGAGACATAAATAGAATCATAGGACGCAAAAGTTAGAATGGACCCTGGTACAAATATTATTGTTAGCATCTTAAAAATGAAGAAACTAAGGCACAGAGAAAAGTTGGGAGGTGCCCACATGCAACAGCTAACAAACAGCATTCGACATTTGGATCTGGGTCTTTTAATAGCAAGTCCAGTCTCCTTTCCATTGTTCCACATTGTCTTCAAGAAGGAGAAGAGACTTTAGGAATAAAGTCTTTAAGTGGTAGAAACAGAATATGCCTCATTTCCCTATGAGATTTTTCTCCTCCCAGCCCCTTGTCTGCTTGGTTTCTCTTCTAGCTCCTGCAGGATTGACTTCCCACCTGGCCAGTTGTCTCTGCTATCTCCCCAGTCATTTCTTTGAAGTTAAGCACCAGTTCTGAATGAACCAGGATATTTATTTTCTTTTGCTAGTTTAATAGCATATACCTGGAGGTCAAAAGGTGATATGTGGATGTGAGACATAATAAATTGGAATAACACATCTGGAATTTGAGGCAGAGTAGCACAGTGTATAGAAAGTCAGTCTCAGACTTAGGAAAACCTACCTTCAAGTCCCATTTCTGACATCTTGGCTATGTGACATTTCAGTAACATCTGACTCTTATGACCCCATTTGGGGTTTTGTTGGCAAAGACACTGGAAGGGTTTGCCATTTCCTTTCCCAGATCATTTTACAGATGAGGAAACTGAGGCAGACATGGTTAAGTGACTTGCCCAGGGTCTCACAGCTAGTAAGTATCTGAGGCCAGATTTGAACTCAGGAAAATGAGTCTTCCTGACTCCAGGCCAAGCACTCTATCCACTGTGCCACCTAGCTGTCCTATAACCATAGGTAAGTCACTTTAATCCTCAATGCCCCAAGTGACTCATTAAGATGGGAAATTGTAGAGTACTTGTTGATCTACTATCAGTAAAGAGAGCTTTCCTCTTCACAACCCCTAAACCAATGAAATCACAACTATGGTACCCCTCCCTCCACAATGTTTTGGAGTTTCTATTATACTAACATAAAAGATGATTTCAAACTTATTAACTATGCAGGGTAGTCACCATAGACATCTGCATTCTCTACTGAAATGGCTCTGGGTGAATCCCAGAGCTTTCTCTAGCAGGTGTTGAGGTCAAGGAACCATAAAATGTTGAAGTTTCAAGTTTAGGGTGCTTGAGACCCCAAAATACCAACACGCCAGGTCCTGCCGAATGTATTCAACTCAAGTCTTCTCTCAGCCAAAGAAATGCAAAGTTTATTAAAGGTTTGCCATAATGGGTAGACTCTTAAGGAGCCTAAGTATATGTGAAGCTTATATTGGAACAGCAGGCCAGAATAATCTGACACAGAGTGAGTCCTCCCTAGATAATTCTCAGCTCTTTTATGGAGGCAAGATGGAGCTTACATACAGAGAGGTTGCGGGAGGAATCTAGGGGTGTTCTAGAAGAGGAGTTTGGGAAGGGCCTTCTGGAGGAGTCAAATGAAGTCAGACTCCAGTGACAAGAGATTAAAGGTGGGAAATAGCTGGAGGCTACCTGGGGATGACAGACAATGGAGGGCTAGGCTAGTTTAAGGGTAACATATATGGGCATAGATATTATGGGAAGATCAAGGGTGGGGGAATAGCTGGACAATGGAGGGCTAGACTAGTAACAGAGATGTGGGCTGAGCTATAATGAAAGGCTTATAGTCTTAGGCAAATGCTTCCTGTGGGAAGATTCAAGGAGATCTCAAGGGGGTTCCCAGAGCCTGTACCTCATCAGCAGGGACGTTGTTTTTACTTTGGTAAGAATACTTCCCATTTTAATCATCTGTCCATCTTGGCCTTTTGCTTCTTCACTTCTACAAACATTCATTAAGCACCCACTGTATACAAGGGAGTAGTCTGCTAAACACTAAAGATAAAGGAAGCAAAACAAAAGGGAAAAAAACAACCAAACAAAAACTGAGAAGATCCAGGCCTTCCAGAGGCTTATATTCTACCAGCGGAGATATTCAAATCAGTAGAGATAAGAGGGTGAAATAGCATTAACTACTGGGCAGAGGGAGGGAGGATAAGAGAAGGCTTGGGGAAGAGGCAGCCCTGAACTGAGCCTTGAAGGAAAATTGTAAAAGGCAGAAATAAGGTGGGGGTTAGATTCTAGCTCTGGGGGCTGGCCTGTGAAAATAAACAGCCACAGTAGATAGCATGTAATGTTCAGCTACAACCAGTAGTTCAGTTGCCTGGAACATAAGACACTTGAAGGAGAGTAAGGGGAAATAAGGCTAGAATGGTCGGTTGGAGCCAGATTGAGGAGGATTTTGCCAGGCTGAGTTTGGATTTTATCCTAGAGACAATAGGGAATCACTGAAGGTTTTTTCCTAGATGGGTAGTGTGGTCACATTTATGCTTTAGGAAGATGATTTTGACATCTGTGTGAAAAATAAACTGAAGGGGAGTGGAGGGGGCAAGGATCTTGTTACACCAGCAAGATGATGAGGACCTGAACTCAGACAGTAGCTGTGGGAGAGGAGAAAAGACAGGCATGAAAGATTTCTGGTTTGGTCTCTGACCTTTGTCTCATCTCTCTTTTCAATCTCTCCCTTGGACGGTCTCATTATTCTCAAAGCTTCAATTATCACCTTTTTGCAGATGGCTCTCATATCTGTATTTCTTACCTTCGCTTCTTTTCCAAGCTCCAAACCTCCTGAAGTTCCAGCTGGCTATAGGACACTCATCTGGAATTCTATCCCCAACTCAGTATGTCTAAAAACCAAGCTTATTATCCTTCCTCTAACATCTGCTCCTCCTTCAATTTCAAAATCTTTGTTACTGGCACTACTATCCACTCAGTCTGCTGTTTGAAACTTTGGTGTGATTCTTAACTCTTTCTATTTTTCTCTCTTTATATGCAATCAGTTAACAAGTCCTGTCAGTATTACCACCACGACGCCTCTTACACCTATTTCCTCCTATCTCATCTCATTTCCACAACACTAAACCCTCATTGCTGAGATGATCACAGTACTTCCTGACTGGTCTTCCCAGGCAGCAAGACATAATGTACAGAATGCTAGACATAGAATCTAAAAGTCTTGGGTTTGAATCCTTCCTCTGATACTAAATAGCCTTGGGCTCATGGCTAAATCCCTTGGCCTATTTCATCTTTAACTTTCTCATCTGGAGAATGGAGATTATAGTGCCTACCTCTCTATTGTATGAAACTATATGTATAATTTTAAAGTGTTGATTTAATGTCAGTTGTTATTCACACCTCTATTCTCTCCCCCTTCCTATCTAGCCTTCATTTTGCTGCCATACTTATTATTCCTTCTTCATACATAAAGCTAGACATATCAGGAGATCCCTGTTGCCTGATAAACAAAGTTCAACTCCCTTTGCCTCATTCAGATTCCTTGACAATTCATCAGGACTTGTAATGGTAATGTAAATGGGAAGCTCTTTCCCGTCCCTTAATAGGCCCATGTGACCTACTTAAGTTACATGGAAGCCTAAGTCATGAGTTTGAGTCACATGAAGCCTGTGGTGGGAGGAGCTTGCTGATTGAATGGAACAGGAAGGGTGGAGGAGAGCCCAGAAGAAGCTGGTCAGAGCAGTTAGAGTTGAGGGAGAGAGAGGAAGCAGGCAGTGAGGTGTGAGTGTTCATTTGTGGGAAGGCCCTAGCAGGGGGAAGACTTGGGGATGGTGGTCCCCCCTACATTGTTATTGTATGTAGAGTTCTTTGTTGCTATGATGGATTTGGCTTTCTGGCGTTTGAATTAATGGTTTGGTTCTGTGTTCTGTGTGAAGAGTCTGTTATTTTTGCGATTCAGAATTATGCCAACATGTTCATAGCTACCATAGGTGCTGTGAATATTGTGTTGGTGCTACACAACTTTACCAGGTTATTTTATGGTCCAGTCTTCTGTGTACTGTGTGCTGTAGCCAAACTACATTGCTTGTCATTCCAAAATGCTGCCTGTGCTTTTTCAAGGTGTTGAAGCACCATATTTTCAAGACATCTTAACATGTCTTAAAAACAGAACTCCCTATATTTGTTTTTGTGGTTTCCTGTGATTGAATAGCTCCTCACTTCTCATCCTTTAAAGCACAACTCAAATTCTATGTCATCTAGGTAGTTTCCTTGATCTTTAATTTTGGAAACAAAGTTGATTTCTCCCTCAAACATTGAGGACCTCTGTGCCATCAGAAATTAATATCCAAAGTCTTGCTGCACTGTGTAGCAGAATTTTCTTGTAGCATGTATCAAATACCCCTCCTAAATGTAAGCTCCATGAAGGCTGATCTGGTAATGTACATTATCTGCCTCGAGTCACTTCCAAACCCTGCCGCCAGAGTGATTTTCTTGTTCTCTAGGAAAATGTCGTTCACCAACTCAATTAGCTCCAGTGGCTCTCTATTACCTATAGAATCAAATAAAAACTCCCATTTGCTATGCAGAGCTCTTCAAATCCTGGCCCCAGCCTGCCTGTCTGGCATTGCCATAATCACACACACACTGCATGCATTTAAGGCAAAGACTAACTGGCTTTCTTGATATTCTTCATACATAACACTGTATTTCACATGTAAGAGGAACCTACCTACTGCCTCCTCACCTCCACTTTTAGAATCCTATTTTCAAGGGGTCATCCCTTGACTCACTTCTTTTTTGTTTTTTGCTTTTTGGAGGGTAATTGGGGTTAAGTGACTTGCCCAAGGTCACACAGCTAGTTTTTGTGTTAAGTGTCTGAGGCTGGATTTGAAGTCAGGTTCTCCTGACTCCAGGGCCAGAACTCAATTCACTGCACCACCTAGCCACCCCTCCTTGACTCACTTCTTAAACAGGTCTAATCACTGAATAACCATTGCCTCACTCAGAACCAGAACTCAGAAAGACCTTAACTTAAAAAAGGCCAAGCTTTCTGGCTGCATCCTGGGACTTCTTTAGTTGTTCTGATCTATATCTGGCCACTGTGGGGTGGCTAGGTGGCACAGTGAATAGAGCACTGGCCCTGGAGTCAGGAGGACCTAAAGTTCAAATCCGGCCTCAGACATTTAACACAAAAACTAGCCTGTGACCTTGGGCAAGTCACTTAACACCAATTGCCCTCCAAAAATAATAAAATAAAATAAAATGAAATGAAATATATCTGTCCACTGGACCCAGATGACCCCCAAAGGAGAAAGTGAGATTGGTGACTTTGCACGGCCCTCCCTTGCTTAAATCCAACTCAATTGAAAGTCATGTCATCATCTTCCTGATGCCACGGTCCTCTTCAAGAATGAAGGACAAACCACACAACAGTCTCCTTCAAGGTTCCTTCTACAGCTTATCCCTATGGCTGCTAGGGCCTTCTCTCCTAAAATTATCTTCTGTCTACTTTGGATATACCTATACGTATATATGTTGTTTCCCACAATAGAATGTAAGTTCCTTGAGTGAATTCTTTGCCTCAAATCCCCTTCCTCTCCCTTTTTTTTTATCCCCAGTGCCTAGCTCAATGCCTGACACAGAGTAGGTGCTTTTTTAATGATTGTTGTTTAGTACCTAAACTTTCTATTTCATGTTGTATCCTGAAAAGGCAGATGCTTAATGGCTGGATGTTTAATTATATTTTGTTGAGAGAGAGGTAAGAACCATTAAGAGGAAATCTCCTAAAGGAATGGGTTGGGATAAAGCTGAGGATATAAGCCAAGGGATTAACTTGAGCAAAGACAGATAACCTCTTCTGAGTTGGAGGAATGAGATAGGAATGGAAATTGGTCACTACAATATAGAAATGGAATATTGTTATGAATTTCAAGTATAGAATTAATTTGTTGTTGTTGTTTGCTCCTACCAACAGATTCCAGCTCAGTAACTTAGAGTCAGAAGATTTGGGTTCAAATCTCACCTCAGACACTTATTAGCTATATGATCCTGGAAAATTATTTACCCAATTTATACTTTAGTTTCCTATTCTGCAAAATAGGGATACTCATACTTGTTCTTACAGAGTTAATATGAGTAAAGTGCTTTTAAAATGTTAAAGTGTTTTGTAAATGTGTCATTCTTCTTGTTGTAATTATTGCCATGATCCAAGACCCCTCCTTTAAGATGCAAGAAAGTTGACAGCACCATGCCAGTGTGCTAATGAATATATAAGCTTTGTCACTTGACAACTCATCTCCATAATAGCCAACATTAAGCATTCCTTTTAGGGTTACCCTGATTGTGACCCATGATACCTTAGCTCCCATTTTCCCTCTCCTTTGTCCCACTCAGTTTAGTTATGACACTACCAGCTGATTGAGTTTGGACTATGGTTTTTAGCTATATTCATGATCACCCTTTGGTTATAATGCTCTGACTTTACCAGTCTTCTCTGTGTAATTAGGGACTGACCCCTCTCATCCTGAGTTAGTATGAAACTGTTGTCAAATGTAACAAGAGAACTGGCCAACGAGCCCAGTCCTTAGTGTTTATAGGGTCCACAGCTATGGACTTTGGAGCATGCATAGATACTCAGTAACTGCTTCTGGTCTGCTACACATATGGGGAATAGGAGTCTCTTTGATTTGGATGTGTAACTAAAACTGGGACATTAAAAAGTCAAAAGGCCTCCAGAGCTGGGCCCCTTCTCTTTGTGTGGCTTTATTTCTGCCTGGTGGCATTCTGGTGAGAAGAGGGGGATAATGCTGTAAGGGGAAAGGTCTTTGCCTTTTTCCCTTCTGAGGCCAACAAGTGGCTCATGAATAAGGACCTCTGTTCTTTGCCTCAGCATTTCTTCTTTCATTTTAGGTGTAGTTTAGAGGTTATGACCTTGAGAGTTTCAAAAAGTCGTGAGAGTGAGCCACCAGGATGTCTAGAAGTAGAGACCATTCCAGGGTTTACAGCTAGCCAGTCTGGCTTTGAGGTCCCAAGGAACAAGGAGGGACCAGTCTAATAGTAGCTGAGATGAAGACCTATCTGCAGTGATGGCTGCATTTGGATGTGAATGGACTGAAGCCCTGTAGAAACGCCATTAAAGGAGTTCACTCTCCTCAGTGATCAAGGTGATGACAGAGAGAAGAATGTACCCCTGAAGACTTATGAAGGAAATGTTTGTACTTCCATTCTTGTTATATCTTTAAAGTAAATATCCCTTTTCAAAGGATAATTTATGTTAATTGAATAAAATGGTTAATAGGCTAGTTGCTGAAGGTTGGGGGTAGAAAACTAATCCAGAATGGGGTGAAGTGGGGAGAAAAAGCTGATAACATTAGACAAAGATACCTCAATTTCTTAGGGGTACCTTTAGAACCGACAGGGGGAGATGTAGCCTCCCTTGCTTTGGAAGAGTGTTCACTATCCTCCCAAGGGTTTAATTATCATCTCTGTACAGATAATTCCACTGCATATGCTGCCCTAGTCTCTCCCCTGAGCTCCTGTCCCACATCACAAACGGCCTATCAGATATTTTGACCTGTATACACTGTACGCATCTCAAATTTAACATGTCTTAAAAACAGAATTCAGAGAGTAAGGAAATAGTACTTGCACTTGTTTAGGCATAGGATCATAGTATTTAGGCTGGGAAGTGTTCTAGGAGACTTCTGGTCCAATCTGCTTATTTTACAGATGAAGAAACTGAGGACCAGAGAGTTCAGTAGGGTTTTTCTGCAACACTATTCTGCCTGTTCCCAGAAATGACAACTACTAACATTGTCCCCTGTCACCTTGGCCTTCCTTCACCCCAACTATAAGTACTTCTTATCTACCAACCAAAGTGGATTCCCTTATCACAGACTCAGCTGTCCACTGGCAGTTGCTTAACCCTTTTACTTCTGATGGTTATCAGATGGGCTCTGAAATCTTCCTCATTTTCACCTTCCTGACTCCACTAACAACTCTGAGACCCATCTTGCAACCATTAACCCTGAGATCCCTTAAAAATAACATTGTTTTCACACATGTCCAAAACATCACCACAAGTTTTTGAAAAAGTTGTCAAATTTTAAGAAAATCGCTTAACATGCTCAAATACATTTATCTTACAAATGATTAACATCAAAGGGGGACCTCTGTCATAGAGACTGACTTTTCCGTGTTCAGGAACAGTGAAGGCATCTGCTCTACTGAATTTTTTGTTTCATAGAATGTTTCTATAAGCAGGTCAGCAGATCACTGTAAGCAAGGACCATCTGCTAGGGCCTAGAAATGGCCTCTTTTTATAGAGCCTGATTTTATAAAAATATTCTTTAAAATGGGATTCTACTTTTATTCAATGGGTTACATAATGACAGGGAATTTCTATACTGATATCAGTAGGCTTTACAATTCAAAACAGAGTGGAAATGGGGGAAGGGAGTTTGGAGAGAAGCCTGATTCAAAAAAAAATCAAAAGCACAAGATTTATTGCATGCAAACACCATAATCCTGTTTGGTTTTCAACAAGGAACCATCTGTTTTCTAAAAGATGTCCTCCCAGGAACATAATATTTCATATACACATTATAACAGGCCCAACTTTTCTTTACCAATGGGGGTCACAGGCATAAAAAAATAAAGCCTCACACAGCGCATTTTATGTGGTATGTGCATAACCTTGTTGAGT
Source organism: Petaurus breviceps papuanus (assembly GCF_028583685.1). Classification (NCBI taxonomy): domain Eukaryota; kingdom Metazoa; phylum Chordata; class Mammalia; order Diprotodontia; family Petauridae; genus Petaurus; species Petaurus breviceps. The sequence continues at coordinate 95,796,571 of NW_027186304.1, read as the reverse complement.
CATTTCCGCAGTGTCCAATAGTTTGTGACCCCATTTGGGGTTTTCTTGGCAAAGATACTGGAATGGTTTGCCATTTCCTTCTCCAGCTCACTTTATAGATGAAGAACTGAAACAAACAGGATTAAGTGACTTACCCAGGGTCACACAGCTAGCAAGTATCTGAGGCCAAATTTGAACTCAAGTCCTCTTGACTCCAGGGCCAGCATTCTATCCACTGCATCACCTAGCTGCCCTGTTGTTAAAAAGCAGCCTTCCCAATATATAGCAATCAGTAAACATTTATTAAGCACCTACTCTGTTCCAGACACTCTACTAAGTGTACAAAAACAAAAAGAAGTTATCACCATTCAAATTCACGCTATTTGGGTCAACCCCAAACTTATTCACACAATAATATTTATTTTATTTTTATTTTAGTAGCTATAGCTATTCAAAAATGGAGTGGGGCAAACCATGAGGAGGTACATCCCCAGTGATTGGAGATTGTCAGTTACAGCCTGGATGATTATCCCCTAGGGATGCTGTAGAACAGATTTTTGCATTGAGGGAGGACTGGCCTAGATGATGTATGCAGTGCCATCCAGCTTTGACTCTCTCATCCTTGCTTTTAAAGCATTCTATCTCTATCAAAACAGGCTTCCCAAAATTCTGCAGTGAGAACAGCAGTTTATAAGGCCTGACCTTTGGCCATTAAAATCCATAATGGAGGTTGAGCTTTTCAGTACCTGAACAGAGCAGTCAAGATGCTGAGTAGCAGAATTTTAGAACCCACAATGAACTCTATCTCCATTTCTCTTGAAATCCAATTCCCTGTCTCACTTAGGACAAAGGTCTGAAGTAAATAAAAGGGAACTTAAAGAGAGAGGAGTTGAAGAGAACTTTATTAACTAATAACTTAACCTTTATACAAATGTTATATTCTTTCTGAATAAAATTCTCTTGGTTCAAAAGGAGCAGTTGCTTTTTCTATGGAATAAATAGCTCCATTAAAAGTGTAAAATTGAATTCAATCTATGCTTTTTGTATCATTTAGTGATTTTTTTTTACAGTATTTGAATTCATTTTAAAAATTTTGGGGGGAGTGGAGGAGGGAAAGCATGAGAACTGGGGCTAAGTGACTTGCCCAAAGTCACACAGCTAGTAAGTGTGTCAAGTGTCTGAGACCACATTTGAACTCAGATCCTTCTTACTCCAGGGCTGGTGCACTATTCACTGCACTACCTAGCTGCCCTGAATTCATTTTTTTTAAAGAACAAAAACTAAAAAAACTAATTGAGCCATCAGTTCAGCCAACCTGTTTGCCTGGGTACAGAGACAATGTCTAAATTTTAAAAATGTTTTCAAACAAGGCTTATACTTGTAGTTGTTGTTTTGCATTCTTCTCATTTCTTCTCTATCCTAGCAAAGGATTTTCAGGGAGACATAAAGCAGACAAAGATAGAATATTGTTTATGGTACAACTCTTTTGCTAATGGAATAAACAAAACAACAGAATGAGAGGGCTGGTCCTCCTCGTATATCCTGTAGCAAGATAAGGTGGCATGATCTTCAAAGCACATACCATAAATGCCATTTCTGCATAAAATAATGAAATGTCAGAAGCAGGAAGAATCTCATAAATCACAATTATTCATCTGTTTCTTCATTTATTCCACACGCTGCACACAGCTATGGAAGTGAGATCTCTGCTTCAATTAAAATGACAATTGACGTGATTGGCTGAAACATTGTCATCGTCTCCTATGAAAAAACAATCTTGTCTAAATTCAGCGATTTTACCTTGCTTATTTGTTCTTTCTCTACCTCAATTTCTACTTATAAGTAATAATAGTAATAATTAATATTTATAAACATTTTGCAGAAGGCATGTTTACAGCAATCATGAGAAGTAAATACTATTGTTATCTACATTTTAAAGAGGAGGAAACTGAGGCTCAGAAATGTTCATTAACATCCCCAGGGTCATACAGCTAGTGAATATCTGAGGCAGGGAGTTTTGAGAGTCATTTTAATTTATTAAATTAATTCATTATTTGAGAGTCATTTTAATTTAATTTAATTTATGAGAATATACTTTGATTTGTAACAACATAAATGATGAATTATTTTGTTTTTCTACCTAAGGCAGGTAGATTCATTACCAGAAAACCCTTGATTTGGATTCCACAGAAAGCCATACCCAGGATAAGATGATTCCCTGAAATCTCATCAACATTCGGATTAACTTGGTTTTGGATATCAACACCTCAGCTCTCAGCTCCCTCTCATTAAAATTAAAGGGTTTACAGGTAGAACACTAAACTTCCCCCAAAAGTTTTTCTTTATAGAGGGTTAGGATCTGAACTTTCCATTAAGTCAACTTTTCATTAGCAGCTCTGCTAGGGTTGGACTCCACAGTGTATCATCCCACGTTCCTCATCCCCTTTTCTACTTTCTTTTGTATGTTTTCTTCCTCCATTAGATGGTAAGCTCCTTCAGGACAGTGACTCTCTTTCTTTTTCTTATCTGTATGTGTAGTATGTATGTACATACTTCAGTACAGTATGTATAAAATAAATGTTTTCTTTTGTGTTGTATTGTTTTCTGTGCCTAGTACCTTGGGTAGCACTGTTTCACTAGATAATCTCATCAGCTCTCTTTGATTTAATTATCCCCTCTAGACCCATAATTCTCAAATCCATCATGCCCTCACCTCTTTCCTGACCTCACTCTCATGTTGCCAACTGCTTTTCAGACATCTCAAATTGAATATCCGTTAGACATCTTAGACTCAACACGCTCAAAAGTGAACTCATTATCTTTCACCCTAAATACCCAATTCTCCATTACTGTCAAGGATCACCATCCCCAGTCTATCCAAGGTCAAAGCCTAGGTATCATCCCCAACTCCTCACTATCTCTCAACCCCTATATCCAATCTGTCACCGAGGCTTGCTGATTTCACCTGTACAACATCTCTCAAACATGCTCCCTCTCAGCTCTGATACTGCCACCCCCCTGGTGCAGGCCTTCAACATCTCATGCTTAAATTATTGTACTAGCCTGTTGGTACATCTACCTCCCTCAAGTCTTTCCCTACTCCAATCTATCCTCCATTCAGGTTCCTGCAATCACCAAAAACAAGAATCTTTCACTAGAGATTACTGAAAATACATTTTTTTCTGCACGTAGTTCTTTATGACAAACATTAATTCTAATACTATGCACTTGCCTAATATAGTAACTATGAAATAACCCATAAAATGCAGTATATAAAATAAAATTGGTAACATGTAAAACATTTTTTCTCACTTGTAATTTCCTAAAATTCTGTGACCTTCTGCACTAATATCTCAATTTTAAAAAACCATTGATTTTAGACAATATTCACTTTTTAATGGCACATGAAATTTACAGTACCATAAATACTATACAGCAAATAAAATACTTAAAATGGAGCCATTTTTAACTTGAATCTTCCCTTCCACTGTGTCAGATGGTGATGTGAGGGTATCATACTGTATACTACACTGCTGTAAACCTCTTTCCCTTGGCTGCTCTCTGAAAGCAAGGAGAGGTTGCTGGGACTGTAGTCACTGCTGTCAGAAGACATGAAGACTAGAGAGGTCTTAACATCACCTCCCATACTCTGTCCTTCATGATTGGTGGATGGCATTACATACCAGCTTGAAATAATCCATCAGTGATGGATGCATCATTTGAGATCTTTAAGGGTCTTGGTGTATTGAAGCAGAGCAGATGCTCGTTGACTTTAACCTTGAGGCCACAATAAAATCAGTAGCCTCAATGTCTCCAGCCAACTGGTCAATCATACCAACTCACCCTAGAATGACACCAATGATACACAAATTTGTACACATTGCACCTCTCATTTTTCATTCTACTACACATAGCTGTGAATGTACATGTCTGCCAAGTGGAAAGTGAAAATGAGGTCACTAATAAAATCATGTAAATGCTTGAAGCTGCAGAAGTTTAATGCAAGAATGTTGAGGATTGACTATCTATTTGTTTGTTGTCTAACCCATTAGATTATGAGCTCCTTGAGGGTAGGGACTGTCTTTTTTTCTGTATTCTCAGCACTTAGCACAGTAACTGACACATAGTAGGTGCTTAGCAAATATTTATTGAGTGTCTAACTGGCTTATGTACCAGTTGAAACACCAGTAATCCACTGGTGCAAATGGCTATTCATGTTCCCACCCTTCTCAGTGGTTTAAGTATTGTTACTTTGCTAACTCAATCCCTTCATAACACTTTTCACTAATTCATAACAAGGAGACTTGGAATATGTTCATTCTTGTCGCTAGGCTGGAAGACTAGGAATGTATTTCAAGTAGCATGTTCAGCTACAGCATATAACCAAATACCACTGCAAATAAAAGAACTGAATGTCTAATAAAGTTATTTTGTTGTATTTAGTCTACAATGGGTATATAAAGCCCTCTGATTTTCACATGTGTAAGTGGACTTGGGAGATGTGTATTCATCAGAATACAGCACAAAAAGCACCTGTATGTCTATTGCTGGTGGACATATGCATTAAGACAGTGATGTAGACCCTGCCTGCTTTAGCTATTTCATTTAAATTCCAATCAAAGAAGATCCTGGCATCAAGGCTCACCTCAGGTGCCCCAGACTCCACAGGGTGTTTTTATCTAAGTCCCTGAAATAGATTAGGAGGACAATACACCACACACAATCAGGAATCTAATAAAAGTGTTTTAAATTGTTTAAGCAAAACCTGATAGTTGTATGGGAGGGCTAGTGGTTATGCATTAAAGATGGCCATCCTGTCCTCACCTGGGAAAACCTTTTTTATAAACAACCCTAGAGAGCAGCGGATGACCCTGAAGGCCCAGAGGATGGTAGGACAGACTGTGATCATGAGGACAGTGTGAAAGCCCAGCAGAAACAACGCAAAATTTAGTAGAGATGAAACAGCCAATATACCAGGAACAGCAGCAAAACAGATGGCAATAGACGTTGGCAGCTCTGTCCTACTGAAGGCACAGTGCCCCAGCCCATCTATATGCCCTGGCCACATGGGCTGCTGAAATCTGAGCTCTTTACTTATATATCTGGACCACAAAGATCTCTAGTATGTGTCTCTTCGTACATGTTCCCTACATGTATGCCCTCCAAGTATGTATTTTCTGTGTCTATATATTGGAGTTGTGGTAACTTCTGAGAAAGTGTACATGTGTACATGGGGGAGATCTCTTGTCATTTTATTTGCCATGTTTGACTGAATGACTTTGGTTTCAAACTAATTTGTCCTCTGACTGAATGGTAAAAGTAAACATATTGGAGAGGTGTTGTAAGTTCTGCTTTAGAGTAAGTGCAGACTCACAGTGTACCTTGAACCTGGGAGAGCTTTTTAGAGGCCCTAGATGAAAAAAAGCACCCTAGGTACTACATATGCTATAACTTAGATCAATAATAACAAAAATAATAACTAACATTTATATAGTACTTCCAGTGTTCCAGATGCAGTTAAGTGCTTTACTATTATTATCTCATTTCATTTGATCCTCACAAGAATTCTATGACTAGGCACTGTTACTATCCCCATTTTATAGATGAGGAAACTAAGGCAGACAGATGATAAATGACTTGTACAAGGCCACAGAGCTAGTAAGTATCTAAGGATGAATTTTAACTCAGCTCTTCTGGACTCCAGGCCCAGCATGCTATCTACTCCATTAACCATTTATCTGATCCTTAAGGAAAGGGATTATGGGAGGGGGTGGAGCCAAGATGGCAGTACAGAAACAGGAAAACTCCATGAGCTCCCCCCATAATCACCTCAAATACCTATAAAATATGACTCTAAACAAATTTTAGAGCTGCAGAACCCACAAAGTGACAGAGAGAAACAAATCTCCCGGCAGGCTGACAGGAAGGGTTCAGCACAGCACGCTGGGAGCCGAGCCCAGCCCCACATGAGCCCATGGTTTTAGCCCCAGGGAGGCCCCAACCAGCGGCTAGAGAAGACTTTGGGAGAGTGGATCACCAGCAGCTGTGGTAGTTTCCAGAATTACCAACCCATAAATGCCAAAGACAAAGTAAAAGGTCAGTGTGGAACTCTGTTTGAGACAGGGGTGTGGTCTGGCCTCTGCCCCCAGAGCAAGAAGTGGCAGAGGTGTGGCAGCAGTGCAGCCACCTTCACGTAGCTGCTTCAGAGCTCCTAGCCTGCAGATTGTAGGGGAGCCAAACAACCATGCAGAGGGTAATTGCTCTTGTTTTAACCTGCCTGGATCTGGATCGCAGTCTTGGGTGGTAGTTCTGGGGTGTGTGTGACCAGTCAGCCAGAGTGTGTGGGGCACCCTCCTAATAGCTCTGGCAACTGCAAAAACCCCAGTGATTTGGGACAAAGCTCTCCCCTCTGGAAGAAGAGTTCTACTGTGACAAAGAGCTCAAAAGTCAAGTAATTGAGTGGCAACATGAGCAAGCAAAGGAAGTAAAGCAAGCACAGCAATCAAACCTTAGATTCCTTTTTTGGGGACAAAAAGGATCAAAGAATGGAATGGGAAAAAGACAACAAAGTCAGAACTCCTGCACCAACAGCTTCCAAGAAAAATATGAACTACTTACAGGCCATGGAGAAGCTCAAGAAGGATTTTGAAAATCAAGTTAAGAGAAGTGGAGGGAAAATTGGGAAGAGAAATGAGAATGATGCAAGAAAATCATTAAAAGAGAGTCAACAACCTGACTGAAGAAAATAACACCTTAAAAAATAGATTAACTCAAATTATAAAAGAGGCCCAAAAAGCCAATGAGGAGAAGAATGCCTTAAAAAGTCAAATTTGCCAGATGGAAAAAGAATTTCAAATGCTCACTAAAGAGAATAATTCCTTCAGAATTAGATTGGAGCAAATGGAAGCTAACGGCTTTATGAGAAATCAAGATACCATTAAACAGATCCAAACCAATGAAAAAATAGAAGGTAATGTGAAATATCTCATTGAACTGGAAAATAGATAAGGAGAGATAATTTTAAAATTATTGGACTACCTGAAAGCCATAATCAAAAAAAGAACCTAGAAATCATCCTTCAAGAAATTCTCAAGGAAAATTGTCCTGATGTTTTAGAACCAGAGGGCAAAATAGAGGTTGAAAGAATCCACCAATCACCTTCTGAAAAAGATCCCAAAAATAAAACTCCTAGGAATATTATAGCCAGGTTCCAAAGTTCCCAGATCAAGGAGAAAATATTACAAGCAGCCAGGAAGAAACAATTTGAATTGTTTTGTGGAATTTGTGGAAACACAATCTGGATAACACAGGATCTGGCAGCTTCTACACTGAAGGACTGAAGGGCTTGGAATATGATATTCCAGAAGTCAAAGGAGCTGGGATTAAAACCAAGAATCAACTACCCAGAAAAACTGAGTATCATGTTTCAGGGGAAAATATGGTCATTCAATGGAATAGAGGACTTTCAAGCATTCTTGATGAAAAAACCAGAGTTGAAAAGGAAATTTAACATTCAGATACAAGAAGCAAGAGGAGCATGAGAAGGTAAACAGGGAAAAGAAATCATAAGGAACTTATCAAAGTTGATCTATTTACATTCCTACATGGGAAAAGGATAATTGAAACTTATGAAACTTTTCTCAGTATTAGAATAGTTTAAGGGAATATAAATGTGTATGTGTATAAATATATATATATATATGTATATATGTCTATATATGTATACATACATATATGTCTATATAGGAAGGTATATGGGCATGTGAATATATATGTGAGTGTGTGTATATATGTGTACAGGTATACATAGACAGAGGGCACAGGATCAATAGGAGGGAATGATATTTAAAAGGTGAAATTGAGAGGTGAGAGAAGAATATAATGAGAGGAGATGGGGAGAGACAGAATGGGGTAAATTATCTCATATAGAAGAGGTAAGGGAAAACTGTTACAATGGAGGGGAAGAACAGGAAGGCAAAAGGGAATGAGTCAACCTTACTCTCATTGAATTTGGCTTTGGAAGGGAATGACATACACACTAAATAGAGTATCTTGCCCTACAGGAGAGTAGGGAAGAGGGGAGGATGATGGAGGGGAGGGCATGTTGTGGGGGAGGGTAGTTAGAAGCACACACTTTTGAAAAGGGACAGGGTCAAAGTAGAGAATAGAACAAGTAGGGGGCAGGATAGGATGGAGGGAAATATAGTCAGTGTTTCACAATATATCCACTATGGAAATGTTTTGTATGACTACACATGTACAACCTATACTGAACTGCTTTTCTTCCCAGTAAGGGTGGGTGACAAGGGATGAAGAGAAAGAATATGGAATTCAAAATTTTAAAATAAAAAGTTTTAAAAAATATTATTATTATATTATCATCATCGTTCTTTACATGCAACTGGGAAATAAGATACACAGGCACTGGTGTATGGAGATCCATCTTGCCCTACCATAAAGTCAGAGGGAGAATGGGGGAGGATATAGGAGAGAGCAGACTGGGGGAGGAGTTATTCAGTGGGAAGATTGTTTTGGGGTGGTGGGTAGGGGAAAGATGGGGAGAAAATTTCTAACTCCAAATCTTGTGGAAATGAATGATGTAAACTAAAAATAAACATAAAGTTTAATTTTAAAAAATAAACAAAAGAAAAAGGATTATGCTATATACAAATTTGTGCTGTGTTCTTAGCCTAGTTTCACAGACTGATCATTTCTTGAACATATATTGACATTTTCTACCTCTAACCTTCATTTACACCATTCTCTAGACCCAGAATAGCCCCATTTCACTCTTGTATTCACTCAATGAATCGATAACTATTTTTCAAGATAAAGCTCAAATGTTACCAGAGGTGTGATGGTAAAGTTTAACAAAATATTTAACAAACAGCACTACAAAAAAAGTACAAATGACATACTTTTAAGTTAAATATGCATTCTTAAAATTTTCTCCATCACTTTCTTAAACCTAGACAATCAACAAAACAACAAATAAAGCCCTGATTTTTAGTGTTTTCCAATAAGTGTGTGTGTGTGTTCAGTCATTTTTCAGTTGTGTCCAACTCTTCATTTTCCCATTTGGTGTTTTCTTGGCAAAGATACTGGAGTGGTTGGCCATTTCCTTCTCCAAATCATTTTACAGACGAGGAAACCGAGGCAAACAGGGTTAAGTGACTTGCCCAGTGTCACACAGCTAATAAGTATCTAAGGACAGATTTGAACTCATGAAGAAAAGCTTTCTTGATTCCAGGCTCAGCACTCTATCCACTGTGCCACCTAGCTGCCCCAAAAGCATAAATGCTTACATTGAAAATTAAACAGTCAGCTTTCTCTAGTCAGGATAAGCTGACTCCAGAATACTCTAAAATTCACCTTCTCCATGGAGCTATCTCCAGTTAATGAAATCTGATCCACTTGGCCAGAACTGATTTCTTCATAATAATAATAATGATAATGATAATAGCTAGCACTTATAGAGGGCTTTAAAGTTTGCAAACCACTTTACAAATATTGTCATATTTATCCTCTTACCTCACCCTTGAGAATGAGGGTTGTTATTATCCCCATTCAATAGATGAGGAAGCAGATAGGGAGGTTAAATGACTTGCCCAGGGTCACACAGCTAGTAAGTATCTGAGGCCAATTTGAACTCAGGTTTTCCTGAGTAGAGGTCTGACACTCTATCCATTGTATCATCTAGCTACCTAGGTGTCATTTTCTGATATATCACAGTATCTTTGAGTTTTCTTATTTGCTTATGTTTCATTTTATATTATATTTATTTGTGTATTTGTCTAATCTTTCTATTATGTTGTAAGCTCTTTAATGGCTCAGACCCTGTTCTATTTATCTTTGTTATCTCTCCACATCTACCACAGATCTTCACACATAGGAGGCACTAAATAAACCTTTGTTAAACTGAACTAACCATAGTAGATCCATCATTACAAAAGAATCAAGAAAAAAAGATACAGATCAAAGAATCATAGACTCGATTGAAACAGAAGTCGGATGCCATCTAGTCAAACCCTCTACAGTATCCCTAACAAATTGTCCAAGCTTTTGTTTGAAGATCTCCAGCAAGAAAGAACCCAAGCCCCGCAATGCAGCCCATTCTACTTTGGAATAGCTAATTAGAAAATGTTTCCTTACATTGGGCCTAAATCTGCTTTTATGTACCTCTCCCCCATTGGTCTTTTATTCTGCCCTCTAGTGCCAGAATGAACAAATCTAAGGGTCCATCTTCCACATGAAAGTCCTTCAAATACTTGAAGACCACCATCATTCTAAGCACCCCAAAGTCTTCTCTTCTCCAGGCTAAATATCCTAAGCTCCTCTGACTATTCCTCAATGGCCTGATTCCATGGTCTTTCACTGTCCTGGCCACCCTACTCCAGATGCTCTCCAGCTTATGGAGTCTGGTGCTAAACACTATATCTTTGATAAAGCAATTGTCTCAAATATCAGTGCAAGTATAAAGCAAGTCACACTTCTGCTAAGAAAATAGTTTTGTATGATAAGCATAAGCATAATAAAAATATTAATATTAATGGTTAGTATTTATGACAGCCAGTAGCACAATAGAGTGCCAGCCCTGAAGGCAGGAAGACTCATCTTTTTGAGTTCAAATACTAGCTATATTATCCTGGACAAGTAATTTTATCTTGTTTTCCTCAATTTCCTCATTTGTAAAATGAGCTAGAGAAGGAAATGGCCAGCCACTCTAGTATCTTTGCCAAGAAAACCCCAAAAGGGGTCATGAAGAGTCAAACATGACAGAACTGACTGAACAACAAAGCGTTTATATAGCTAAGGTTCAGAGTTTGTGAAACACTTTACAAATATTAAATGAATGTCATTGTCCTAACTACGTGTGCAATGTGTCTTCTATCTAGGATTCCCACTTCAAGGCAGTATCTAGGAAGTGTAGTGTGGGAAGACAAGGTGGAAGTCAACCAGAAAATTCTCTTACAAATGCATCTGACACTGTAACAATGGACTCACCGATTTGGAGCCTGGGGAGCCCTTAGAGGTCACCCAATCCACTCTCCTCATTTTATATAAAGGAAACAAAAGCCCAGCAATCTCAAACAATTTACACAAGGATACACAGGTAATAAGTCACAGAGCCAGGATTCACATTCAAGTTCTAAGTACAACATTCTTTCCATTATGCTACCCAATCAGAGCCAGGAAGTCCCAAGATGGCAGCTAACCAAAAAGTCTTTCTCAAAAAGTTAATGAGGAGAATATAAAGGAAGAGAAGGAGGAGGAAGACATGGTGGGAAGAGGGAAAAAGAATAATATTTTACTTACTTCTGAATGGAAGGAAGGAGGGATATTGTAGACATGTCAGGTTAAGGTACCACCAGGGAGCACCAATGTTTAAACTACCCAGGTTATGGTAGAATACTGGGGCATCTTAAAAGGATAGTTTAGGATGCTCCTGTGATTGGCTGTGAAATATTTTCCATGTCTTCTGACCCAACCTATTAGCAAAAACATGAGCATGCAATTATAGGTACTGCTATAGCCAGGATTTTAGTAAATACCAAGAAAACAAGCTTTCATCATCTATAAATGAGCCTGTGTCCATTACTACAATACCAGCTCATTAAATTAGTTACTTTTTTCTAATGTGTAATCTCATTAGGTAGGAAAATTCTGGCCTATTGTCTCTGACAAATCCTTTATTAATGTTACTAATTATGTCAGAATGCTGCAATCAATAATACAGTTCACTAAGGACAGACAATGAAATCTGATAAACCAGAAGGAAAAAAAAAATAATTTACTATTAAAAACAAGGTTTTCTTCTAAAAATAAGATGATGTACATGAGTGCATTTTATAAAGTGTAAAGAATATGCAATTGTGTTATTCTTTTGTCATGCTTATTATTATTATTATTATTCTCAGAAAAAAAGGATCAGCTTGAAGGATGAGAATAGTGCTTTTTTTTTTTTTTTAAAGCTTAGGAAGCTGCAAAATAGCAAGAGGGAATTAAGTGTCAAAAGTCTCATTAGTGGGAAGGATGAGAGAGAAAGGGGAGAAAGGGGAGGGAAAGGGAGAATGAGCTGAGAAGTGGCTAGAAGTTGAATTTCTGCTTAAACCTTGCTGCTGCAGACAAGACCTCACTTCTTGCTCCTCTTTGTACTGAGATTGTAGAAGGAACCTGTCAATTATGAACCAAAGCCACTTGAACAATCATTTGTCATTTGGGGGAGAAATACACCTATGACTTTACTATAAAGAACTCCCCATGAGGAAAATCTCTCTACTCTGGAGATTGGCCCTCACTCTACAACTTATATTTTTAGAGAGTTGTCTTAAAAGACCCTGATTGGTTATGTGGCTTGACTTGTGCCCAACAACCAGCATACTCAAAGGCAAGACTTGAACTCAAAGTCTTTTTCACTCAAACCCAGTTCTCTAGCAACTACACCATACCACCTCTCAATTTAATGTCAGATTATGAGAAAAAGCAGGAAAAGTTTCCCTCCCCCCACCTCAAGGTGAAAATCTCATTATAAATAAATTCTTAGCAATATCCTGCATAGTATATTTGTTGCTGAGTCATTTTGGTTGTGTGACTCTCTGTGACCACATTTGGGGTTTTCTGGCAAAGGCCATTTCCTTCTTCAGCTAATTTTGCCTATGAGGAAACTAAGGCAAACAGGGCTAAGTGACTTGCCCAAGGTCACACAGCTAGTAAGTGTCTGAGACCAGATTTGAACTCAGGAAGACAAATTTTCCTAACTCTAGGCCTTGCACTCTATCCACAGTGCCATCTGGCTGCCCAGCATAGCATATAGATTTGGCAATCTGCCACAGCTGTTGGCCATATGAGTTAGTCATAAGCATGACCAATAAGAACAACAAAGAACTCAGGATCTCATTTCTAGGAAAAGTTGTAGAAAAGGAAAATTTTGTGGTGAGCTGTGTTTCCATTCTCTCTTCTGACCTATATTTTTCCATGCCAGAAACATCTATGTATCTGCAAAATGCAGGTTGACATCCTTGCCAGAAAAAGGTGGTGAAAGGACTGGAATAATACTCCTCACCTCTCCTGGTTCCTATTGAAAATAAAGTTCTTAGTAGAACCAGGAGAAATTTGTACACAATTATAGACACAACGTATGTGTGGTGACCAACTTTGATAGACTGGACTCTTCTCAGCAATGCAGTGATGTAAGTCAATCCCAAAAGACTCATGATGGAGAGAAATATGTGCATCCAGAGAAAGAACTAGAAAGAACTAAGTTTATATCCAGGTGGAAGCAAAATACCTGATATTTTTCCTTCTCTTATTTGGTTTTATGTCCTCTTTACCATTTTTCATTCCAGCTGGTACAATCCTTCCTTAATAACCTGACTAATGTATAATGTGAAAGTATTTACAGATCCTATACTTGACTATAAACCACCATGGGGGGGGGGAGAGTAGGGAGGGGGACAAAATGTGAAACTCAAGGAATTGTGGAATTGAATCCTGTAAACTAAAAGGAAACAAACAAATTGAAGAAGGAAGGAAGGAAGGAAGGAAGGAAGGAAGGAAGGAAGGAAGGAAGGAAGGAAGGAAGGAAGGAAGGAAGGAAGGAAGGAAGAAAGAAAGAAAGAAAGAAAGAAAGAAAGAAAGAAAGAAAGAAAGAAAGAAAGAAAGAAAGAAAGAAAGAAAGAAAGAAAGAAAGAAAGAAAGAAAGAAAGGAAGGAAGAAAGAAAGAAAATAAAGTTCTTAGCAGGATGGAAGATGCTTCAAAGAGAAAACAAATAGAATGAAGAGATAGGGAAATTCTCACCTGTATCAAGAAGTGCCTAATAACCAGAACTCATAGAATAACAGAACTTTAGAGTCCTAATGAGCCTCAGCAGTCATTCTAGACCAGCCTGTTGCCTATAGGAATTCTCACTACAACATACCTGACAAATAGTCATCCAAAGCTAAATTGGGCTATCTCAGAAAGTCTTGAGTTCCTCCTTTAATGTCATAAAAAAAAAAGTTTCAATGACCACTTGTCAGTTATGTTATAGAGGACATTCTTGTTTGGGTACAGATTAAATTAGATGGTTTTCAAGATGCTTCCTAACTCTGAAATCTTGTGATTCAGTGATTCAAATTGGAAAGAAGACTGACAGAAAGAAGGGTAGGACCACTCCATATTTGGTTACATAAGAGTTTGGAGGCTTCTCCAGTATGGCATTGTACCTGATGATGGTCCCTATATTTATCAGAGGTTTCCCCAGAATGCTTTCTTTCAACCCCTCCTATCAACTATTGTGGTTTGGAAATCCCAAAATGTAAGGGCACAGGATGGTCTGCCTGGAAAGAATTCAGTCACTCAAGCCTTCTTTCAGTCAAGTGACAAGACTTGTTTTAACACCAGTAGGATTCATACTTCTAATATGGATTGGACTACATATACTATGGCCCAAGCACGCTGTTAAGCATTTTACAGATCCTCCCACCAACCGTAGGAGATAGGTGCTATTATTGTTCCCATTTTAGACTTGAGGAAACTGAGTCATTTGCCCAGAGTCACATGGTAAGTATCTGAGATTGGATTTGAACTTGGGTTTTCCTGCCACTGCCTCCAAAGCTGTCACTCACAGCTGTTTATATAAAAAGATGAAATACAGGACAAGATGAGAAAAGACAACACACATTTATTAAGTACCTACCACATGTCAGGCAGTGTGCTAAGTGCTTTATGCACTAAAAGGAACAACAATAAAAGAGATTTGAATTATAGGATTAACTTGTATATTGATAGGAACAACCCATAAAATAATGACCAAGGTCCAGTTATTGCTTCAGAGACTAAGGCAGTTGTGATGAAATGTGTTTAATTTTACTTTTTGTCTCAGCAGCTGGATCAGAAACTCAACCTCTGCACTGATAAGTCAGTTTTCTCCTTTGGTTGCTGTTGTTCAGTTGTTTCAATTGTGCCTGACTCTTCATGACCCCATTTAGGGTTTTCTTGGGAAAGATACTGGAGTTGTTTGCCATTACCTTCTCCAGTCCGTTTTATAGATGAGGAAACTGAGGCAAACAAGGTTAGGAGACTTGCCCAGGGTGTAAGGGATGATTGAATTTTGTTTCCACAGAAATCACGTGATACATGACTTGTGAAACCTAGGACAGTAAGTGAAGGAAGTAAACTGATTGTAGAGAGAGAAGTTGGAGTTCTCTGAGAATGCCTTTTTCCTGTGTAAAAAACCACCATGTCAGTTAGTTAATTAAGAATGAGGCCCATTAACCCAAGATGCTATCTTAGACAATGGAACTTTTCTTATGGACATCCTGGGTTGGATCTTCAACTCACACTTTTTTCAACATTCTTAGCAATTGAGAAAATTCCTTTCTCATGCTATGGAGATCATAAAATCTGAGTGATGCAGACATCCAGAATGGGAATTGTTCTAAAAAGTATTTATGACATGTCATTCTTCTAGTAAATACAGTATAAAGAGAATGAGGATGGGGGTGGGGGTGGGGGGGCTGAAATGTGAAATGTATTCAAGGGCAGAGACCCAGGTGGGGGGAGGTTTTAGGTATTTTCAGATAGGCTGTGAATCCTGAAGTACCCAGCCAATGGGGAACAGGGAGGGAAATGTGAATCAGGATAAGGGATAAAAAATTTTGTAATTGTCTGAAAGGGTGTGCCTCCTCATGGGTCACCCAGTCTCTTTTGGTCTCTAGCAAGAGAATGATAAATAAAAATCTTTTTTTTAAATACACTGATGACCATGTGGAGTTCTGGTTAGACGGTAGTTTCTGATGAGGTCACATGACTAGTAAGTTTCTGAGGCCAGATTTGATCTCAAAAAGATGAGTCTTCCTGACTCCAGGCCTGACATTCTATCCACTGTGTCCAGAAACAAGCCTTTGTATCACTGTCCAGCTAATTCCAAATCAAGTTTGTGTGTATGTGTATGTGTAATCCAAACTCTGACTAGGCCCCCATATATGCTGCCTTTCACCACTAGAATGGGAGCTCCTCCAGTGAGAGACTCTCCTGTTTGTTTTTATTTGTATTCCCAGTCCTTAGCACACAATAAGTGCTTAATTTATGCCTTTTCATTCATTCATTCAAAAAGAGAAAGGCTAAGATCAATCACTTTTGATTTCTTCCTTAAGCACCAAATGGTGCTATCAAGCTAAGCCAGATCAAGTATCATTTTGTCTTGGTTATAAGAAAATGGAATGTGAAAGAAATAGAGAAAAGTTATTAAAAATAATAATCTGAAGAGGAAAGTAATGTTTAGAATAATCTAGCAGGGTTTACACTTGAGTGTTTAAGTAAAAATATAGATTTAAGATATATATTTAGTTATAAGTTTTGTTAATATACACTCCAGTCTTAACTGATTAATGACTTAAAGGCATGGATTTTTGCAACCTTATTAGCATAAGTGGAATGTCAGCATGCAAACATGGAAATGAATTTAAGGAAATTGTTAATGATTCATTATGCAGAGTAATTAGATTTTTGTATGATAGGAGCAAATGCATTAGCAAAAACAATTATGCAGTAATACAATGAAAACCCACTCTTAGGGGGGGAAAAGTCATTAAGATAATACAATGGACCCTTTGCAAGGGCTCATCCTCTACTGCCGAAGACTGAGTCCCAACCAGCTGTTACCATCTGCTCAAGAGAGCCTTTGGCAGATATACATTACAAAGCTCTGCCAAACACTTATCTGTTAAAAATGTCTACCCCAAGAACTCTCACACAGACTGAATGTCTTTGAGAGATAGCAAATGGCTCCACAATCAAACTGCTTCACATCATTGTTAAGGCCCCCAGGAGAAAAAAAAATAAAACAAGATAAGCTGGAAAACTGTATTCATGGGAAACTCCTTTGGCAGTTTCTGCCAAAAATTCTTGCCTCTTCAAACCTCTTTGAGTTTA
This sequence comes from Petaurus breviceps papuanus, assembly GCF_028583685.1. Taxonomy (NCBI): domain Eukaryota; kingdom Metazoa; phylum Chordata; class Mammalia; order Diprotodontia; family Petauridae; genus Petaurus; species Petaurus breviceps. The sequence goes on along the minus strand of NW_027186304.1, from coordinate 95,779,677 downwards.
TTGAGGGAACATTGATTTGGAATAAGAAGATCCATTTTTAAGTCCTCCTGCTGTTACTTAGTACCTGTGTGACTTTGGGCAAGTCATTTCCCTGGGTTTCAGTTTCCTCCTTGGCAAAATGAGATTGGTCTAAATGATCTCCAACATTCCTTTCAACTCTAAAGCCATGATCATATGAGATTGAAATAGTCCAACCCTCCTCAGCCTAGCAGATGTTAAAGGATCTTAGATCCAGAGCTGGACAGGTTCTTAGAAGCCATTTAAATCAAAGCCATTCTTTTCACAAAGGAGGAAACCAGAGTGACTTGCCCAAAGTTACAGAGCTACTAAGTGATAGAGGAAGTATTAGAACACAGGTCTTTCGATACTAAAGCCAACATTTTTGCTTCTGGCTTGGAATCAGAACACAACTAATATAGTTTCAAAGCCTTCCTCTGAAATTTATTAACTGGGTCACCATAGGTAAGATCAAACCTGAGCTTTATTAGTTTCCTCATCGATAAAAAGGAGATAATACCTGTAGTCCCCAGGCATTCCAATGGGATAATGTATGGAATACAACTGACTAATTTTAAAGTACCATATAAAACACCAGCTAACCAGCTAGTCAGAGTAGTGGGAGTGAGTGATGATCCTGGTGTGCACAGTCCCACCAGCAGTAAAGTCTTAGAAATATCATTCCTTCTGCTTGCAGGGATGTCTCAGAGAAGACAATGGATGAGAATACCTGAAGTTTCCCCTCACCTAGACCATGCAACCTTGTACAGATAGAGCCTCTGGCAACAGGAAGAGAAGGAAGCATTCATCTGCAGAGTCCTTGTGACCTGGACCAGATCTAAACTTATAAAGAGCCATCCAGAATAATTCAGGTCAAATAAGACTCTTGTGGCTTGAAATGCCCAGACAACTGAGGCCAAAGTGATTCTCCAGCTTCCTTCTTTCCCCCCTCCCCCCATCCCCACCTCCACCTTGAGTTACTGAGGCATTTGCCTCAATTCTTCATTTGACTTTGCAGGTCCAGACATAACTTGAATATGAGTAATTTGAGGCCTGGCATATGAGAGGGAGGGGAAGGAGAGGGGTGTGATGAAGCGACTTGATAGATGGAGGAACCCTGTGAGTGAGCCTGGCAGTCTACCAGAAGAGTTTGCATCTGTGGACGTGTTGACTGCCTGAATGCGTCCAGGTGGCAGTTTGAAACCATCCAAGTGAAACTGACTCTCTAGAGAAGAAATAATAGTCATTTTCACAAATGATTAGGAAATGCTGGTTTGAATTTTAAACTGATGATTTGGGGTTACATGAACACAAATGTTTGATTTCTTCCTGGCTAATTTATCAAAAATTCAAAGGCATAGGTATGCAAATTAATAGTTTTTCATTCATCTCATTTCTTGATGGCTTTGAACTGAGAAATTTTTCTGCAGGGATTTCATCTGAAATAAAAAATAAAGGAAATATGGTAGTACAAGTAAGAATATATGAAAAATTAATGACCCAAATAATAATACTATATTATAAATGGCTTTGAAGAGGAATAAATCATATCAAATAGGAGAGGCAGGGTGGTGCAATGGATAGAACGCTGCACTTAGAATCAGAAAGACCTAGGTTCAGATGCAGCCTCAAACTCTTACTAGCTATGTGACCCTGGGCAAACTATCCAAACCTGTCTGTGTCTCCATAACATCATTGGAAAAAATGAGAGGAGTGGTATGATCTCAAAGGTCTTTTCTAGCTCTGAATCTGTGATTTTATCAATATAAAGAAACTTCAGCTGGTTTACTATTATCCTTAAGGCCTTTGTGGCCAGGCTGCTATAGGCCACAAGACCATAGTTCCTTCAGGCACTTTCAGCAACAAACCTCACTGTTGTGTGTAGTTCAAAACCAAAAATGCCTAGCAGTGCGTTAGTATATGTTTAACAACTAGCTGGGGTTGGTGGGGCAGGGGGTGTTGCCCACATCACAGTTCAAACTCTGTGATTAATAATTTCTCGATCACTTTCTTAGGTCTAGACAATCAACAAAAGAAGAAATCAAGGGGTGGCCAGGTAGCATAGCGAGTAAGAGCACCAGCCCCAGAGTCAGGATAACCTGGGATCAAATCCTGGCTCAGACACTCAGCACCCATCCAGAAACACCTGGCCCTGTAACCTTGAGCAAATTACTTAACCCCAATTGCTTAGGGGCAGCCAGGTGGCTCATCGAGTAAGAGCACTGGCTCCAGTGTTGGGATAACCTGGGGATCAAATCTGGGCTCAGATACTCAGCACCACACACAGAAATAACTGGCCACGTAACCTTGAGCAAGTTACTTAACTCTGATTGCTTAAAAAAGAAGAAGAAATCAAGCCCCTATGTAGCTTTTCTGGGGTGTAAATGCTCAGACTGAAAATTTAATTAGCTCTCCAGTGCGTGTTTGCATATTATTTTTTGAATTCTAGAATCGCAAAATCTTAGAATTTGGAGGTATCTTAGAAACAATATTTATAGGAAAAAATATAGTCTCCTTAGCTTGGCCCTGTTCAGTGTGGTTCCTAACTACTCTCCTTGGCCTTTCAGCATGTTCACATAAGCAAGGCTTACTTTGCTCTCCTTTCCTTCACGTATTACCCTTCAAATTCCAGGCAATCTGGATGTGCTTTTCCCTGATCTCTTTCTGGTTAATAAGCAACACACTTGTTCAGTTTACACTTCAAGTCTGGGAGTCCCTCCCTCCTTCCAAATGAGTCTGTTGATATAATCCTCTTCCTTCAAAGCTCAGCCACCACATTTTTCAGGAAGCCTTCCCTGACAACCCCTGACAGGATTTTCTCCCTTCTTAATTGCTTTCTAGATCATTACTTTGCTCTTATCCCACTTTACTGCCATGAGGCAGTCGGGTAGTACAGTGAATAGAGCACCAGACCTGGAGTCAGTAAGAACTGAATTCAAATTTGACCTCAGACACATACTAGTTGTATGACCCTGGACAAGTCACTTAATCCTGTTTGCCTCAGTTTCCTCATCTATAAAATCAATTGGAGAAGGAAAAGGCAAACCACTCTAGTATTTTTGCCAAGGAAACCCCAGATGGGGTCACAAAGAGTCAAACAGGATTGAAAAAAAGGACAAAACATTTCACTTTGGATTATACTTATGTGTATGCATATGAGTAATTCCTGACAGATTCCTGTTAACAAATTCTTGAGTTCCTTGAGGGTAGGTCTTTTATTCCTTTTTTAATGTCTGTATCATTAGCCTCTAGTACCATGTCTTTCCTAGAATAGGTTGTTTTTTTTTTTAAAGCAATTGGGGTTAAGTAACTTGCTCAAGGTTAAATGGCCAGTTATTTCTGGGTGTGGTGCTAAGTGTCTGAGCCCGGATTTGATCCCAGGTCATCCTGACTTCATCCTGACTCTGGGGCCCTTCATCCTGACTCTGGGGCCGGTGCTCTTACTCACTGTGCTACCTGACCGCCCTGGAGGTATTTGTTTAAGACCACATCCATGATCTCATTAATAGAAGAAACTCCCATAGAGGAGCTTTCTCTCCCAATGTAGGGAGACTAGCTTTATCTCTATTATACTGTGCTATTGATCAACAAAAATCATTGAATTGAATTAAGTCCTTCTTCTAAAGGAAATGTGAACCCTTTCTGCACCTTCCCTAACAAGTTCAGTTGGTCATTCATATGCATTTATTAAGCACCTCCTATGTACCAGGCATTGTGCTAAGGACTGGGAACACGTGGCACTAATTGTTAAGAAGTTTTTTGCTTCTATTAAGCCAAAATCTGCCTCCCTGTAATTTCTGCCTATTTATTGGTCCTAGATTTATCCATAGAAGCCAACTAGAATAAACCTAATTCCTCTTCCATATGGCAAACATTAGTATCTATGAGGATAATTATTGTGCTTCCTACTCCCCTACCCCATAAAGTCTTATGGCTAAATATCCCTAGATTATTCAGCTGAACCTCATATGACATGGTTGTCTACCATATCAAGAATGTAGCTGTTACTAATGTAGAAAGCAACAGCAGTGGCAGAGGACTGAGTAATTTTTAATAGCTGAAGCCTCAGTGAGCCAAGATGACTGAGTACAAGCAACAACTCAGCTGAGCTCTCCTAACATTCCCCTCTAAACAACTTTGAAATAAAATCAAATTCTGGAATGGCAGAGCCAACAAAAAGTTCTCAGAGTAAGGCATTTTTCCAGCCCGAGACAACTCAGGAGGTCAGCAGGAAAGGTCTGTGACACTGAGGTGATAGAATCCACAGCAACACCAGCAGCAGGCCTTGGAGGCAGCTGCAGCAGCAGCTTCAGAAACTCTTAGTCCACAAGAGAGTAAGGGGGTCAGACAACTGGTCAGAAAGAGATTACAGGGGATACTTTGCGGGCTCTGAGTACAGTACCCTAATTGAAATTGTTTATATGCAGTTCCAAAGAGGAGCACTCGCACTTGCAGCTGCAGGAGAGCAGAGGACCTGGTCACAGTTCCAGGCCAAGAAGAGCACTAACACTCACGGCTTCTGGGGAACAAGGTCCCTTCCTGGTTAAAGATCAGAGCACAGGCCAAGAGAGAAGGTAGATCATACCACCTTGGAAGCAGCAAAAACTTAGAGACCCCCAAAACCAGTTCCAAAAAGCAGCACCAGTAGCACAAAAAGACCTGAAGTTTTCGGTAGTGCCCCCCGAACCCCAGGAAGCAGAGCCCAACTTTAGCATAAAGTTAAAAGTAAAAAATAGGTTGGAAAAATGAGCAAACAACAAAAAAAGAACTTGATAGCAAAAAGCTGTTATGGTAAGAGGAAAGATTAAGACACAAACTCAGAAGAAGAAATGGTGTCAAAGCAGCTACAAGAAAAGCCTCAAAGGAAAAAAAAAAGTGAATTGGACACAAGTCCAAGAAGAATTACCAGAAGAGTTTAAAGAAAATTATAAAAATCAAATAAGAGAGGTAGAGGAAAAGCTGGGAAAAGAAGTAAGAGTGATGCAAGAAAATTATGAAAAGTGTTAAAAGCTAGTAAAAGAGGAATTAAAAAATGCTGAAGAAAATAATACTTTAAAAAAAATTGGCTAAATGGTAAAAGAGTGACAAAAATCCACTAAAGAGAAAGCCTTACAAAGCATTTTCATAGGGAAAAAAAAGGTACAAAGATTCACTGAAGAAAAAGCTCCTTAAAAAGCAAAATCGACCAAATGGGGAGGGGGAAGGAGATACAAAAGCACACTGAAGAAAATAATTCCTTAAAAATTAGATTTGAGCAAGTGAAATCTAATGACTCCATAAGAAATCAAGAAACAATAAAACAAAATCAAAACAATGAAAAAATAGAAGAAAATGTGAAATGTCACATTGGAAAAACAACTGACCTAGAAAACATTAAAGAGAGATACTTTAAGAATTATTGGAATACCCGAAAGCCAGGATCAAAATTTTAAAAACCCTAAATATTATATTTCAAAAAATTATCAAAGAAAACTGCACTGATAGCTTAGACCCCTAAGGCAAAATAGAAATTGAAAGCATCCACAAATCACCTCCTGAAAAAAATCCCAAAATGAAAGCTCCGAGGAATATGAAAACTAAATTCCAGAACTCCCAGGTTAAGGAGAAAATATTGCAAGCAAGCAAAAAGAAGCTATTCAGATATCATAGAGCCACAGTCAGATTTAGCACAAGATTTAGCAACTACCATCTTACAGGAGTGGAGGGCTTAAAATATGTTATTCTGGAAGGCAAAGGAACAGGGATTAAAACCAAGAATCACCTACCCAGAAAAACTAAGTACAATCCTTCAGGGGGAAAAAATGGAAATTTAATGAAGTAGGGAACTTTCAAGCATTCCTGATTAAAAGATCAGAGTTGAATAGAAAATCTGACTTTCAAATATAAGACTCAAGAGAAGCATAAAAAAAGGAAACATAAAAGAGAAATCATATGGGACTCAAAAAGGTTAAACTGGTTACATTTCTATACAGGACTATGATATTTTTAACTCCAAAGAACTTTATAATTATTAGAGCAATTAAAAGGAATCTACACTGGGGCGGCCAGGTAGCACAGCGAGTAAGAGCGCCGGCTCCAGTGTTGGGACGACCTGGAGATCGAATCCCGGGCTCAGACACTCAGCACCACGCCCAGAAATAACTGGCCGTGTAACCTTGAGCAAGTTACTTAACCCTGATTGCTTAATAAAAAAAAAAAAAGGAATCTACATGGAGAGAAGGCACAGGTGTGAGTTGACCATGCTGGAATTATCTAAAACAAAATTAAGGGGTGAGAAAGAGGGATGCACTGGGAAAAGAAGGAAGAGAGAACAGGAAAAATTGATTTACATAAAAGAGGCACATAAGGAAGAGCTTTTGCAGTAGAGGGGGAAATGAGGGAGGGAGGAAGGAGGGCAACACTTGAACCTCACTATTATTGGAACTGGCTCAAGGAGGGAATAACATCACACTCAGTTGGGTATAGAAATGTATCTTCCCCATTAGAGGAGTAGGAGAGGAAGGGTACTAGAGAAGGGTATAGGAGAAGCTGATAGAAGGGAGGGTGGATTGAGGGGGGCAGCAGTTAGAAACAAAACAGATTTTAGAGGAGGGACAGAGTAAAAAGAGACAGACTAAAGGATAAATGGGGAAAAGAATATGGAGGGAAATACACAGTAATCAAAACTGTTAAGGTGAATGGAATGAACTCACCCATAAAATGAAAGTGGATAGCAGAATGAACTAGAGACCCAAATCCAACAATATATTGTTTACAAGAAGCACTCGAAACAGAGAGACAACATAGAGGGTAAAAAAAAAGGGGGGGGGGAGTAGAACAAAATCTATTGTTCTTCAGCTGAGGCTAAAAAAAAGATAGGGGTAACAACAATGATCTCAGACAAAGCAAAAGCAAAAATAGACCTAATTAAAAGAGATAAGTAGGGAAACTACATTTTCCTAAAAGGTACCATAGACAATGAAGTAATATCAGTACTAAACATATATGCACCAAATAACATACCATCAAAATTCTTTTTTTTAATTAATTTATTTTCAGTTTTCAACATTCATTTCCACAAGATTTTGAGTTTCAAATTCTTCCCATCTCTCCCCTCCCCCGCACCCCAAGATGGCAGGCATTCTGATTACCCCTTCCCCCAGTCTGCCCTCCCTTCTATCACATACCCTCTCCTATCCCCTTCTCCCTTATTTTCTTGTATGGCAAGATAGATTTCTATACCCTACTGCCTGTATATCTTATTTCCCAGTTGCATGTAAAAACAATTTTTAACATTGGTTTTTAAAACTTTGAGTTCCAAATTCTCTGCCTTCTTCCCTCCCCAACCATCATCATTGAGAAGGCAAATAATTCAATATAGGTTATACATGTGTAGTTATGCAAAATACTTCCATAATAGTCATGTTGTGAAAAACTAACTATATTTCCCTCCATCCTATCCCATCCCCCACTTATTCTATTTTCTCCTTTGAGCCTGTCCCTTTTCAAAAGTTTTGACTTCTGACTACTCCCTCCCCCAATCTCCCTTCCCTTCTATCATCCCCTCTCCCCATGTCCCCTTCCACCTCACTTTCCTGTAGGATAAAATAACCCTATTGAGTGTCTATGTTATTCCCTCCCTAAGCCAAATCCAATGAGGGTAAAGTTCACTCATTCCCTCTCACCTCCCCCCCTTCCCCTCCATTGTGAAACCTTTTTCTTGCCTCTTTTCTGTGAGATAATTTACCCCATTCTGTCTCTACCTTTCTCCTTCTCCAAATATATTCCTCGCACCCCTTAATTTTATTTTTTATCATCCCTTCATATTCAACTCATTCTGTGCAATCTATCTATCTATCTATCTATCTATCTATCTATCTATCTATCTATCTATCTATCT
>NW_027186304.1:95745233-95771791 GCF_028583685.1 Petaurus breviceps papuanus | reverse complement strand
TCTATCTATCTATCTATCTATCTATCTATCTATCTATCTATCTATCTGCCTACCTACCTATCTTCTCCAACTACCCTAATATTGAGAAAGGTCTCATGAGTTACAAATATCATCTTTCCATGTAGGAATGTAAACAGTTCAACTTTAATAAATCCCTTATGATTTGTTTTTACTTTTTACCTTTTCATGTTTCTCTTGATTCTTGTATTTAAAAGGAAAATTTTCTATTCAGTTCTGGTCTTTTCAGAAATAATGCTTGAAAGTCTTCTATTACTTTGAATATCCTTTTTCCCCCTGAAGTATTATACTCAGTTTTGCTGGGTAGGTGATTCTTGGTTTTAATCCTAGATCCTTTCACCTCTGGAATAACGTATTCCAAGCCCTTCTATTCCTTAATGTAGAATCTGCTACATCTTGCAGTTATCCTGATTGTATTTACACAATACCCAAATTGGTTTTTTTTTCTGACTATACTGCTTGCAATATTTTCTCCTTGACCTGGGAACTCTGGAATTTGGCTATAGTATTCCTAGGAGTTTTCTTTTTGGGATCTCTTTCAAGAGGCAATCAGTAGATACTTTCAATTTCTATTTTACTCTCTGGTTCTAGAATATCAAGGCAGTTTTCCTGGATAATTTCTTGGAAGATGATGTCTAGGCTCTTTTTTTGATCATGGCTTTCAGGTAGTTCAATCATTTTTAAATGATCTCTCCTGGATCTATTTTCCAGGTTAGTGGTTTTTCCAATTAGATATTTCACATTGTCTTCTATTTTTTCAGTCTCTTCATTCTGTTTTCTTATTTCTCATAAAGTCATTAGCTTCCATTTGCTCCATTCTAATTTTGAAGGAATTACTTTCTTCAGTGAGCTTTTTGACCTCCTTTCCCATTTGGCCAATCTGCTTTTTAAGGCATTCTTCTCCTCATTAATTTTTGAACTTTTTTTGCCTTTTGAGTTAGTCTATTTTTAAAGTGTTATTTTCTTCAGTATTTTGGGGGGTTTCCTCTAGCAAGCTGTTGACTCATTTTTTCATTATCCTCTTGCATCACTCTCATTTCTCTTCCCAATTTTTCCTCTATGTCTCTTACTCTGTTTTCAAAATCCTTTTTCAGCTCTTCCATGGCCTGTGGCTAATTCATATTTTTCTTGGAGGCTTTGGATATAGGAGCTTTGACCTTGTTGTCTTCTTCTAGTTGTATGTTTTGATCTTCTTTGTCACAAAAATAAGATTCTATAGTCTGACTTTTTTTTACACTGTTTGCTCACCTTCCTAGCCAAATACTTGACTTTCTAGCTTTTGGTCAGGGTAGGACTCTGCTTCCAGTGGGGGTGAGGGTGGGCATGGGTGTACTGCCCCAGGCTTCAGGGGTTTTGTATCAGCCACTTGATCCTCCACCATTTGTGGGTTCAGATTTCTGGAAGCAGCAGTAGCTGCTGCTGCCACTGCTGCCATTGCCACTGCTACATGGGGCTGAACCCAGCTGGACAGCACTCCTCTTTCACCCAGGCCCCACAGAGTTTTCTCACTAGGTCCCAGGAACCCAGAGCCAAGAGGCCAGGAGCCCAGGAGCCAGGAGCCAGGAGCCCAGGAGCCCAGGTGACTGAAGCATGACCAGAATGCTGAGACTTTTTTTGTGGCTTGGTTGAGCCTTGAATTCCTTGGAGCAGAAATGGTGAAGGAGCTGACATGGACCAGACCCTGTGAATGCCAGTGTGGAGCAGAACCTGCCCAGAGAGCTGGTCAAGGAACTAGGAGCTGTCTACCATTGAATCCAGGTAGAATCTGGGACCATGGAAGGGGATCCAGAGAATCTGAGAACAGGTCCCAAGTCAAGATAAAGAAAAGACCTCTCCTTGGGTACTGAGTAATTATGGAATTATAGTTTACTGGTGACCTAAGGGGAGGAGGATTTTGTGTATGATACTTAGTAAGACTTTGCTGAAAACCTGACTGATTTGTATTTTAAATACTTTGACTATTGTTACTGATTAGTGACTGATTGAGTTAATCAAGACAAGTTAATCACTCTTGCCCCAAGAGTGGAAGACCTTGAGACAACTTTTAAGTGACTGATTGAATTAACTTAAGAGTGACTATTTTGTAACTGATTGAATTAACTTAAGAGTGACTATTTTACTTTGAGACTATGTTGTGAATATTGTATTGTGATTTTCTGTCACAAGTTGAAATATGGTGAATGCTGTATTTTGAATTATGCTGTACCTTGATTTTCCATGGATGTTTTGCTTTTGTTATGGAATAGAGTGATCACTATACTGAGTAATCAGAACCTTAAAAAAAAGCTGTTCACAGTAGCAGTTCTTCTGGAAAGCTTCTGTGCATGGCATTACACCTTCTATGCTGTCCTTTGGTGTTTGTGGATTGAGAAGCCTGAAAGCTGCTACAGCTGCAGTGATTCAGTCCCTTGATGTCCACTCTGCCCTGTCCATGTTGGCATGGCCCACATTGAACTGTGCTGTACTCCCAGCCAGGTGCAATAGACCCTTCCTGTTGTCCTTCCAGATTGTCTTGGGCTGGAGATTTGCTTTACTCTGTCATTTTGTGGGTTCTATAGCTCTAGAATTTGTTTGGAATAATTTTTACAGGTATTTGGAGGAGTCTGGGGGAGATCACACACAAGTTCCTGCTCTTACTCGACCATCTTGGCTCTGCCCTGCTCTCCCCTCCCCCCCCATCCAAATTCTTCAAGGAAAAGTTAAATGAGTTACAAGAGGAAATAGACAGTAAAACTATACTAATGGGGGGCCTCGACTTTCTCCTCTAAGAACTAGATAAATTTGACCATAAAATAAAGAAGAAAGAAGTTAAGGAAATTAATACAATTTTAGAAAAGTTAGATATAATAGGCTTCTGGAGAAAACTGAATGAAAATAGAAAAGATTATTACTTTTTCTCAGCTGCACATGGTATCTTCATCAAAATTGACCATGCATAAAAATCTCACAAACAAGTGCAGAGAGGAATATTAAATGCAACCTTTTCAGACAATAATGCAATAAAAACTATATTCAAAAAGGGTTGTGGAAATATTGATTAAAAATGAATTGAAAACTAAATAATCTAATCCTAAAGAATGAATGGGTCAAATAATAAATCTTAGAAACAATCAATAATTTCATTAGAGAATTACAATGAGACAACATACCAAAATTTATGGGATGCAGACAAAGCAGTACTTAAAGGAAAAATTTATATCTCTAAACACTTACACCAATAAATAGAGAAAATGCAAATTAATGAATTGGACATGAAAAAAAACTAGGAAAAGAACTAATTAAAATTCTTCAATTAAACACCAAATTAGAAATCCTGAAAATCAAAGATTAATAAAATTATAAAAAAAATTGATCTAATAAATAAAAGTAGGAGCTAGTCTTGTAGTGAAAAAACAATAAAATATAACAGATAAGCCATTGGTTAATCTAAAAATGGGGGAGAAAAATGAAAAAGGTGAATGGACCATCAGTAAAGATGAAATAAAAGTAATTATTAGGAGCGATTTTGCCCAATTATGTGCCAATAAATCTAACAATCTAAGTGAAATGGGTGAATATTTATAAAAATATAAATTGCCCAGACTAACAGATGAGGAAATAGAATATTTAAATAACCCTCCTTAGAAAAGGAAATTGAACAAGCCATAAACAAGTTCCCTAAGAAAAAAATACATATGACCAGATGGATTGAGAAGTAAATTCTACCAAACATTTAAAGTACAATTAATTCCAATGCTATGTAAACTATTTGGGTAAAATAGGCAAAAATGCAGTCTCACTAAATTCATGACCTATTGCCAGCAGGCAGGTGTTTGCTGGAGCCATCCTGAATTGGCTGGCAAGAGCAGATTGTTAAATTTTCAGTGTGAGCATTTATACCTCAGAAATTGACAAATTCTACAAATCAGGATTTGATTTACTGTTTTAGTGATTGTTGATTTAAGAAAGTGATAGAAAGAAAGTTAATAACAGATTAAATCACTTTAAATTTAAAAGTGCTTCAATGTATATTTTTTTGTTTTTTAATGGTGGGCCTATTATTAAATATTTCCCAGCCTACCCCTGAGTACAGGAAACAATATGCAGGCCAGTTTGTTTAGAACACAGAATACTTGAAGGAGAATGGTAAGCAACATATCTGGAAGGGTATGAGGCAGTAAGATTTTATTTATTTATTTTTTTTTAAGCAATTGGGGTTAAGTAACTTGCTCAAGGTTATACGGCCAGTTATTTCTGGGTGTGGTGCTGAGTATCTGAGCCCTGATTTGATCCAGGTCATCCCAACACTGGGATGCTGTTACTTGCTGAGCCACCTGGCCGACCCTGGCAGTAAGATTTTCATGACTCTAAAAGCCAAACAGAGAAATCAGTATCTTATCCTATAGGCAAGATGGAGCTAATAGAGCTTCCAATGAGTACTTTAAGAAAATCAGATTGGCAGCTCTGTTGGGTAGGGATATGAGAAGAGAGAGAGTAAAGAATGGGAAATCAAGATAGAGGGCATTGCAGATAGGTAGGGTAGGAGATAGAACATTGGGCCTGGAATCAGAAAGATCTGAGTTCAAAAGTGATCTCAGACACTTCCTAGCTATGTGACCCTGAGCAAGTCACAACCCCAAATTTCCTCACCTATAAAATGAAGATAATAAAAACAACCAACCCAGAGAGTTGTTGTGAGGATTAAATGAGATAATATTTACAAAGGTGTTTAGCACAGTGACTTGGGCATAGTAGAGGTCTTTTCTCCCTAGGACAGTTGTTTGTCCTTCATTCTAGAAGAGGATCAATGACATCAGGAAGGTGATGTCATGATTTCCAAATAAATTGGATTTAAGTGAGGCAGGCTGTGTCACCAGCCTCACTCTCTCCTCCACAGCCATCCAGGTTCAGTGCCAAGACATAGATCAGGATGACTGGAAATGGCCCCAGATGCAGTGGGAGAAGAAGTATAAGACAGATGTATTGTAAATATAAGATGAGTGCTTGCTCTTTGGCTGTCATAATCACACTGTTAATACATATTGAGGCTGTAATCCACTAAGAAGGCAGCATAGAACAGTGGAAAGAGGGATGAATTCTGAGGCCTAGGACCTGAGTCTGCAATCCTAGCTCTGCCACTTTGATACCTATATGACTGTCTCTGTAGACCTCCATTTGTAAAATGAAGGGGTTGAAATATCAGAGATTCTCCATCTTTTTCTGTGTTAGTCACCCATCTAGCAGTCTGGTGAAGCCAATGGACCAAAATCATGAATTTTATACACAAAAAATACACTTTATGTAAATAACATTTATATAACACATTTAACTTTTTTTTTTTTTTTGGCTTTTTGAAGGGAGGAAGGAAGGGCAGCTGGGGTTAAGTGTCTTGCCCAAGGTCACACAGCTAGTAAGTGTTAAGTGTCTGAGGCTGAATTTGAACTCAGGTCCTCCTGACTCCTGGGGGTGCTCTATTCACTGAGCCACCTAGCCACATTTAAATATAAAGATACCCTAATTTTGAAAGACACACCAATCATATTGAAATACAGTTATCAAAAAAAAAATTTATGTAAGCTCAAGGACTCCGGGTTAAGAATCCCTGAACCAGAAGGACTCTAAGATCTTTTCTAAATCTAAGATCTGATGAAATCTTCAGTTCTTTTTCTCTTTGTAGGTCAAGTTTGATGAGGGCTATAGCTTTGGATGTTAATTTATCACATTGTAATTTTAAAGCCTTGATAGGAAAATAAGTGTTTATGATGCCCAAAGATGTTCTTTTACCAGATCCTATGAGTAAAGTGATTCGAATATTGCAAAGTCAAGGCCTTATTAACTTTTGACCTATTGTCTGATTTTCTTTCCTTAATTGCAAAACTCATTTCTCTTCTGAGCACAGAGATGTAGATCTGCTGCTGCTTGTTCCTGTCTCGATTATATTTCAGAGAGAAACCTTGAAATACTGAAGCATCACCTCTGGAACTGTGAAAATCAAAGGACGATGGGATTAGTCTACCTTCATTATAGGAATTCACCATGGAAACAGCATAAAATAAGAAAAGAAAAATACAAGAGAAAAGCAAATCTAAATCACTAGGAGACTTCCACCCAGGTGATCGAAACCATAGCCTGAGGTCTCATACCTGCATGTACCCTATACATAAGAATTTTAGGGATCTCACATTCTGGCTCTGAGTCTACATGGGCATCAAATGATTCATGTCATACAGCTACCCCATTGATTATAACATATTAATGATGAATGTTTATCCACCTGGATCAACTGCAGAGCTGATATGATTAATCTCATTTGTGGTGGTAGACAAATAGAATTTTTTAATGCATTACTGATGCCTTTTGTTTTTATGTCAGTCCTTTTTGAAAATACTCCCCCTCCCCCATCTCCATTTTCAACTGTCTTGTAACACAGAGAAACAATTAAGCAAAAACATCCTATTCAAACATGATCTCTGACAATATCTGCAACATCCTTTCCCAGTAGTCCCTTACCTCTGTGCTGAGGGGAGGGAAGTATGTTTCATTGTCTGTTTTCCAGGACCATTATTGGTTTTGCAATCAAATAGAACATTACAGACCTAAGCATTTGTTTTAGGCTTTGTAAAGCCTCTAAACTACATAAATGTGAGTTAATTTTTTTAAATTTTAAATTAATTTTTATTAATTTGATTTTTAATTTTATGTAATAGTTTGTGAAAATTATTTTAAAGTATGATTCCTAGAAATTTAAGACAAATTTTGAGAACCTACTCTGTGCAAGGCACTTTTCTACATATCATAGAGGATGCAATGATTAACAAGGCACAATATCTTGTATGCCATTCAAAGGTGTTTGGCATGTGTTTCTTAGACTTCCACCAGGAAGCTATTATGTATGCCTGAGCAGGGGAGGAATGTCATTCAGATTGTGCTTTTGAAGATTATTCTGGCAAGAGGACTAAAGGTGGAAAAGAGGTACCATTAGAGAAGTTCTTCTAATCATCCAGATGAGAGGTAATAAGGGGCAGACCTAGAGCGATGGCATTGGGATTTGAGAGAAATGATGATAATTAACATTTTGTGGGGGATAAGGGAGAGGAAGGAGTCCCAGTGACTGAGGTTTTCCGTTTAGCTGGCTAAGAAAACAGCAGTACCACTGGAGGATTCCACAGATCTGTTCTTGTTTGTTTTAAATTAATCTGGTTAATCCCTCTGCCAATCAATCAACAAGCATTTATTAAACCCCTCCGGTGTGATGGGCACCATGTTAAGTACCAGAGATACAAAGACAAGAGTAAAAGATTCCCTACCTTTGAAGAGCTTATATTTATAGCCCGCCAACTAGATCTCGCCTTCTTAGAAGATAGTTGTTAGGAGTTAGAAGATAGACTTTAAGACTTGTTATGGATAAAAGATTAATTATCCTAGGACTTGGGGGTGGGGAAGTGCAGCCACACTTGAGGACCTAGAGGGACACATATGGCCTAGAGGCTACAGGTTCCCCATCTCTATGACCTAGGTCAACCTGGTGATGAGGCCTTTGAATTTGGTTACATTTGTCCTCAGCTGACAGATATACCAGGCCCATACTTTCCAGCCTGGTGGGTCCTGCCAAAACTGACAATGATAAGCTAGGTAGTACAAGAGACAGAGTGCTGAGCTGGAGTGAGGAAGAGCTGAGTTCAAATCCTGCATAAGATAATAATAGTACTAACCTCAGGGTTGGTTGTGAGGGCCAAATGAGATAATATACATAAGATGCTTTGCAAACCTTAAAGCACTATATATAAATGCTTATTATTGTTATTATGCATAATTGGCATGATTTTTCTAGATTCTAGGGTCACCTCCACAGTACAATAAGGCATCAGAGGAAAATCCTAGCAGAGGACAGCAGCATTAATAACTCATATTTATAATAACTCATCTATAACTCATAACTTTAGGCCTCATTTAAAACAAATACATCCACATCGCCAGCTCTTTTCCCCAAGAGCCTTTCTCAAGGTCTCCAAGGATGTTCTTTCCCTAAAGGGCCTTTTTCCAACCTTGGGCATTATTTGAGGGGTAGGGAGGTAGAGGGCACTCATTCTGATCTCTGAAAAGTAAAATGTGTACTTGTATGTGCCTTGCTTTCATTAAACTACTTTAATTGTAGTGGGTAAAGCTATTTCTCCCCAGGAAGAGATAATCAACCCCAGCATATGAGACATTGCTCATAATATATTGTAAGGGATTGCAAAATAATGAAGAGTATTCAGCCATTTTCCTACTTCCTCCACATACAGCAGGATTAAGATCATTAGCAGTGGTGTGTAGGAAGAGAAGGGCAGTATGTGTTTCCTTTCCCAGAGTGGTGCCCTGGGACTTTTGTGACTTTCTGTGCCTGCTTTACTGTGAATGTGTTGCCAGGCAGATTCCCAGCTGAGAAGGTCTCCTACTTTGAACCTTCATGTACAGACATATCTTTGTAGCCCTCTGTATCCACAAACTATATGCTCTAGAAGTTGGCTTCAGTTATGAGGTCCAAAAGACCTTCCAAATTCTCCTCTGGTTACTACGACTTTGTGAATCCAATACTATTTGAAATGAGTAGAGCAAATTTGTGGCCTGAAGTAGATTTGTTACAGAAAGGTTTTGGTCGTGATGTTTGCTGTAATGTGGTTCATTCTAAAGGAGCAGGTCTTTTTCTTTTTTTCTTTTTAAATTATGCACAATCTCAAAGGAATATCATTATTATATTTGCATATGTGTTATTTATCTGTAATTTCCCACTGTGGTGAATGTTGGAAATCTGTTTATCTTTTTCT
The DNA here is from genome assembly GCF_028583685.1 of Petaurus breviceps papuanus. Classification (NCBI taxonomy): domain Eukaryota; kingdom Metazoa; phylum Chordata; class Mammalia; order Diprotodontia; family Petauridae; genus Petaurus; species Petaurus breviceps. The sequence continues at coordinate 95,762,987 of NW_027186304.1, read as the reverse complement.
CTGTTTTGAATCTAAATCACAGTTAATTAAGATCAATTCCTTAAAAAATATCATGGATTCAGAGCCCAAAGGGTTACCCAATATGATTTCCTCCCTTTATAGATAAAAAAAAAAAAAAGGAGGCTCAGAAAGGTTAAATAACTCTCTATAATCCTAATGAAAGTAAATAAAACTGGGATTTCAGCTGGGGTCCTCTCACCCCAAAGCCCATGCTTTTTCCATTCCACCACTGTATAAATACTTCAAGTTGCTGCAAGATAATAGCAAGGGAAAATAATTCCAAATGGTTTTTATTAAGGTACAAGTTAAATAATTTTTAACACACAGTCACAGAATGTCCCTCATTGTGAATCTCATAGCCTAATTAGTAGCTCTGTAACTGTCAGGGGTATAAGGTAATAAGGTAATGTAACATGCATTTATAAAGCACCTACTACATGCCAGACAGTGTGGTAAGTGCTTTTGCAAATGTTATCTTATTTGATCCTCACCAGAAGAGGTACTATTAATACCACCGTTTTACAGAGGAGAAAACTGAGGCAAACAGACAGAGGTTAAACGACTTGAAGCCAGATTTGAACTTAGGTCTTGCTGATTCCAGGCTCAGCATTCTGTTCTCTGTGCTACCTAGCTGCCCCTAAGGACATTGGCCCTCCCATTAGAGAGTCATTTTAACAACTTGCAAAAAAAATTGGAATGATGGATCTTTCCACTACATCTGATTCGACGATCTTTTTCTCCCTCCCCCCCTTCTCCCCTCCTCTCTTTCCCCTCCTTCCCCAAAGGCTTAGACCAGACAAAGTGAATGTATCCTATATTCTATTACAGTCATTGTCTATTATCTTTGGACAGATTACATACTTTGTGGATTTTCTACAGAGCATTTTTTTTATTCTAACCAGCTCTCTTTGGCCTCCAAGCATGTTTCTGCTCTGCTTCCCCCCATCACCCAGATGTTTTGTCCCCAAGGAATATGAACTATTTAAATATTATCTTAAATAAAGGAATTAGGAAGGTAAATCTCTTGCGAGGGAGCTTTAGCATTCAAACTTATATAACTTTTAGAGTATCTATTATTTGGGGCTGCATGAGCAAATGCAAAGAACAGCAGGCAAATGAGGCTTCAGATGTCTTAAATTAACTCAAGGCATTTTCAAGAGAGCTTGGGATGGACAGCCAACTTCATTAAGAAGCTTGGTGGGAAGGAGACATTATACCATTGGGACCAGTCAGGGGAATTCCCTTTAACCATGTTTTGCATATGAAAAATCCCAGAACCAGAGGATGGGGCTCTGATATAATAAAAATCATGGGGAAAAGTCTTATTGAAGATACTGTTGTTAACAGGAATTTTTATCAAAAAACTATTGGTTTGCAGTTTTCAATTTTTTAAATATTCAGGGACTCTCATTCATCTTACCAAAATATTAATTCTTAGGGATTCCTTAGTGTTGAACCAATGCTTTTCTCATGTCTCAATTCTTTGAACTTGCATTCTTTTCTGATGTATTAAACCAGGGGTGAAGAATGGGTGGCCCTGAGACCATATGTGGACTTGCAGGTTCTCAAGAACAGTCTTCTGTCCGAATCCAAGTTTTACAAGAACAAATCCTTTTATTTGTTTTCTTTCTCTTTTTTTTTTCTTTTTGGAGGAGGAAGGCTGGGGAATTGGGGCTAAGTGACTTGCTAATACATATTAAATGTCTGAGGTTGAATTTGAACTCATGTCCTCATGGTTCTAGGGCCGGTGCTCTATTCACTTCGACACCTAGCTGGCCCAACAAATCCTTTTATTAAGAAGATTTGTTCTGTGAAGTTTGGATTCAGTCAAAGGGCTGTACTTGAGGACCTAAAGGGCCACATGTGGCCTTGAGGCCACAGGTTCCTCACCACTATATTAAACAAACAACAAAAAAAAATACCTTCACACACACAAAAATTAACTCCAGGAAGTCTCTTAATTTTCTAGGTCATCGTTTTTTTATCTGAAAAAAAAAAAGGGGGGGGTGTTCCCAAACTCTTCTAATATAAAGTCCCATTTTTAACATGAAAATAATCATAGCCACACACACATAGACACAGGATAGTACTTATCCCCCAATTAGTCATTGACTGAGGCAATACATGACAAGTTATGAAACCTTTGCAATGACTCCTTGGGCCTTCAGGCACCCATAACTTTTAAGATGGGAAACAATAGACTCGATGATCTGTAAGTGCCTTCTAGCTCTAAGATGCTATAATTGTATGGACTATACATACTTCTGGTTTTTTTCTATTTGCATGAAAAACAAAGGAAGAGAAGATAGTCTGTGCCCATGGCAAGAGAGAGGGATGACAGGTGGACAGCCAGAGTGCTGCACAGCTGCCCTTACAATATCAGGAGAAATCAAGGAAGGCCTCCAGTGCATAGGGTGGACCTCTGGGGGAAACATCTGGGAGGAATAAGAGTCACGCAGATTGGCCTGGCATGGATGACTTGCTATCTATGTCACTGGGGGGAGCTCCTAAATAAAGGAGACCACAGAACAGTGGAACAACATCACACAGAGTGTGCTCTTCTTTCACAGTGTGCTCATATACACATATATATGTGTATATATATATATATATATATATATATATATATATATATATATATATATATATATATCTTTTAGCCTGGATCTGTGATGTCCATTGATATAAGAATTTCCTGATGAGGAAACTCCTCTATTATTTATGGATGTGTGTGTGTGTGTGTGTGTGTGTGTGTGTGTGTGTGTGTGTGTTTAATGGGAGGGAGGGAGGGACAGTAAGAGGGTAGTGGAAAGAATACTGTGCTCAGGTCTTTGCTACTTATTAGCTATGGGATTTGGGCAAGTAGTCTCGATTTCCTCATATGAAAAATAAAGATAACAATACTTGTACTACCAGACTCCCAGGTTCAGTATGGCAATAGATGCAATATCAAGTGTAAAACTTAAAGTCCTACAACAACAAGTTATTATTATTATTCAGTTTTTTAAGGCCACTTAGTGTTGCTGTTCATTCATTTGTAGTTGTGTCTGACTCTTCATGACCCATTTGGGGTTTTCTTTGCAAAGATACTGGAGTGGTTTGCCATTTCCTTCTCCAGCTCATTTTCCAGAGAAGAAAAGTGAGGCAAACAGGTCTAAGTGACTTGCCCAGGGTCACACAGCTACTGAGTGTCTGAGACTGGATTTGAACTCAGGTCTTCCTGACTCTAGGCCCAGTACTCTATCCACTGTGCCACCTAGCTGCCCAACTAAGTGTTTAGTCTTTTATTTTTTCATCTAAATTTATTATAAATTTAATAAGCAAAAGTATCTAATTGTGTTCATCTCAGAATGCTGATGAAAATGCTTTTTTAACATTTGAATTACACTTTGCTTGGATCCTGAATATTTTAATGAAATGGAAAAAAATTAATTTTCTCGGCACTTTGGGAAAATTAAAATGCTACACGAGTGATTTTTTTTTGTAGATTTGTGTGTGAATGGAATTCTTATTGATGTCTGCCACAGACATTCTACCTGTAAATAAAGGATAGAGTACTCTTTCATAACCATCATAGTGCATTTGTAACTCTTTAATGGTTTCTGTAAGAGATAGGTGTTTAGCATGTCTATCAGCAAATAGTTCCCTAGGGCACCAACCTCCTTTGTCTGCTATGTGTTGATCATGTATTTCTTATGCCCTTCTAGGATGAAAGAAGGAAAATACATCCTTAAAACAATGACCCCTCTGCTTTCATGCTCTACATTTCCCCACCCCCAACCTTTCTCTGCTTTGAAACCATTGCTGACATGTACTGCTGGTAACCTCCATAGCTGTCAGAGAGACAGCAGCTGCATAGAAGCCGATCCTGTGTCAACAAAGACCCCGATGGCAGCCCTAGGCCCCAGAGGTCACACTGTACATGTGAAATCTTCTCTTCCTGTAGTTCAAAGGAAGCTGATCTTATATACAATTGTCAAAACATCTCATTTGGAAACTGAGAAAGTGTAAAATGATGTTATTTTTCTCCATTCAGAAATCCTTCAAGAGTACAAATTGCTTTTACAGCTAGAAACAGAGAGTTCTAGATAATAATACTTGACTAGAAGAGAAAATCATACTGAAAGGATCATAAACCTAGAACCAAAAGTAACATCAGAGGTAATCTAGTGAGGGAGGAGCCAAGATGGTGGCACATAAGCAGGAAAACTCCATGAGCTCCCCCCATAACCACCTCAAATACCTATAAAATATGACTCTAAACAAACTTTAGAGCTACAGAACCCACAAAGTGACATAGAGAAACAAATCTCCCGCTGAAGGCAGCCCAGCAGCCTGACAGGAAGGGTCCATCTCAGCGCACTGGTTGCAGAGACCAGCCCCATGCAAGCCCAAGATTTTAGCTCCACAGTGGCCCCAACCAGCAGAGGCTGGAGCAGACTTGGGGAGAGTGAATCACCAACAGCTATGGCGATTTCCAGAATTATCAACCCATAAATGCCAAAGACAAAGTAAAAGGTCAGTGTGGAACTCTGTTGGAACTGGGGGACCAAAAGTGTGGTCCAGCCACTGTCCCCAGGAGGGAAGGAAAGAAGCTGCCTCTAGAGCTCCTGGCCTGCAGATTGTAGTGGGACCAAGCAACCATTCAGAGGGTAATCACTCTTGCTTTAACCTGTCTGGATCTTGATTGCAGTCTTGGGTGGTGGTCCTGAGGTGTGTGACCAGTGAGCCAGAGGTTGTGGTATCTGTAGAGAGGGCACCCAATAGCTCCAGCAGCTGCAAAAGCCCCAGTGATTTGGGATAGAGCTCTCCTCTCTGGAAGCAGAGTTCTACGGTGGCAAAGAGCTCAAAAGTCAGTCAAGTAATTGAGTGGCAACATGAGCAAGCAAAGGAAGCAAAGCAAGCACAGCAATCAAACTTTAGATTCCTTTTTGGGGGACAAAAAGGATCAAAGCATGGAATGGGAAGAAGACAACAAAGTCAGAACTCCTGCACCAACAGCTTCCAAGAAAACTATGAATTGTTTATAAGCCATAGAGGAGCTTAAGAAGGATTTTGAAAATCAAGTAAGAGAAGTGGAGAAAAAATTGGGAAGAGAAATGAGAATGATGCAAGAAAATAATAAAAATTATATATAAATATATATAAATTTAAAAAATTTTTTAAAAGAGAGTCATCGCTCTGACTGAAGAAAATAACACCTAAAAAATAGACTAACTGAAATGGCAAAAGAGGCTCAAAAAGCCAATGAGGAGAAGAATGCCTTAAAAAGTCAAATTTGCCAGATGGAAAAAGAATTTCAAAAGCTCACTGAAGAGAATAATTACTTCAGAATTAGACTGGAGCAAATGAAAGCTAATGACTTTATGAGAAATCAAGATACTATAAAAGAGATCCAAACAAGTAAAAAAAAATAGAAGGCAATATGAAATATCTCACCAGAAAGCCACTGACCTGGAAAATAGATCCAGGAGACATAATTTTAAAATTATTGGACTACCTGAAAGCCATGATAAAAAAAACTTAGAAATCATCCTTCAATAAATTCTCAAGGAAAATTTTAGAACCAGAGGGCAAAATAGAAATTGAAAGAATTCAGAGGTAATCTAGTCCAGACCCCACATTCTACAGATGAGGGAACCAAGACTAAAAAGAGGCTAAGTGACTTTCCCAAGGTCATACAGGTAGTGATAGAGTTAGGATTTGAATCCAGGTCTTATAATAGTAATAATCATCACTAACATTCACATAGTGCTTGCTAAGTACCAGGCATTGTGCTAAGGGCTTTACAAATATTATCTCATTTGATCCTTACTATCATCCTAGTAAGTAGCTGCTATTATTATCCTCATTTTACAGGCAAAGAAACTGAGGCCAACAGGTGAATTGACTTGTCCAGGGTCATGTGCCTCATAGGTGACAGAAGCAGGATTTGAACAAAGGTCTTCCTGACTGGAGGCCCAGAGCTCTATCTACTGTGCCACCTACCTGTCATAACTCCAACTTCAGCAGCCCTTTCCTCTTCTCAAAAAAGACCAAAGAAATCATCTAGTCCAATTTCATCATTTTACAAATAAGGAAACTAAAGCCCAGAGAATGAGTGACTTATTCAGGATCATAGGGCACATTTGTAGTAGAGGCAGGCCTAGAACCTTAGTATCCTGATTCCCAAAGTATCAGGAGTGACTGACACAAGCAGATGGAGGCAAGATTAGATTGGAAAAATTATAAGAATTAATTATATTTGACAACAAAGTTGGCTTTTGTCTATCTGGTACTTATATAGTTTTGTTGTCTTGCTCCTGTGTTGCAGAGTGAAACTATCAAAGGACAAAAGTAGAAGCATGCTATGTAAGTAGACACCACAGTTTCACATTCTCATCTCTACTGCCAGTTTCCTGTCTTCCTTTGTCTTTATTCTAGAAATAGCTTCCTATATTTACTACAAAGTTGAGTGCACTTAACTGTTCTTTGACGAGTCTTTCTGTTTCTAAGGATCTGTCTATAATTTCATCAGCATTTTTTTTGGCAGGGACTGAACTGATGCTTTAGGGAAATGCTGGTGAGACACCAATAAACAAATACAGATTTGCACCTCATCTTTGACATAGTCTTCAGTGAGCTACTTGGGACAGACACCCAGAGGTTAAATGACTGACAGCTACTATATGCAGTGGCAGGATTTCACCTAGGTATTCCTGATTCTGAGGACATCCCTGCACCTACTAGTCCATATAGCTTCTCTTTGCTTGCATCAAGGCCAGAAAAATGCTGTCAATTATTTCAACACACTGCCAAATGAGATAATGAATGTAAAGTGGTTTTCAAACCATAAAGAATAGGGCCTAGGGCCTATACCTAGGATTTCATTAGTATAAAGAATTCTTAGGTAAGAAACTCCTTCCTCTGCAACTTATACTCTTAGAAACCACTGGGAGGTTACATGACTTGCCCAGGATAACACAACTCATATGTCAGTCAGTCAACAAGCATTTATTAAATCCATTCTATGTGCCATGCATAGTGCCAATCACCAGTGATAGAAAAAAAAGGTAAAAATAGAGTCCATGGCCTTAAGGAGGACATATAAACAACTATGTACCTACAGAGAGACTAATGGATCCATCAATTGATCTAATAAATCTCTATCTATAGGTAGATAGATAGATGAGTCTATATCTATCTTTATCAGTCTATATTTCTATATCTATGGAGGGGGGAGAGAGAGAGAGAGAAAGAGAGCTAGAGAGAGAGAGAGAGAGAGAGAGAGAGAGAGAGAGAGAGAGAGAGAGAAATAACATGCAATCTAAAAGCAAAGGCCCTAGCAATAGAGAGGCCCAGGAAAGTCCTCTTGCAGAAGGTGAAATTGGGACTAAGTTGGAAGGAGAGCAGGGAAAGCAGGAGATGAGGAGAGACAGCCGGCAAAGAGGCATAGACCCAAGCAATGGAATGTCATGTGTAAGGAATACCAAGTAAAACAGTTTCTCCCAATGATGGAGTTTATGGAGGAGAGAGTCAAGTATAAGAAGCCTAAAGAGGTGACAAGGGACCAGGTTGTAAAAGGCTTTAAAAGTCAAACAGAATATTATATATATATATATATATATATATATAGACATACACACATATATGTTATTTATATATATTATATAATATATTAATATATCATAATGTTATGTTATATCATGTCATATGTCACGTCATATTATCATATATTACATTATATTAAATTATATTATGTTATATCAATATGTCGATGTCAATATATATTTTATTTATATATATATATATATATATATATATATATTGAATATGGGTTATGGAGGGGGGAAATGATATGGTCAGACCTGCATTTTAGGAAGCTGTAGCAGCAACCACACTAGCATACCCAGGATGGCTGCTAGTGCAGGTTCTTAGATATGCTTTACTAGGAAAAATAGTTGTTTAAGGGGTCAAAGATCTTTTTTTTTAATTACTAGTTCAGGAGAAAAGTCAGCAACCTTAACTTCTGAGAAAATACAAAGAAAATACAAGCAGAGAAATAAAGACCAACAGACAGGGCTTCTAACTATCTGAGAAATTAGCACAGATCAATAGACAGATCCAACTATCTGACCAAGTCAATACACATATAGTTACCATACAGAAAAGCATCAACATCTGGGACATCTGGGTTTTTCAAAGCCTGGGGGCTCCTTAATGACTACCCAGAGTCTTATCTGGCCAAATCACATGAACATTCTTCCAATGAGATAGCCCCAAAGCAAAATGTTAACCTCAGAGCATATATACCCTTTTTCAGAGTCAGAGAGCATCACAACCCTTGTGAACCACTACCTAACCACAAAATAACAAAAAGTGTGGGCCTTCCTGAAAAGCAAGCCTTCCTTAATCAAGCTTCCCTTAATGGGCTCCACATGAGACTTATTAATGAGTGGAGATCTTATATCTCATTAACATTACATTTGACCCCAAGATCTTACATGTCCATTATATAGGCCAAAGAGGCTTTTAGGGACCGTTTGAATCAACATAATTCCCGTGATAATATAAGAGATAACACAAAATAAACTTATCACATTTGCAAAATACATAACATAACAATTCATTATCAGAGCAGCCCACATGGCCTTAAACAAACACAAAATATATAACACAACATCATTTTATACATTCTTTGGGGTCAAAGTCTTTGGGAGTGAGTAACCAGCTCCTCCCTCAATCCAAGACAAAAATGTCCACATGAAGTTCTCTTGGGGATGTGTCCTTCTTCCCACACTGCAGTTGCAGGCTCCCTCCTGGCACTCTCAAGTGCATGCTCTAATGAGCCAAGTCCTAGCTTTAACACTGCTCCAGCCCCTGATTCCACATCCTGAGGGGCAGCTGGGCAACAAAGCCAGCAGGGTGGGTCCCAGAGGTTCATAACACTTCCCCCCACCCACTCTAAGATAACTCCACCCTCCACCTGGATCCCAAACTATCCCAGGGAAACACAGCAGAAAAGCATACTCAGTTCCTTGTTGCCAAGTTTTTATCTTGCCCCAAGACTGAATTCTGAGCTCCAGGGTTTCTCCTCCTGCAGGAGCTGGCTGTTCCTGGCTTCTGCCTGAGTCCCAATGCAGGCAGCTCTCTGTTCCCACTCTCACCTCTGCAGCAGGCAGCTCTTTGCTCCTGCACTAGGGCTCCATACCAAGCTCTAGATGCTCCTGCCTAGGCTCTGAATACAATACAGTCTCAGGGCATTCACTCCTCCAGCACAGTCCCTAGCTGGGGTGATCCACTTAAGCCCTGGCTCTGGCTATCCCTACCTCCCCTAGGCTTTTCCTCCCACAGCTACTGCTCCAACCTCTCTTCTCAGGAGTGCTAGTGGGGTAGGGAGGGGGAAGGGAAAGGTTATCTCTCAGGGCCTCTGCTCTGGGCATCCAGGGAACTACTCCCATCACTGCTACTTGCCTGTTTCCCTTTAGGCCGATGCTGTTCCTGGGGTTCTACAGAACCATAGCCACCACAAGTATAAAGTACAACCCAATAACTGGGAAACATCCAACCACTATCCAAGTCCCACAAAACCCCATACTTTCCTTTTAGTTTGCAGATCCTGCTGACTACACCATTATGAAGCAGCAACCAAATTGGCATACCCAGGATGGCTGCTGGATACAGGTTCTTAGATCTGCCTTACTAGGAAAGATAGCTGTTTAAGGGGTCAACAATCTTTTTAAATTATATTCACTTATTCAGGGGAAAAGTCAACACCTGAACTTCAGAGAAAATACAAAGAAAAAAATTTTTTTTAAAGCAATTGGGGTTAAGTAACTTGCTCAAGGTTACACAACCAGTTATTTCTGGGTGTGGTGCTAAGTATCTGAGCCTGGATTCGATCCCCAGGTCATCCCGACACTGGGCCGGTGCTCTTACTCACTGAGCAACCTGGCTGCCCCTATACAAAGAAATTTTAAAAATACAAGCAGAGAAATAAAGACCAACAGATAGGACTTCTGTTTGAGAAATTAGCACAGATCAATAGACAGATCCAACTGTCTGACCAAGGCAATATATACATAGTTACCAGAGAGAGAAGTACCAACATTTGGGTTTCCAAAGCTGGGGAGGCTCCTTAACCAGAAGCTAATCTGGACAAATCACAAGAACACTCTTCCAATGAGAGATCCCCAAAGCAAAATGCTAACCTCACAGTATATATACCCCTCATGATTCAATGCCTAATTAGAAATTAATAAAAGGTGTGAAAGCCTTTCTACAAGCAAGCTTCCCCTAAGCAAGCTTCCCTTAATGGGCTCCACATGAGGCCTATTAATGGTTGGGGAAGATCTTAAATTCAATTAACATTACAGAAACTCACTTTGGCAGTGGAGAGGAGGTAGGATTGGAGATGAGTCAGACTTGAGACAGGGAGACCAAAAGGAAAACTATTGCAGTTGTCCAGGACTGTGGTGATAAGAGGCTGTACCAGGACAGAATCCTTGAGTGAAAGAAGAGGACACATGAAGGTGGCAATGCCAAGATTTGGCAACAGACTTGATATGTGAGGTGAATAAAAGGAAGGAGTTAAGGATGATGCTGTAGTCACAAGTCTGGGTAATTATGTGGATAGTGGTGTCCTGATAATTAATAATGAAATTATTAATTGATTAATTAATGAAAAGAAGAGAGGTTATGAAGAAAGATAATGAGTTCTCTTTGAGACATGTTGAAGTTGTGATGCCTACAGAACACCCAGTTTGAGATGATCAATAGACAATTGATGCGGTGAAACTGGAGGTCAAGAGAGAGATTATAATGGATAAATAAATCTGAAAATCTTCTGCAGAGAGATGATAATTGAACCCAAGGGAGTTGATGAGATCATGAAATGATACAATATAAAAGGAAAAAAGAAGATGGAAGATGGGCCAGGACAGAGCCTTGGGGAAACCCACAGTTAGTGAGTATGACCTGAATGAAGATCTTTCAAGGGAGATAGAGAAGTGGACAGATGGAGAGAAGAAAAAAGCAGGAAAGAATAGTGTCACAAAAACTTGGAAAAGAGTAGCCAGAAGAAGAGGGTGATTGACATTGTCAAAGCCTGCAGAGAGATTGTGAAGGATGAGGAGTGAGACAAGGGTATAAGATTTGGCAGTTAAGAGATCTTTGGTAACTTTGGAAAAAGCAGCTTCAGATGAATGATGAGATAAAAAGCCAAACTGGGAGATGAAGTAGAACACAAGAGGAAAGGGAGTGAAGGTACCAATCGTAGATGGCTTCCTCAGGGAGTTTAGTAAAACATATGATAGCTTATGGTGTGCTTGGATCAAGCAAGCATTTTTGTTTGTTTTTAAGTTAGAGAAGATATGGGAATATTTGTGGACAGTAGAGAAGCATCTAGGAAATAGGAATAAATTTAAGATTAATGAAAGTATGTAAATAATAGAAAGGACAATCTACTAGAAAAACTAGGATGGAATGGGATAAAGGACACATGTAGTGGAGTTTGCCTTGGCAAAGATAAGGGTCCTCTCTTCATATGAGACAAGGGTGAAAGAGGATATAGTAGGGAAAGATGTGAGTGATGTAAGATCTAGAGGAGGAAAGGAGAGGGAGCTCTTGATGAATGGCCTCAGTTTTTTCAGTGAAAGATAAGGCAAAGACCTCAGCTAAGGGCATGCAGGGAAGTGTGAGAATAGATGAAAAGGTTTGGAATGGCCACTCTCCGGAGTAGAAAAGAAATCTATTAGGCAGGTGTGAAAGGGTTGCCTTGCTGAAGCAAGGGCCCAGTTGAAATGATGTCATATAAATGTTCCATGTCAGAGGTGGGACTTGGATCCAGGTATTGCTGGCTACAAGGCTAACTCTTTTTCCATGGCACCATTAAGCACACCTAAAAGTACCATATAAATAATAGTTATCATTATTATTTTACTTTTATTATAATTACCACAGTTTAAAGTTTTTCTATAAATTAAAGAGGCTTTATAACACTCCTATCCCCTGATCTCTTCAGATTCCCTCTTTTTCTCAAGAAGGGTCTCTTCCCCATAGGTGATGGGAAGAAGAAAATCAGGCCACCTGTTTGTAGTTCTCAGTTGCTGGCCTATAAGAGACTTTGGGGTCGGGGTGGGGTGGGGGGTCTTGTGGCAGTGCCAGCTTGCTAAGCAGGATGATAAAGGGCACTTGCGTAATGGCTCTAACACTGGATGACTGACTAGATATTTCTCATCTCTAATTACTGTGATTCATTGGCTGTTAATTCCGACAGAAGACCAACACATCAGAGACAAAACTGAATAAATTAATTCTAGTCCTCCAAGCCTGAATTATTAACAAAGCAGCTAATCTGATTGGGAGGAGGGGGAGAGGGAAAGCATTACAGCTGCACAATTTCATGTTGTAATCACTGCTGTTATCTTCTGAGGTTTATAGTCAATAGTTCTCTGAGAATTCTCTGTGCTGAGGACTGCATATTGATTTGGGGAAGAGTGAATGAGTTTCTAAATACATAAAGCATTTGGGGTGCACTGAGAACAATTCACTTCCCTTTTTCTTTTCTTACTTTTTCTTCTAACATCAAGTCTCATGTGACAGCAGTGGCTTATTTTTAGCTTTTTGTTAAGACATATTTATCAAGCAGGGTACTTGTTTGCCAGTGTGAACGTTTAAATAATTAAATTAGAAATAAGTTTCTCCAAAGTAAGAGTTAAATATGATTCCAACATAGATAAATTGTCAGACATGGTAAAGTGGTCATTGACGGGGAGATCCCCCACTTAGAAATGGTATAAAGGGTTGTTGTTGTTGTCGTTGTTGTTTTTAAATAGCAGCATTTGAATTCATATGCAGGGCTCTTCAGCTGTCAGAAACCTCAGCATGAGTTCTGATTTTATAGCAGTAAATCTGCTTTGATAGATAGTAGAAGTGTCCTTTCTGACTACTGTCGATTCTTCCCTTGGATTCTTCTGCCCTAGCTCCCAGGTGTGAGATTGAGGATGGCTGGCATTCAAATACTCTTCCAGTAGGGACCTGCACTCCTCAGTAGGAAGTCTCCTGTAAGACCTTGAAGCTAGAACAAGATATAAGCAAGAGAAGGTAATCCTGCATAGGGCCCCAGCAGGGCTACTTCCTGGTTTTTGCTCCCATCTAACTATAGCAAGAGCTGATGCCCAGTCATCTCCAGTGTTAGTCCTTTGTCTTCTAATTCAGGAAAGCACTAAATTGACTAAAATTCTGTTATATAAAGCACACATGCAATGTTCTTAATATTGGGCTTGAAAACAGTCTGAGTAAAATACTGGATAATTATCTCCTTACATTTATGTGGCCCCTCACTTTACAATACAAAGCCCTTTATGTATATCATTTGATCCTCACATAACTCACATGGGAAGTGGGTAGCAAAAATATTGTGGTCACCATTTTACAAGGCTCAGAGAGTTAAGGGACTTGCCCTTGGTCACATAACCAATAAGTGGCAGAACTAGGACTGGAACCCCTGGGTCTTCTGACTTCAAATCTAGAGCATTTTCAGCTACTACCTCACAGCCTTGCAGGTGATTCTGGAATCTCAAAAACTGAGTTATAGTCAATTCTCAACTATCTTCGGCTGGATCGTCCATATTTTGGCTTACCTAGCAAATCTCCTGTCTGCCTGTACAAATCCTACCCTTCCTTGTGAAAGAGCAAGTCAAACTTCTACCATGAAACTTCCCCTAAGCATTTCAGCTAATCTCTCTCACCAAAGAACTCATAGTCTTTCATTCAGTAACGATTAAGAACTTACAATCTGCATTTACTATAAAGTGAAATACTGGGTACTGCAAGGAGATAACAAAAAAATGGAAACAGACTCTGCCTTTGAAGAGATTTAGCATTTAGTGACTATCCTTCTCTCTAAGTGCTTAATCATGTATTGTACAGTTATTTAATTTTGCACATGAGCATTTGTTGTTGCCTTAACTAAAGTATAAACTCCTCAAAGGCAGGAACAATATTGTATACTTCTTTGTCTCCTCCATGGTGCCATGCATATTTCTGTTGAATGAATAAATAAATCTCCAGGGAAAGCCTGAGAGAGAACAACCCTTTCATGAGGGAGTTATCCTTAACTTCGCACATCGGCTCTGAGACTCATTATCTCAATCCCCACTATTCCTTGTAGATAAAGTTCAGAGAACTTTCCTATTTTTTTTTCTCCTAGGGGTTCTAAGGGTACCTCTGAGGGTCCAGGAAATGTTCTAATACTATTGTTCATGAGTTTCCACCCTATATGTTGCCCCCACCTACATCAATTCCTAGTTAATATTTCCTCAATTTAATTTTAATCAATTAATAACAATTAGTAATTACAAAGGGATGTTTACTCAGAGGGCATAACAAGTACTTACGTACAATGACATCCCAGATAAGAACACACTCTCCTCTCTCACTTTGGTCCCTGGGGAGAGTGGGCTCAAACTTAAAAAGGCTATTGCAAAACATGCCCCCCACCAAGTCCACTTCTGGGTATGACATAGCTGATGGATAAGTCACTCTCTTTATTGCAAGATACAGTGTGTAGACTTCCAGGGCAATTCACTACTGGGTTTTTGTCAATCAGGCTCCTCACTAGACTCGGCCACTATGGCTACTGGCAGAACCTGCCACTGATTGTTGTTACTGGACCTCGAAAGGCTGATACACCTTTATAGCATTCTGCTTCTAATAACCAATTAACTAGAATCGGGAAATAATAAATACAGAAAGACAAATGAAACAGTAGTGCTATATATTAGTGTCCATATGGCTACTGGGGATTGCAATGGGAGGGAGGAGACCCTGAGGTTCCTATCCCACTCAGAGGCCTATAGTTGTTCTTGGCTTGTTCATGAGGGAAGAAAGATTTTATTTGTTTGAGGCTTTTATATGCATACTCAGGTCCAGGTTAGCAGCTAAAGAAAAGGCCTTTTCTCAAAATCCAGTAAATCAACATGGAAGTCAGAGAATGCTTGCACCTCGTCTGATGGAGGGAGAGAAAGGTATCCTTCATCATGCATTTCCAGAAGTAGGCTCACTACCTCCATGTATATTGTCAGCATATTGAGTATGCTCCTAGAACTGGGCATTGGCCAGTCTCCAGGATTACTGAAGAGATTAGATTGTAAACTCCTTCAGGGGAAAGACTGTCTTTCTCCTCTTTTTGTATCCCCAGGACTTAACACAGTGCTGAGCATGTAGCAGGTACTCAGTGCATGTATCAGGTACTTTAAAAATATTTATTGACTGAATGAAAGAGCTTCCCTCAATCTTCCTAGATTAGAGGTACACTGTGTTTCTCCATTATTTGTTTTGAAGTGAATACCCAGCACAAAAGACACACATAACCAAATGTTCATTTGAAGACCTGCTGATTTGCAACCACTTCTTATGTGGAATTGCTTTCTTCTATCATTATTTTGGCACTATGGAACATAACCTCAGTGAGAGATTGAAAGTCAGTACATCATAGGGCACAGAGTGCTTAAGTTGAATTCAAATCCTATCTCAAGAATTTACTAAGTGTGTGTGACCCAGGGTAAGTCACTTGATCTCTCTAAAGCTTTCAAATTTTCATTTGTAAAATGGGGGGCGAGGGAGGTGGATTTAATTACCGTTGTGCCAAAAATAGCTTTTGATCACATTCAACATCACCCTGGTTGCAATTTACCACTTTACCAATAATATTTTATATAATAAAAACTACAACATGTCACTGACAAGTAAACACAGGTTAGATAACTAAAGCATCCACAATGATGGCAAGTCCGGATTAGTATGAAATAGAGTTGTACATTCTCTACTGGATAGTTTTTGGTATACTTTCAATTGCCAGCTACATTATTACTGTTATTACTGCATTATTGTGTTTTTTCACTCATAAATAAATCCTAGCAAAGCACACATTGTCCGGAGGCTGTGGCAGAAGGGAAAGAAGGGATGGGTGTTGAGATCAGGATGCCCAGATACAGTGACAGAGCTGCAGAAAAGGTACAGATAATTAAAGATCCTGGTGTGGCAATTCTTTGAACTCAAGATGCCTGATTAGCTCAGTGACTGGATAGTCAGATGGTTTGCTAACTTAAGTTCAGTAGAGAATAGGGATTGTTCAAATTACCTTCAAAGGCTCTGATCTCACCTATAAGTAGGCTTTCAGTCAAATACAGGGATCTTACTTTATTCTTTGCAGAACACCTTCTTCACAGCCCTCCAAGACAGGAAAGTATTGTCCCCATTTTGCAGAAGAGGAAACTGCAGGATAGAGAAGTAGATTTCCTAAATTCTCATGGCTAGAAAGCCCTGAAGCCAGGACTTAAATCCCTATCACCTGACTCTTAAGTCTAAATTTTTCTCTGCTATACACTATAGCAAATTTTCAGGAACTGGCTTTTTTAACATAGATGTCTTGTACAAAATAGGTGCCTAATAAATGTCTGTTAAATGGATTCAAATAGAATTAAATGATTCATTATTTCCTCATTTGATGGGAGGAATATCTACTAGAGTCCCCTTTCATGCAACCTGGGATAGTTATTTTTCCCTAAAAGGTATTGAAACCTTCCTGAGGATGTAAGTGCCCCAAAGGCAAAAATGCTGGCCATTGGTGTTGCTTCCTGGTCACCTGAGTACAAATTATATAAAAGGAAAGCCAGCTCCTCCCTGATGCTTGATCTACAGACCATCCCGAGCAGAACAGAGGAAAGGGAGGTGAGCTCAACTTCTCCATTACAGTGTCCTCGGTGAATAACATTGCTGAATATCTTGACCTTTCTGTCATTAAGTAAATCTTTTAACTGTCATTTTCTGTGAGTGTTTTATTTCATTCTACTATTAAATCTAAACTATCAAGAAGGTGACCAAAGTCAGCCCTTTCCCACAACATTCTCCTTCTTGCCACTTTGCAGACCCTTCATTTCACCTGGAGGATCCTCTCCTATCCCCTCCCTCTCCACATTATGTAGCCTTTCAAACTTCTATTTCATTCTCATTTCTTAAATGAAACTTTCCCATACTTACTTTAATCAGTATAAAATGTCATCTTCTTTTCCTCTCTCATGGACCATCTGTTGCTTGTCCTTCATTCTTGAAGAGGACCAAGGAGATGCCATGACTTGCAAGTGAATTGGATTTAAATGAGGGAGGGCTATGCAAAGTCACCAACCTCACTTTCTCTTCCAGAAGCATCTGGGTCCAGAGGCAACATATAGATCAGGACGACTAGAGATAGCCCCCCATGGACCATCCAGTACAACATACACTGGAAATTTTGTTGGGAATGTATCTGTCATGTATTTATTTGCATTGCTTCTTTTTCTCACAGTAGAAAGTAAGATCCTTTAAGAACACACACAAAAACAAGTGACCATGTTTTGTATCATGCTCAGTACTGGCAACTTCTGTCCCATTCCAAGCCACCAAGGCCATGTGATCACAGAGAAACACAGACCTGTAGAATTGTAGATCTCAAAGAGACCTGAAAACTGAATAATGTAGTTAAGAAAGCACTGAGTGGGAGAAAGGGGGAACTTGGATTTTAGGCCACACAGACTGCTCCAAAGTGAGTATATATTGTATGTATTATCTTTCCTGATAGAAGATGAGATTCTCAAGGGCAGGTACTATTTTGATGTATGTCTTTGTGTCCCCAGTACCTATCACAGTGTCTGGTACACAGTAGACATGCAATAAATGCTCCTTGGTTGATGGATGGATGGATGGATGGATGGATGGATGGATGGATGGATGGAT
>NW_027186304.1:95726530-95745223 GCF_028583685.1 Petaurus breviceps papuanus | reverse complement strand
GATGGATGGATGGATGGATGGATGGATGGATGGATGGATGGATGGATGGATGGATTAATGGATAGATTTCATTCATGTGAGTTTATCCTTTTCACCAGGGTCAATTATAACTCCTCAGCACCGTCTCATCCTAGGAGAGTTTTGTCCATGACTTTCACTAAATCCTCCATAGAGAATATTCTCAACACACCAAAAGACTTCCTGTAGGTCTTCAAGATTATATGGCCCCTGGTACATCGCTCAGTTCCTTCATCTGTTATTGTTCTCCTTCAGTACACAATCAATTGATATCCTTTCCTGGTCCTATATATCTTCAATAGTGTCATCTCTACCACTTCTTATGTGAAATTCCTTGTGGACATGTTGTAGCATACTTATTCTTGCCATGGAACTTTTATTTACCCATATGAATGGCCTGCAAGTTGAATTTTTCTGAACTTGTGGTATTTTAAAATTCATAAACTCACAGCACTGACAGCACACTGGTGTTAATATATATTAATATGTCATCTATAACCAATGTTTATTTCATTTATGCATATATCAATAAAATATATTTAATTTCTAAATAAAATATATTACATATAAACTAGGTTTATTTTATTTTTATTTATAAACAGCTTGAAATCATGAAAAATGCTGTGCAGTTTTCCAAATGTAATCCAGCCTATTTGTCTCCTCAAGGTCCTTTCTGTGGCCCAGATCGTTAACTGCCTGCAGTGCCTGTCCAAGATATAAATACTGATGAAATAACTCAATGATCTTTACTATTCCACTCACTAAATTGGTAATCATGGGCCACCCACTTTGGCTCTCTAGGAGCCTTCATCTGTGAAATGAAAGAGGTCAGATGGAGTAGAAGAGCTGAAAAGGATTTTAGAGATTATCCATTTCAATCCACCTTCATTTTCAGATGAAGAATGGGAAGTTTGAAGGGGTAAAGTGACTTGCCTAAATTCACACAGCTAGTTAGTGGCAGTCAGAACTAAAACTCAAGTCTATAGATTACCAAAAAGTAAGTGGTATATATAGTGAATTAAGTGCTGGATTTGGAGTCAGGAAGACCTGTGTTCAGATTCTCCATCCATCTCACTAAGCCCATGTGGGAGCATAAGGAAGTCACCTAACCTGTCTCAGCCTCAGTTTCTTCATTTGTAAAATGGGGTTGTTGTGAAGATGAAATACTGTAACACAAGGTAGCCTTAGCATGATTTATAAATGCTAGCTATTATTCTTACTCTTCCACTATAACATGAGTTCACCAAATCACAGAATAGGAATGAAAGATGCAAGGAAGCTAAAGGAAAAGGCCTAAAGACCATCTAGTCTGACTCATACCTCACCAAAAATCCCCTCTACAGTCTCTGACAATTAACCTTTTGACCTCTGAAGTGAAACCTCCTGGCCTCCCCAAGCTTTCGGAAAATCCCTAATTATTAAGGAAGTAATTTCTTATGTCAAACCTATATCTACTTCTCTATAGCTCCTAGTTCTGACCTCTAGGACCAAGCAGAATGAGTGTCTAGTCTAGGCCCTGGTCAATAGGAGAGCCCTTCGGACAAATAAAGATACCTATTGTAGCTTCCCTAAGCTTTCCTTCTCCTAGCTAAATACCTTCAATTCCTTTGATCTCTCCTCATAGTGCAGGTTCTACCCTAATCCTCTTTGCCCTCCCCTAGGAAATGTCCTTTCTAAAACATGGTACTCAGCACCAAACACAATATCCCAGATTTGGTCTACAGCAAGCAAAACAGAAGAGAGTAACTCTATCATTCCTTGCTTTGCATAATCTGCTTCTTTTATTTAACACAAGTGGGTCAAATGCTGAACGAGGAGTCAAGAAAACCTGAGTTCAAATCCTGTATCAGATACTTTTTAGCTGTGCAACCTAGATCTATTTTTATAACATGTTGTCTGACTTCATGTGTGCATGTGTACACACAGGTGCATATATATACACATGTGTGTATGTTTGTAGATACATACACACATATGTATGCATCCACATATATATATATATATATGAAATTGATTTTTTTAAACCAATGATAGAACTGAATATTTAAACCTATACAGGTCATCTCACTAGATTCAATCATAGTACTATAGATTCAGAGCTTGAGATAATCTAATTCAACTCCTATATTCAATTAACAAGTTTTTTGTGATAGTTCTCTCTTGTCCTCCTCCTACCTTTCTGACCACTACTTCTCAGTTTCCTTCCCTGTATCTTCCTCCATCCAGACAGCCTGTTAGCCTATAACCTGTGGGAATGTCCCAAGGCTCTGTTCTGGACCCTCTTCTCTTTTCTCCCTCCATTTCCTCACTTGGTCTCTAAGGAGGGCCTAGCCACTGAGCTGAGTCCTTATGAGCCTTCCCATAGTGCTCTGCCAATGCAATCCCCACGTGGACTGTGGAGCAGGTATAGACATCTCATAACCAGTTCTGTTCTATTATGAATATAGTAAAGAGGATCTTCTTAGATTACCTGTACCTGTGTAGACAGAAAGCTTCAGATGACTTCCTCCTGCCTAATGATGTTCCTGAGAAAGAAGAGGGAGAGAGGGAATGAGACAATCCTGTGTGAGGAGAGATCTCAGGCCTTCACTATTCAGGGGATAGTCCAGGGTATGACCTATGAATATAAACCTTGACTCTTTGCTATGCCATTTTTTTCCCATTAGTTCAAAGTAATTATTCCTTTGCAAAAGTTAATTGGTGTTCATTGGTTAACTGGAACTAGGGTTCTAATCTCTGTAGACTAACAGTGGGATGCTTCCCCCACCCAGAATGGGGAGTCAGGCCAATAGCATTAGAGAAAAACACTAGACCCCCTTAGAAGGACTCCTATAATCCTGAGGGGGAAATGTGACCTGTCTTGTACTGGGAGAGGTAAAGTACTTGCTATGCTCCCATGGGCTTCATTATCATCTGCAGATGATTCCCCCAATTTATTTCTCCAGCCCTAGTTTCTCCCCTGAGCTCCAGTCTGGTATTACAAACTGCTTATTAAACATTTTGAATTGGATATCCTATAGGCATCTCAAACGCAGCATGCCTAAAATTGAACTCATTATCCATTCCCCACAAACCTACCCCTCTTTAGAACTCTTTTTTTACTTTAGGCATCACCATTATCTTTCTAGTCACTCATGTTCACAACATTTGTGTCACCCACTTCACTCTCCATCATTTCACATAGACAATCAATTGCCAAATCTTGGTGTTTCTTTATCCACAATCTCTCTTGTATCTATTCCCTTCTCATGCTGCTGCCACCCAGCCTAGGCACTAACCATCTCTCACCTGGACTATTACAATAGTCTGCTAATTGGTCTCTGTCTCAGCTCTATTTCAATACACAAGCACCAGAGTGATTTTCCTAAACTGCAGATCTGTCCATTTTATACACAGATTCCCTCCCACCATATAGACACTCACTGAACTCCAGTGGTTACATATTACTTCTAAGATCTATATATCCTGAGTTTAGCATTCAAAGCTCTTTGTCACCAGCCCCCTCCCTACCTTCTCACTCTACTTACACACTGTTCTCCTTTATACTCTCTAGAGTTCAGACATAATAGCCTACTTCCTACTCCTCACAGATGCACCATCTTCCATCATCATGCCTTTGTGCTGTCCTCCAATGCCCTACTGCCCACCTTTTGCCCCCTTCAAGGCTCAGTTCATTCACCATCTTCTACCTACAACCTCTCCAATTCCACCCAGCTACTTGTGCCTTTACTTTCAACTTTTAACAAAGGAATATTTACTTTGAACATATAGAAAAAACTGAAATACAAACATTTTCTCCCCAACACCAACACTTTGGGCACACTCATAGCTTGTATATGCACATTTTGTGTCTTCCATTAAAATTCAAACTCCTTGAGTATAGGGATTATCATTATTTTTGTCATTTTATTCCCAGTCTCTTTACACCTTCTCCCCAACATATCTTCTTCAATACATTGACACCAGCCTCCTCAGTCCATTGACACACACCTGGCTAATCTGTTTCTAAACTCCAGGCATTTTCTCTGGCTGCCCCCATGCTGGGATGCTCTCCCTCCTCTATTCCAATGACTTATTCTCCTGACTTCCTTTGTATCTCGACAAATGCCTTCCCCATTCCCTCTTTTTTTTTTTTTTCTTTTTGGAGGGCAATTGGGGTTAAGTGACTTGCCCAAGGTCACACAGCTAGTTTTTGTGTTAAGTATCTGAGGCCCAATTTGAACTCAGGTCCTCCAGACTCTAGGGCCAGTTCTTTATTCAGTGTGCCACCTAGCCACCCCCCCCCCATTCGCTCTTAATTCTAGTGTCTCCCCTCTGTTCATTATTTTCTATTTATCCTTTGCTTGTTTTGTATATATTTGCTTGCATGCTTCCTCCCCCTCCCCATTCTATTGTAAGTTCCTTGAGGTCAGGGATGGCCTTTTGCCTCTTTTTATATCTCCAGTACTTTAGCATAGTGCCTGGCACATGTTGAAGTACTTAATAAATGTTATTTATTAATAAATGTGCTTAATAAATGTTGATTGATTCACTGAAAGTTCTTGATACTTAGTAATTATTTAATCAATGTCGATTGATTGCTTTTTGAGGAAACTATCCTAAAAAAAATGAAATTATTTGCTCAAGGTCACTCTAATATTAAATGGCACAAGCAGGATTGGAACACAAGACCTCTGTCACCACACTCTGCACCCTTCCTGCATTGTCTCTCTCCACAAAGGAGATAATATATTAGCCTTTGAAGATTTTTTTTATCCTGACCTTCATCCAATAGGTGCACAGGACTTCAAATCACTGTTTTAAAAAAAACAAACTGCTAAATAGTACAGGCCCAAGGGCAGTCACCTGGGAGGCTCCACTTAAGACATTTCCAAGTTGAGATCAGTCCATTATTTCTCCTGGTGTCCAGTCCTGTGCACCAATATAAAGCAGGTACTGGTAAGGGGAAAAATGCATAATGGGTAGGTCCTTCACTGAAAGACACTGCGACTTTGTGTTATATGACAGCAATCATCAATAATCTGTGAAGCTAAACCACAGTGTCAATGCTGGGTTGTTGTTTTTTAATATTTGGGGGTATTTTTTCCTTTTTTTTTTTGCCCATGGTCTAATTTAGAGTTTGGCCTAATTTCTTTCAGACCCCAGTCTGAGGGGACTTTGTTAATTTGCCCAATTGGAATAACATAATGTGCATTTGTGCTCATAATACAACAGCAGAATACACAAGATATACTAATTCAGGTTCTTTTGTTACAGAAAGAACAATCATAGAGTATAAATGTAGATTTTGTAATTCTAATCTGGGTCTTGGGCATCTTGCCACACACATCATGGCCAGTTTTCCTTTTACTCTAACATATTTTGTTTCATGTCTGAGAAATGATACTATGCAACTCTCTGTAGATTTCCCAGTTACGGATGAGCTAAGATTTTTTTTTCTCATTCAGTGCCTACTATATAGTCGAATATTAGAAGCAATAAAAAAGAACTCAAGTTCTTTTCCCACTGGCTCTGGCATTGCATAAATGCTATGTCTAAGGGAGCTGCAGATAAGGAAAATAATGGAGTGGGGTTAGGTGAGTGAGTGCATCTACAGGAAGGAGATTAAGAAAAATAGTCTGGGGGGAAGGGGCCTCAGTACAGATAGAGGGATAGAATTGCTTTCACTATGGTTCATTTCTTTATTAAGTGCATCTCTTGATCAGCCCAAGACAAGAAAAAAAGAGTAAGCTTATTGTTCATTGAAAGGGACATGCTGCATCAAAATGGCTATTGTCAGGTGACAGTAAAGATGAAGAAATGACTGTGGTGTTTCCACTCCAGACTTATATAAGGGCAAAATGTGGTTTCCTGCTAGAATCTTGAATAGTGTTTTCCCCACCAACTCAGTTTGGACTATTAATTTAGGGTTCTTGGTGTGACACTGATCACCTTATGGGACCTTTTGTTGTGAAACTCGAGAGTTGCTTTCCCTGAGTCTACAGAGAGACAGTATATCATTGTGTCAGTTATCCAGCACCTACTCCAAATAACACTTTCTTAAAAAGTTGCATTGGTTCTGTCGGCCACCAGAGGTCAATGAGCCTAAAAATGTCTAAGCTATTTTCCCTACTGCAAACTTAAAATGGGATGAAGGCATAAAACCAGCTTTGATTAACCCTTCTCTGGCTGAGTACTAGTTTTTCTAGGAGATGAAATAGAAACTTGCTCAACACATTAAAATATTAAATTTCTCTACTTAGCTCTGAGCCCCCTGCCCATCAGGGTTCTACACTCTGTTTACTGTCCGCTGCATTTTTTGATTCACAGACTTTATATACTATGATTATGTAATTTGTTTTATATAGAATAAAGTGAAAAAGGAAAATAGGCCACACTTGTATGAAAATATTCACTTCCAACCATTTTCTAACACTGCACCCTCTCCCCTGCCTCTAGTCCTTAGGGTATTGTTGGCCATATACATTTGAGTTGTGGAAGAAGAATGGGAGATGTATTTGGTTAGGATCAAACCTCACAGACTATTTGGCCAGACCTCCTCATTTTACAAATGAAGACACTGGGTCCAATTAGGTTAAATAACTTGTCCAAAGTTACTCTGGTAGGAGATGTTAAAGGTGGGATTTGAACTCTGACTCTAAATACAGAGCTCAACTTCCTTTCTGCTATACTGTGCTGCCAGGTCATGGAATAAAAACAAAGGAAAGTGAAAAAGATGGTGAAGGCATCCACTGCTTGTCAGACTAATGAACTAAAAGGAAAATCCACTTCTCCAACTCAGAAGACAAATGAGATTCACAATAGTTGACAGTTACATTCCTTGTCTCTGTTTCAGGATCAGATTCTCTCCAATTATACTCCAACTATACTATGCATATAACTTTTGGTTATTTTTATGGCATGGACTGATCAGTACTCATCTATCTGTATCATCCTTTATTCTAGAATTCCAACCTCCAGAGGCAAAGGGAGACTACGGAGATAAGATCTGTGAGTCACTTCTGATCTCAACAATAAATTCACCATGCCAAGATCATCAGAAATTGGTCTTCCAAGTCTCTTTGTACATGAATCATCTTCTTCAGTCCAGAGGAAAAGAATTCAAGTAGAAAAATAGGCAAATAGGGGCCTACGTGATAAAGATCTCCCACTTCATCTTATGAAAAACCCTTCCTAACTAGGAAGAGAGGTTACAGGGAACCACAATATGGAGGTAGTTAAACACAATGAAAAGTTAACTGGATCAGGAGTCAAAGAAACTAGATTTGAATCCTAGTTCTGCCTTCTACTCGCTATAGATGTTGGGCAAATTTCTTAATCTGTCTAAGCCTCAGTTTGCTAACCTCTAAAAGCAGACTAGATACATTTTACATTCCCCTCCTACTCTAAACTTATATTCTCTTGAACGTGAATCATATCAATCATATTTTCTTAGATTTCATAACATTTTGGTTTGTTTCTTTTTTGCCATACGTGATGTGCAATGATGAATAGCTCTTAAAAGTCAGTACCATTTGGGCAAGCATGATCCAACTGTCTGGAAAAGTTAGGTCATGATGGAAAAATACCAGCAACTAATGCTCCCAATCTAAATTACCTTGTATTTATTTCGCATGTATTTTGTGTATAGTATAGATACTCACATTGTGCATATTATGCATGTTAACTCCCCTTTTATTATCTTAAGTTCCATGGAGACAGGAATAGATTCATTTTTCTTTTTATATCCTCAATGGTTAGCATACCAGGTTTATGAGAAACATATAATAAATGCTTGTTTGCTTGATTAATAAAACAAAAACACATGCATTTACATATACACAAGGCAAACTCAGTGGGAGAAATTTTTGCCTATATATCTAACCAACCTTTAAAGGACATCTCAAATGCTACTTCCTCAATGAAACCTCTGAACTCCTTAGCAATTCAGAAGCAACTGATGATGTACTCGACAGAGCTCTGGGCCTGGAATCAGGAAGACCTGAGTTCAAATCTAGCCCCAGAAGCTTAGTAGTTCTGTGATTCTGGGCAAGTCAGTTAACCTCAGTTTGCTCTACTATAAAATGGGAATAACAATAGCGTCTACCTTTCAGAGTAATTGTGAGGATCAAATGAGATAATATTGTGAAAAAGCTTAGCACAATGCCTTACACATGATAGATGTTAAATAAATGCTCATTCCCTTCCCTCATTGGACAATAATACTGTTCTTCCTTAGACTTAGCATATTTCTTTGTTTATGCATCCCTCTAAGACACTTATAGTGTAACGTGTCATCAGGTAATACATGTTTACCTTTTATCCTCCTATGAGACTATAGACTTCACCAAGACTAGAACTGTATCTTATCACTCTCGTGCCTAGTACGCTAGTCTAGGTACATAATAAATGTTTGATGGGTGACTAAGAATGAATAAAAATTCATTTCATAATTGCTCAGCAACCTAATTCCTCATGCCAGTCTAACATCAGCATAGCTACCATCAATGTGACTGGCTGCTATAGGATTTTTCTGCAATGCCCAAAAGACAAAGTTCCCATTATTTACCCCTATCTAACTTACTATCTTACCTAGTCATCATCTTGTTTGTAGTAGCTCTGAAAGAAAATCTTTAATGAGGAATGCTGCTGTTGGGGAATTTTCTACATACTATATGGTTTTAATTACTACAGGTGTTTGAAATAAGCTTTTCTTCTG
This sequence comes from Petaurus breviceps papuanus, assembly GCF_028583685.1. Lineage (NCBI taxonomy): Eukaryota > Metazoa > Chordata > Mammalia > Diprotodontia > Petauridae > Petaurus > Petaurus breviceps. The sequence goes on along the minus strand of NW_027186304.1, from coordinate 95,736,507 downwards.
CATCCAATTATTCTAGTGATTCTTCAGGTTAGATAGGCCTGTACACATGCAAAATGAAAGCAGAATCAGAATGGAATGGGATGTTTGGACAAAAGTATTTAGCTAAAGGTTGGGCTGCTAATATAAAGCATGTGAGCATATCAAGTGATTTATGAACGGCTGAAGCAGCAGCAGCACAGCCTTGAATTACAATGAGGAGAGCAAGCTAGCCATTAAAAATGTAGACTGGTTAATAAAATTGCATTTGATTAGAGAAAGATTTGGGGATCATCCCTAATGGATAATGGTTTTAATGCCGCCAAGTTTTGTTTTTGATTTATAATACCCATCCTTCATATGAGGCTCAGAATTCAAATAGGCAAAATTGTCAGATGCCCCTACATTTAGTCCTATCATGCTGATCCTGCTTTAACAAATAAGCCTTGTGCTGTGCCTAAAGGGAAAGAGATCTTAGATTTTCTTGAATGAGGAGAAAACAAAATTCTTAATAATCTGTATTTCTTTAGAAAACACCCTGCTACCAGTCCTTCCCTAGCCGACACCCTGAAAAATCCTTAAACATAGTTGTGTTTTAAAATTATTTGAAAGTCTGTCAGAAATAATTTCTGTGACAAAAAAAAATACAAAATGAATGAAATATGGATAGAATGACACATGAGAAAGTGAACTTGTAGCAGAGGTGCTATTTTTCATTATTAAAAGGCAAATAATGAGAAACAAAAACCCTCTGAATGTCATTTGTTCCTAATGTGCTGACATATTTAGGATCATAAAGCTAGGGTTAAAATGATGTCAAATGCTAGCAAGTCCAAACCTTTCATTTTTAGAGATGAGGAAGCTGAACCCCAAGGAGGCTGTGATTTGCCTTAGGTCACTCAGGTAGTAAGCATCACAAATAGAATTTGAACCCGTGTCCTCTGACTGCAGATTCAGAGTTTTCCATGAATGATGTAACTATGAATTTGTGAGGGGGTCAGGGTCCACTCACATAGCCATTACCCTAGTTCAGGCCTTTGTCATTTCTCAGGCTTACTCTGGACTACTGAAAGACTTCTAGTTAGGCTTTCTAGCTTCTAGTCCCCCACCCACCATGCACAACAAACTTTTTTTCTCAAAATTAAAGTCCGACCGCGTAACTCCCCTACTCAAGAAATTTTAGTGACTCCCTATTGCTAGTAGGCTAAAATATGAATAGTTTATAGCCTCAGCTGTTTCCAACCTGTCATTCCAGATTGATTTCACATCACTTTTCCTCAAGCATTCTCCATCTGTACTAAATGAACCTAATTGCTCTTCCCCAGGCCTGACACACTATCCTCTGCCTCCATGCCAAGTTACAAGGATTAACCTCCCCCTGATTCCTCACTGGAGACTCTTGGAACCCCCAGCTTCCACTGAATTTTGCTAGGTTGCACAGTAGTGCTGAGTTTGGAATCAAGAAGACTCATCTTCCTCAGTTCAAATCTTGACTGTAAAAGGAGATGGCAAACCACTCTAGTATCTTTGCCAAGAAAACCCCATAGATAGCATTAAAATGATAAAAGATATGGCATCTGAAGATGAGCCCCTCAGATTGGAAAGTGTCCAACATGCTACTGGGGAAGAACAGAGGAGAACTATAAGGAGCTCCAGAAAGAATGAAGTGGCCGAGCCAAAGCCAAAAGGAAGCTCAGCTGATGATTTGGCTGGTGATGAAAGGAAGGTCCGACGCTGTAAAGATCAATACTGCATAGGAAACTGGAATGTAAGTTCTATGAATCAAGATACACTGAATATGGTCAAACAGGAGATGAAAAGTTTAAACATCCATATCTTGGGTATCAGTGAACTTCAATGAACAGGAATGGGTGGGTTTTATTCAGGTGATTGTTAATAGACTACTATGGGCACAAATCCCTTAGAAGAAATGGAGTAGCCCTCACGGTGAATAAAAGGGTGACGAAAGTAGTACTGAGGTATAATCTCAAAATTGAAAGAATGCTGTGTTTGAATCCAAGGCAAAACATTCAAAATCCAGTAATGCTCTAATCACTGATGCTAAAGAGACCAAAGTTGCTCAATTCTATGAAGACACCTACAACACCTTCTTAAAATAACACCAAAATAAGATGTCACAATCATCATAGGGGATTGGAATGCTAAAGTAGGAGATCAAAAGATAATTTGGAACAACAGGCAAGTTTAGCCTTAGAGTACAAAATGGAGCAGGACAGAAACTAATAAAGTTTTGTCAAGATAATTCACTGGTCATAGCAAACGCTCTTTTTCAACAACCTAAAAAGTAGCACTATACATGGACATCACCAGATGGTCAATATAGAAATCATATTGATTATATACTTTGCAGCCAAAGGTGAAGAAACCCTACATAGTGAGTTAAAACAGCACTTTGAGCCAACTGTGGCTCAGATCATACTCTTTGTAGTTGACATGAAGCTGGTGATGATGGTTAAACAAAGTATATACAAGAATTAAGATCCAAAAGATTTTTGACAGGTTAGGACATTGGGATGAATGAAATTCAATGAATAAATGTAAAGTCTTACACTTGGATTCAAAATCAAAAAAACAATTTCATAATAAAAGATGAGGGTAGGGCATGATTAAATTTCAATTTATCTGTAAAAGGTTCATGAATTTTATTAGAATGTGAGCTCTATATAAATCAAGGTGATATCACAGTCAAAAATCAAATGAGATCTTGATATAAATTAATAAAAGTGTAGGGATAGGGACAGGATCTGCAATTTCTTAACGCAGGAAACTTCTAGATGAGGAAATTCTCTCTACCAAAGCAGATTTGTACCTTCTCTAAAAATGTCAGCCTCAGAGAGTTGCCTAAAGCATCGAGAGGTTAAGTGTCTTGCCAAGGGTTATGAAGCCAGCTTTTAGCAGAACTGAAACTTGAACCCAGCCAGTTCTTGCAGCCTAAAAGGCCTTCTTGGGGAAGCTAGGTGGCACAGTGACTAGAGCACTGGCCCTGGCGTCAGGAGGACCTGAGTTCAAATTCGGCCTCAGACACTTAACACAATAACTAGCTGTGTGACCTTGGGCAAGTCACTTAACCCCAATTGCCCTCCCCCCAAAAAAGGCAAAAAAAAATAAAAGGCCTTCTTTCTATCCATTATGGAGTACTGTCTCTTTAAATGTATAAAAAAAAGGCATAACTTCCAGAAATAAGAAAGTGGTAGTCCTTCTGCACCCTAAGTAGACCACATCTGGAATATCGTATTTAATTGTGGACACCACAGTTTGGGAATGATATTGATAAGCTACAGGATTACTAACTGGAGTAGGACCACCTGAATTCTGAAAGGTTTTGAGTCTATGTCATGTGAAGAGTGATTTAAGGAACTAGAAATGTTTATAGCAAAGAAAAAAGAAGTCTCCAGTGAAAAAGGTTAACAATTTTCAAGTATTTGAAGGTAGAATTAGATTTGTTCTGCTCAATCCCAAAGATCAGATATAGGAGTAAATAAGTGAAACTTGCAAAGAAGTAAATCTAGGCTTGATGTCAAGCAAAGCTGCCTAACTGTTACAGTGCAATACAGAAAGCAAGTAGTTACATAAGGACAATAATTTATTTAGCACAGCATGTGGTTACAGAGACAATCCAGGACTAAGTCTTTCAGTACTCTAGGACACAGGACCTTGATTTCTACATAGTTAATATACAATAAATTCCCTTAGCTCTGTTTAAGTCCAGGCAAGAGTAAAAGTTATCAGTCAAACACACAGCAATGTTCTACATTATTCACAGGGTATTGTAGCTAGGCTCAGAATTAACAAGGGAGGAAAATTTCCTGTTCAGAAAGGAAAGTAGCACAATGGGGAAACTGAGTCAAGAAGCCTCTACTTTTTGCCTGTTCAAGGTTATCCCCTCAACTCTCCCAGACACAGATAGTCATCTATAGTAGTTCCCAGACTGCACTCCCTTTGGTAGCACATGGCATTCCCCTTGAATGGTGAACTATTGGTTTAATGACTCTTCTAACAACCATACCTGACATAAAAAACTAGAACAGTATCAAATTACCTCATTTTACCTCAAATAGTAAAATTTCACTAATCACGGCTTAGGGTTAGGTTATTCTTCTTCTCATGCTACAATATATATAGTTAACAATGAGCACATATAAGACTATTTATTTGTCCTTCATTAATAATTTAAGAATAATTATATTCTGGAGTTTCATGAATACATGATAATTGACTCCAAACCCTGAAAAAATGTTGACTATAGGAAGCCTCCAATCTGTATTGCCTATTCACCCCTAAGGCAAGACTGAAATCTTTGAATCTGAAGTCTATTCTTACTAAATTGACTCAGACATAATTTCAATTCGGACTTTTTTATTAACAGGTACAGTTTCATAATTTTCATAAGCAATAGTCAAATACTCTATCAGATAAAACTCACTTTTTACTATAAGCAGACTCATAAATTTTCCCACTTTGGCTGGGAATTTGTCCTGGCTTCTCAAATTTAGTACCATAAAATTTTATCACATACTGTCAGCATGGCTGATGAGATCTTGTGACCTCAACCAAACAGAAAAGTCCCAAGGAACTTCACAGATAAGGATAACTTAAAGAGACTTGGCTAGTTTCTCCCAACAGTAAGTTATTTTTATTGTCATTATCTATTTTTTTATTAATTTGTTTGTTTCCTTTTAGTTTACAGAATTCAATTCCACAATTCCTTGAATTTCACATTTTGTCCCCCTCTCTCCCCTCTCCCCCCCACAGCGGCTTATAGTCAAGTATAGGATCTGTAAATACTTTCACATTATACATTGGTCAGGTTATAAGGATGGATTGTACCAGCTGGAATGAACAATGGGAAAGAGGACATAAAACCAAATAAGAGAACGAAAAAGATCAGGTATCTTGCTTCCACCTGGATATAAACTTAGTTCTTTCTAGTTCTTTCTCTGGAGGCACATTTTTCTCTCCATCATGCATCTTTTGGGATTGACTTATATCACTGCATTGCTGAGAAGAGTCCAGTCTATCAAAGTTGGTCATCACACATACGTTGTATCTGTAATTGTGTACAAATGTCTCCTGGTTCTACTCTTCTCACTCAGCATCAGTTCTTTTAAGCCTCTCCAGGTAAATATGGAGACTGCCTGCTCCTCGTTTCTTATAGCACAATAGTATTCCATAATATGCATATGCCACAACTTGTTCAGCCATTCCCCAATTGATGGGCACCCCCTTAATTTCCAATTCTTTGCCACCACAAAAAGAGCTGCTATAAACATTTTTGTACATATGGGTCTTTCTCCCATTTCTATGATCTCTTTGGGATATAACCCTAGGAGTGGTATTGCTGGATCAAAGGGTATGAAAGTTTTTATAGCCCTTTGGGCATAATTCCAGATTGCTCTCCAGAAAGGCTGGATCAGTTCACAATTCCACCAACAATACATTAGTGTTCCAGTTTGCCCACATCCTCTCCAGCATTTGTCATTTTCCTGTTTTGTCATCTTAGCCAATCTGACTGGTGAGATGTGGTACCTCAGAGTTGTTTTGATTTGCATTTCTCTAATCAATAGTGAATTAGAGCATTTCTTCATGTGCTTATAGATAGCTTTAATTTCTTTCTCTGAAAACTGCCTGTTCATATCCTTTGACCATTTATCAATTGGGGAATGACTTGTATTCTTATAAATTTGACTCAATTCTCTGTATAGTTTAGAAATGAGTCCTTTGTCAGAGACATAGGTTGTAAAGATGCTTTCCCAATTTCCCACCTTCCTCTTAATCTTGGTTACATTGGCTTTGTTTGTACAGAAACTTTTCAATTTCATGTAGTCAAAATTATACATTTTACACTTTATAATGTTCTCTAATTCTTGTTTGGTCATAAAGTCTTTCCCTCTTGTGATAGTAATGGCAATTAAAGATTGCCCTGTATTGGCTTGGTTTTCAAACTGATTGTGTTAAAACCCAGAGCTTGTTAATCCCACCTGTGGGATGGACTTGTTGATGTAAAAAGAAAGTCCTGAACTGGGAGGAGCTGGCGACGTAGATTTGGAGAGACAAGAGAGAGGCAGAAAAACTTTTTGGAAGCAGCACCCAGTGGAGGCAGAGAGAGAGACTGAGAGAATTGCTGGGGGACTTTTGAGACCTGCTCCCTGAGCTGCCAAGGACTGAGGAGACATGGCTGTTTTGCTGGTACTTTGTCTCTTTTGATGTTGTTTTGCCAGATTTGTCCACTGGTGAAAGACAGTCCTTTTGTTGAAGAAGTCCTGGAACCTGGATTTTGGTTAAGAAGCCCTGAGACTGTCCTGCAGACAGAGAGTGAATACTGTCCACTGGTGAAGGACAGTGCTGTTGTTGCAGGGGTCTGGGAACCTTTCTGTTGGTTCAGAAGCCCTGAAGAAGGATTTTCTTGTTGTATGTTTACAGAAATCCTGGGAGAGGGTTTTGCTAATGTTTTCAGGGGTTCTAGGACTGTTCTACAGACAGAGGATGAATTCATGAAGGGACTGGCAATGTATCTTGTGGCTTTGCTAAGCCTTGTCTCCCCAGGAACTAAGATTGCTGAGAACTTGCCTCCTGTCAAGATGAAGAAAAGACCTCCATTTGGGTATTAAGCGCTGTGCTAAAACTTGATGTAACTCTGGGGTAGATTCAATTGTGATCCAGGGGTGGGGAACTTTTGACCTTTTTGTGCTCTGTGATTGAACAAATGAAGGTATTTTACTTATGTTTGGAAACTAATCTCCATTTGAGAAGAGGGGCTTTGTGGTGGACTAAATGAAGGTACAGCCTAGGGGTAGAGTAGTATTTAGAACAGGGACTTTGTAATTGATTGAATGATTGGAAGGTCCTGGGGTGGGGTAGTACTTGGAGATTATTTAATCACACTTAGTAAATGCTGTATTTTGAATGATGTCATGTTTTGACCTTCTCTGTTCTTGGTTTGTCACTGAATAAAATGGAGAGCACCTATGCTGGTATTTTGAACCTTGGGAAGTTTCCTTTCCTTGGCATTACATTACACCTCTCCACAAGTCTGATAGGTAAACTATTCCTTGTTTTAGCAGACTGCTTACAGTATCAACCTTTATGCCTAGACCATGAACCCATTTAGACTTGATTTTGGTATATGGTGTTAGATAATGGTCTATGCCCAGTTTCTGCCATACTATATTCCAGTTTTCCCAGCAGTTTTTGTCAAATAGTGAGTTCTTATTCCCAAAACCAGTGTCTGGAGGTTTATCAAACAACATTACTATAGTCATTGACTTCTGAATCTCATGTGCCTAATCTATTCCATTGATACACCAAGAAGTTTTGATGACTGCTGCTTTATAGTACAGATTGAAATCTGGTAAAACTAGTCCACCTTCCATAGCATTTCTTTTCATTAATTCTCTTGATATTCTGGACCGTTTATTCTTCTAAATGAATTTTGTTACTATTTTTTCAAGCTCTATAAAGTAGTTTTTTGGTAAATTAATTGGTATGGCACTAAATATATAATTTAATTTAGATAAAATTGTCATTTTTATTATACTAGCTCGACCCAGCCACGAGCAATTGATATTTTTCCAATTAGTTAGATCTGACTTTATTTGTGTGAAAAGTGTTTTGTAGTTATGATCATACAGGTCCTGGGTTTGTTTTGACAGGTAGATTCCCAAATATTTTATAATGTCTACAGTAACTTTAAATGGGATTTCTCTTTCTATTTCTTGCTGTTGAATTTCATTGGAAATACATAGGAATGCCAAGGATTTATGTGGGTTTATTTTATATCCTGCAACTTTGCCAAATTTATTTATTGTCTCAAGCAGTTTTTTACTTGATTCTCTAGGATTCTCTAAGTATATCATCATATCATCTGCAAAGAGTGATAGCTTGGTCTCTTCTTTGCCTAACTTGATTCCTTTGATTTCTTTTTCTTCTCTAATTGCTACTGCTAACATTTATAGTACCAGATTGAATAAGAGGGGTGATAGTGGACACCCTTGTTTCACCCCTGATCTTATGGGAAATGCTTCTAGCTTCTCCCCATTACATATAATACTTGCTGATGGCTTTAAATAGATGCTACCTATTATTTTAAGGAAGGCTCCATTTATTCCTATACTTTCTAATGTTTTTAATAGGAATGGATGTTATATTTTGTCAAAAGCCTTTTCTGCATCTATTGAGATGATCATGTGGTTTCTGCTAGTTTTATTGTTGATATGATCAATTATGCTGATGGTTTTCCTAATATTAAACCATCCTTGCATTCCTGGAATAAATCCTACCTGATCAAAGTGTATTATTCTTGAGATAAGTTGCTGTAGTCTTTTTGCTAGTATTTTATTTAGAATTTTTGCATCTATATTCATGAGGGAGATTGTTCTATAATTTTCTTTCTCTGTTTTATCTCTTCCTGATTTAGGTATCAGTACCATATTTGTGTCATAAAAAGAATTTGGTATGACTCCTTCTTCATTAATTTTCCCAAATAGTTTGTAGAGTATTGGAATCAATTGTTCTTTAAATGTTTGATAGAATTCACTAGTGAATCCATCTGGCCCTGGAGATTTTTTCCTAGGGAGCTGACTGATGGCTTGTTCAATTTCTTTTTCTGAGATGGGATTATTTAAATAATTTACTTCCTCTTCAGTTAATCTGGGCAAATTGTATGTTTCTAAATATTCATCCATTTCCCGAAGATTGTCAAAATTATGTGCATACAATTGGGAAAAATAATTCCTAATTATTGTTTTGATTTCCTCTTCATTGGAGGTAGATTCACCCTTTTCATTTTTGACACTCATAATTTGGTTTTCTTCTTTCTTTTTCTTTATCATATTGACTAAGGGTCTATCAATTTTGTTGGTTTTTTCATAAAACCAGCTCTTGGTTTTAGTTATTAATTCAATAGTTTTCTTAATTTCAATTTTATTAATCTGTCCTTTTGTCTTCAATATTTCTAATTTAGTATTTAATTGGGGATTTTGAATTTGTTCTTTTTCTAGGTTTTTTAATTGCATGCCCAATTTTCTCTAATTTAATCACGTATGCACTCAGGGATATAAACCTTCCCCTAAGAACTGCCTTTAATGCATCCCACAGATTTTGGTATGTTGTCTCATTATTATCATTCTCTTGAATGAAATTACTGATTGTTTCTATAATTTCTTGTTTGACCCACTCATTCTTTAGGATTAAATTGTTTAATTTCCAATTAGTTTTTAGTCTGTCTTTCCCTGGCCCTTTATTGCATATAATTTTTTTTGCATCATGATCTGAGAAGGATGCATTTAATATTTCTGCCTTACTGCATAGAATTGTGAGGTTTTTATGCCCTAGAACATGGTCAATTTTTGAGTATGTGCCATGAACCACTGAGAAGAAAGTATATTCCTTTGTATCCCCATTCAGTTTTCTCCAGAGATCTATCATACCTATCCTCTCTAAAATCCTGTTTACCTCCTTAATTTCTTTATTGTTTATTTTGAGGTTGGATTTATCAAGTTCAGATAGGGGGAGATTAAGGTCTCCCACTAGTATAGTTTTGCTATCTATTTCTTCCTCTAATTCCTTTACCTTCTCCTCTAGGAATTTGGATGCTACACCACTTGGTGCATATATGTTAAGTAGTGATATTGCTTCATTCTCGATGGTGCCTTTTAACAGGATATAGTTTCCTTCCTTATCTCTTTTAATTAGGTCAATTTTTGCTTTTGCTTTATCTGAGATAAGGATTGCTACCCCTGCTTTTTTTACTTTAGCTGAGGCATGATATATTTTATTCCAACCTTTTACCTTTACCTTGTGTGTATCCCTCTGTTTCAGATGTGTTTCTTGTAAATAGCACATTGTAGGATTATGATTTCTAATCCATTCTGCTATCCATCTCCGTTTTATGGGAGAGTTCATTCCATTCACATTTACAGTTATGATTGTTATCTGTTTCTTTCCCCCCATCCTATTCCTGCCCCTGTTAATGTTCATATTTT
>NW_027186304.1:95682940-95726430 GCF_028583685.1 Petaurus breviceps papuanus | reverse complement strand
GTAACCCTTTCCCCCTCCTACTGCCTGTAGGATATTGTTATACTTAATGAAGTATGCTATTTCTTCTTCGCATCAAGAGTGACAGGAACATTAGGGGCGGCCAGGTGGCTCATCGAGTAAGAGCACCGGCTCCAGGCTCCACTGTTGGGACGACCTGGAGATCGAATCCCAGGCTCAGACACTCAGCACCACATGCAGAAATAACTGGCCGTGTAACCTTGAGCAAGTTACTTAACCCTGATTTCTTAAAAAAAAAAAAAGTGACAGGAACAAATCTCATGTGAAGCTCCTCTCCCTCCCCTCTTTCCCTCTAAAATGATACTTTTTGCATTTCTTCTCCATAGAGTCCTATGCTTAACTGGTTGTTATTCCCTCCTTGTACCAGAACCAATGAGGGAAAAGCTCATATGCTTCCCAACTCCCTCCCTTTTTTTCCTCTGCTATACAGTTTTCATGCCTCTATGAGTGGCATAATTTACCCTTTTCCACTTCAACCATTCCCTTTCTTCCATTGCAGTCCCTTTGTAGCCCTTAACAAGATTTTTAAAAAATCGTCATTTTGTCTATTTTATAGTCATACCCTCTACTTGTCTATAACCAGTGTGCTCTTATCAAATAGCAGGGTGTGTGTGTGTGTTCTCCTTGTTTACCTTTCTAAGTCACTGTTGCATCTCGTAATTGGAGGTTGAATTTTCCATTGAGTTCTGGCTTTTTTATCAAGAAGGTCTGGAACTCTGTTAAATCATTGAATGACCATCTCTTTGCCTGGAAGAATATGCTCAGTCTCACTGGGTATGTGATCCTTGGTTGTAACCCGAGCTCTTTCGTCTTCTGGAAAATTGTATTCCACTGCCTCCAATCTTTCAGGCTGACAAATCCTGTGCAATCCTCACTGTGGACCCTCGATATTTGAATTGTTTCTTTCTGGCCACTTGAAGTATTTTCTCTTTTATCTGGTAGTTCTGGAGTTTGGCCACAACATTTCGAGGATTTTTCAGTTTGGGATCTCTTACAGCAGGTGTCCGGTGGATTCTCTTGATTTCTATTTTACCTCAGGTTCTAGTATCTCAGGGCAGTTTTCCTTAATGAGCTCTTGGAGAATGTTGTCCAGGCTCATTTTTTCGTCATAATTTTCTGGTAGGCCTATGATTCTCATATTGTCTCTCCTGGATCTGTTTTCCAGGTCAGTTATTTTTTCTTTGAGGTATTTTACCTCTTTTTCTAATTTTTCATTCTTGTTGTTTTGCTTGGCTAATTCTTGGTTCCTCATAGAGTTATTTGTTTCCATTTGGTTAATTCCGGTTTTTAGCAAATAATTTTCCTTGGTTAATTTTTGAAGCTCCTTTTCCATATCATACACTTTTCTTTTTAGAGAGATGTTTTCCTCATTATAATGTTTTTCTAATTCTGCTATTTTGGTTTTGAGAGAATTATTCATTTTGTCTTCTCTCTCATTTTGTTTTCAAAGTTCCTTTTGATCTCATCTAGGAGAGCCTTCTGTGCTTGGGACCCATTTCCTGTTGAAGTTTCAGCTTTGGGTGTGGAGTCCACATTGTCTCCCTCTGAGGTTGGTTCCTCCCTCTGAGGATAGTAGGACTCCAGAGTCTTTATCTTTGTAGTCTGCTTTCTACCCATTTTGTGGCAGGGTACTAGCCACGCCCTTCCTCTAGGATCCCAAGCCTTTACTGTAGAGGGTTTTGCCCTGGGCAAGAGTTACTATGTTTTCAGGGTCAGAGGGGGGTTTGGAGCAAGTGGGGCTCACTCTGCCATCCTCATCTTTGGAGGTCCTGAAAGGGGCTTTTTAAAAAAAATTTCTGGGCTATGAAGTGGTAGCCCCAGGAGTGTTTGCTGTCCAGGACAGGGGCCCCTGTATTTGCTTCTTACCTTGCTCTTTCCAGTCCCAGCCCTTTGGTGATAGGCCTGGTAGTGGACCTTGTGGTTGGTGGGAAGACTGAGTTGATGAGGCCCCTTCCCGCCTGCGTCTGCAGGCTGGGCCTTCCCGGCCTGTGTCTCATCATTATCTATTTTAAAACAAATATCCACCTATTAAATATTTAACAGTTTTCAAACATTTTACCACATTCTTTTAACAGTTCAATTCATAATCTAACAGCATCCAGATTAAAAGAGAAGTTAATTTTCTAACAACATTTCTGATACCATGGTTTCCCAAATTTTACAACATAAGAAAAAATTTTAGAAACACAATAACATAGACATTATCACATATTTAAAACATGGAACAAAACTTTTTACCTGTACTTCCACTGAATGCATTTCCAAATTATTTTACATTAAAAACCATTCATTTTATCACTCTCAGAATTCTATATGTATTGTTTTCAAGAGTACTCACATTTGCTAACATTTACAAAATGCTTTCCATTTGTCAGGCACTATGCTAAGTACTTTATAATCATGTGATCCTCACAACAACCCTGGGAAGTGGGTGCTATTATTACTACTCCCTTTACAAATTAGGAAATTGGGGTGAATAGAGCCAAAGTGAGTTTTTTTAAGGGCACACAGACTTTGCATTAAGGTTCTGATTTACCACAATTATCCTGATAGGAAAACATATCTCACTGTAAATGAGATGACATTATAATTTCATTTCAGAACAAAATATCAACCAAATCAGATCTGGATTTATAATTACTAATGGTAGCATTTAAATCTCAATTTTCCCAATGCCCATCAGCTGACAGCATTTCAAATGTCAAGATCTACCATTTCCAGTTAGCTCATGTTTAAAGAGGAAAAAGCAATTCATGGTGGTACTCCCAACTGCCCGTAACTTTTCTTTCTTTTACTTTAAAATCATCCAGTGAGTCAAATCAATTGCTTTTGCATTACTCTAACCCCATCTGGCTTTATTCCTCTAGGCCTTATTTCCCAATCATATCCCAGATTATATATAGAACTTGAATTCATTCAACTGAATTTTCCTTCACAATTTGGCACCAGTTTTTATTACACAAAACCAATTAATTACAAGACACTTGTTTTTAGGGTTCTTAAAAATTTGCAAATTCACAGTCTGTTCTAATACCTTTTAGTAACTTTATTTCTAGTTTACCTAAACAACTAAGTTCTGTTATATCATTCACAGAAGAAATACAGTGGTAACACAAAAGGGTCTTCCAAATTAAATTGTATTTACTTTTCAGTTGTTCTCTAACATAAATAAGCTTCTCTCTTTTCATGGTCAAGAAAGTTAATAATAGGCTGCTCTTAAATTTAAACTGCAAACTGCAAAACTGTTTTTTTCTTTTCAGTGAAATCACCTTCCTTCTTTATACTAAAACAGTAAATCTGTTACTTTCCAGGGAAAGAGTAATAAAAAGTCTAAGTACCATTTCCATGTAACTTTCACAGAGTTTGATTATTATTTTTCCCTAAAACAAACTCTACAAAGTAGTACCTCAAAACTCATTAAAACATTTTAGTAGTTATAGAAACATTCAAACCATAATTTGGAAATTCACAGTAGAGTAATTTTAGTCACTAATTTAAACTCTAACTAGTTTACAATATATATAGATCCCTGCAGACTGGGAACAAAGATTCCTTTCCTTCTTATCTGTGTCTTGTCTGCCTCCCCAACTTAACTAGTGTTAGAAATACATGTAGAGAGAATATTCTTCTGAAGACTTTGAAAGTTCCTCAGAAAAAGTTTTCACTTTTTGCACTCTTTTTCCTTTGTCTGATCAGGGCACAGTGAGAAGTTAGATTTACCAAGACATAAAACACAGATAATATGACAAGACAAACACATAGAAGCAAAGTTTTCTCTCACTCTGAAAGCTTAATCAAAAATCTGTGAGAATAAGTCCCTGCTTGATATTATCAATAGCTGGGAGAGTTGTTTTGAAATAAGAAGTTCTGTAAGCCATCAGAAGAAAGACCTTCAGATACAAAGGAAAGGAAATCAAATAATGCAAGACTATTCTACACTCACCAGAAAATATGGGAGGGAATGGAATAATGTGTTTGGATACTGTAGATACAAATGGAATAATGTGTTCAGAACATGAAACACCAGAATGGAGCTCAGCATGCAGCCCAGGGTAGCCCACCTTGCAAATTACCATACATGAAAAAAGATAAACATTCTATAATAAAAAGAAGTTTTAAACAGTTTTAGAAAGAAAACCAGAACCGAAGAGATTTGCTTCTTGAATACTCAAAAAACAGAAATGCAAGAGTCAATAAGTGCAGCAGGTTAGTATAGAGGAACAACAGAGAGACCAGGAAGAGACTTCTTTCTAAATGTACATAAGGAAATAGGGGTGAAGGCAGAAATATAGTAGAAGCAAAGTTGAAGAGGCTGATAGAGGGCATTATGTATAGAACCTGGCAACACCCTAGGTAAATCAATGCTCACTTTTTCTTTTTTACAATATTACACTATGGGAAGGCACATGAAATGGAGAAAGGGAAGCAGGGTATAGAGAAAAGTATGTGATTTGCTGAGGTCAAGTCAAGGGCTAGCAATGAAGGAATGGTGACCTCAGTGGTCTCAGGAAGAGAAGAGCCTTTTGGGGAGTGGATGAAGAGGAGAAAGGAAGGTTTGAAAAGTGAGGAGAAAGGAAAGAAGCCTTACTGATGAATGCTCCTGTGGGTGAGGAAAGATGGGGACTGTAAATTGGGTATGATCTAGGGTTTTAGTGCTTGAAAAGTAGGGGTAGGCGGGGTGTTGGAAGCCCTAGGGGCAACTGGAACCTGGAAGAGTGGGAGAGCATGGAAAAAAGGAAAAAATTTCCAGGCACTGCATTTTGTCTTTCTTTGTATGTCCAGGACTTAGCACAAAACTTAGCTTGGCACATAGTAGGCACTTAATAAATGCTTATTGACCGATTGACAATATGGCATGGTCTCTAGGTCCTTTACCATTTTAGTCCCTCTCCTCTGGGTAAGCTGCAGTTTATCAATGCTCTTCTTATCTATTTAATAAACAAGAAATATAGGGGAAAAAAAAGCTTTCTTTTTTTTTTTAAACAATTTCCAGCCAATTAAATAAACTTTTATTGTGTCTACTGTGTTCAGGAAACTGGGAAATTCCAAATTTGCATAATATCTGACAGTTATAAAGTTCTTTAAGTTCCACATAGAGCTTGACCTACATTATTTCTTCTGAACCTCCACCGACCCTATGAGATAGATATTATTAGTTTTAATTTACAGATTTGGAAACTGGAGATTAGAGATTAATCCATGGATACAAAGCTAGTAAGTGTTGGAGGAGGGATTTGGGCCCAGGTCTTCCTGACTCCAAGTCCAACATGCTACCTTTAGTAAATTGCAGAACTTATATTCTGTTATGGGGAACATGATTTATACACAAATAATAATAATACTAAATAATATATGATAAGTGAATTTAAAATTTGGGGAAAATTCTATGTAAGTTCTGAGACAAGAGGAAAAGCTTCATGGAGGAGAGGCATTTAAATTAAATATTGAACTTTAAAGTAGGGTTTCTTAACTTGGGGTTGGTGAACTTAAAAAAATATTTTGATAACTATATTTCAATATAATTATTTTTGTTTATTTTCCTATGTGTTTCTTTCTTTTTACCTTTTTTTTTTTACATTTAAAAATATTGGTCTGAGGAATCTTAGGCTTCACAGGACTACCAAAAGGATTCATGACATAGAAAAAATTTGAGAATCCCAGGTCTAAAAGATGGGTAAATCTTCATCAGGTAAAGAGAGAGAGAATAAGAGATGACATAAGGTATTTTAGGCATTAGGAATAGTGTTACGGAAAGCACCCAGATGGGAAAGCACTGTTTATATTTGTAGGACATTTGACATTTATTAAATCCTTTCTATAGGCAGAGTACTGTGATAGGTACTAAGAAAGCATGCCTTCTAGTCAATGGCCCAGGTTGGTTGGAGCATAGAGTACATGAACAATAGTAATGTGAGTAATAGGAGCATATGACTTCCAGAGCTGTCTGTCTAGTCCAAGCTTCTCTCCCGAGCCCCAGCCTGTCGTCAACAACTTCCTATTAGACGTTTTGTACTGGATGTTCTGTAGACATCTCAAACTCAACCAGGCTGTGTGGATAGTGTCCTCAAAAACAGAACTTGCTCTTTTTCTAACCTACCCCTCTTACAGACTTCCCTATTTCTATAGATAACACTACTATCCATCCAGTCACCAGTCACCAAATGTCACAACCTCAGGCTCATCTTTAGCTCATCGCTCTCTCTCAGCCCACATAGAGAATCAGCTGCTACATCTTGCTATTTCTATTCTATTCTGTCTCCTCCTCCACTCAATAGGATGGACCCACCCTAGTACAGTCTCTCATCACCTTTCACTGGAGTTGTTGAAATAGGCTTTGAATTAGTCACCATGCTTTCTCTCTCCTTCCAGTCCAATCCACCCTCCATGTGGCTGCCAAAAAGACTTTCCAAAAGAGATAAGAAAGTTAGTCCCCTATTTCCAGTGACTCCTGAGTACTTCTAAGATCAAATATAAATTCTTTTGTTTAACATTTAAAGCTTTTCACCACCTGACCCCCACCTATCTTTTTACCTTTATCATACATTATTCTTAATATACCATACAACCCAGCAAAACTAGCCTTCTTACCGTTTTTTCACATGAATGAATGAATGAATGAATGAATGAATGAATGAATGAATGACAAAGCATCTAAGTGCTCACTATAGGCCAGAAACTGTGCTAAGCCCTAGGGATACAAAGGAAAGTGCAAAGACAGTCCTTGCCCTCAAATAGCTTACATTCCAACAGAAAGAGACAACCCATGTTGGGAACCAAGGCCACAGAAGGGTATTTTCGTTTGGAAAATTACTGGGATAGTGAATATGATGGGGTACCTGGGGTCTAGGTCGGACCAACTTGTGGAGCCAGTCTGTGAAGTTGTGATTTGTCCTTTCTCGACCTTGAGATCCGCCCCTTCCCCCTTTCCCCCTATTCCACATTCCATCTAGGCAACACCTTGGGACTCCTTTGTTCTTACTTAATCCCTCATGTCTCCTCTGGCCTGGCCCAAATCTTATCTAAACTATCTATTCACATGCTCCTCTTGGTCAGCTCTGACCTTTGTCTATGCATTGAGGCCCCTCCCATCAGGCCAGCCCTGACAATGGCAGCCCTACCCTTTAAAAGTAAAAGCATGTACCCCTCTCACTTGCAGGTCCCCTAAAGGACTCTTGCCTGCTTCTCATGGAAGCTAACAATAAACTTCTAAAACTTTCACTCCAATTAAGCCTGAGACCTTGAATTCTTTCCAGACAATATTGCAGGTTTTCTGGTCTTGGATAAGATCAGAATATCTGCTGAACCTTTTGGGATCCCCTCCCCCACCATTTTGGCGAGCCAGGTAGGAGAGTCTGTGTTCTCAAGTTTTCTTGGAGTTGCGGTAAACTCCTTTACTTGGGACTCCTTTGTTCTTACTTAATCTCTTCATTTCTCCTCCGACCTAGACCCCAGGTACCCCATCAAATAGAGCAGTAAGGGAACAGAGTGAAATGCTTTTTCTAGTTGCAAGTAACATATTGATTTGATTACAGTTCCAGAACTGGAAAACAAACGCATGTGGAGAGGGAAGCAGAGGGTAAGTACACACTGGCAAGTCAGATGACAAGAAGATGACCAAGGAGAAAAGATAGAGCTGGCCTAGATAAAGTGCTCTATTAGAGACACTCACCGATCATGACAGCAGGGGCTACAAGGCAGGAGTGCCAGGGTTCATAGGGTTAAGTCTACCAGGGTACAGTTTCTGGTCCAAATAAGAAATCTGGTCAAGAAAAATGGCAATTGAGAGTGTCTAACATTCCATTCCATCTGTCATCTCTCTTTTTTCACTAACAGTCCCCCATCCTGAGAATTGCACTAACTCCTCACTTCCACCATTTTTCCTTCAAGGCTCAGCCCAAGCATCACTTTCTGCATGAATCCTTTGCTGGTTCTCCCTTAGTTGCTAGTGCTTTTCCCCTTAAATTATTTTATATTTATTTTGCATTCTTAAAATAAATCTACACATGTCCACTTTGTCTTCCCCAATAGAAAGTAATCTGTCCGAGGGTAGAAACCTTTACACTTTTGTCTTTGGATCCCAGCCAACTAGTAAAGTTCTTGGCACAGAGTAAGGACAAATAACTGCTTGTTAATTGTTGATTGATTCAGGTAGCCTGGTAACAGAGGAAGAAGGCCTGGATTTTGACCTTGCTTTATAGGCACCAGAAAATATGAAGACAAAAACTAAATCAACCCTTACCCATAAAAAGTACAGTCAGGTCGTCAGTAATAAACATCTATTAAATGCCTACAAATGAAAGGCACAGTATGTTGAATCCCAGTGAATACAAGGAAAGGCAAAAGACAATGCCAAACCCTCAAGGGACTCAGAATCTAAAGAGGGAAAATAACACATAAAAAGAAATAGAAAAGAAGTAGCGAGAGAGCACCCAGCTTGGGGGCATGATGAAGTCCTGAGTCCAGAGGAGTGCAACCATGTTGGAAAGGAAGAGATGGCTGAAGTGGGTGTGTTTCAGTGGAGGGTCAGGGAGCCTCTCTCCACCCTCAGAAATCAGAGGGAATCTCTGAGGCCGGGCGTACTAAGGAGGTATTAGTTTCAGGAGTGCAGTGTTTAGGCAGAGTCTAGAGGTTCCTAGGGCATGATGAAGTCCAGAGGAGTGCAGTCTTATGGGAAATAAAGGAGGAAGGATCTTTGAAGAAATCTAGGGCTTCTACTGGGCAGCTAGGTGGTTCATTGGAATTGGAAAAGACCCTGATGGGAAATATTTAAAGCAAAAGGAGAAAGGGATGGCAGAGGATGAGATAAATAGTGTAATGGAAACAAGGAACATAAACTTGGACAGATTTTGAGCAATAGTGGAGCATAGAAGGACCTGGTTTGTGGAGGTCACGAAAAGTCGGACACAACCAAATGCGTTCAAGACATGGGGAACCACTTGTGCAAAGTCACCAAGATGAATGATGAAATGTGAAGTATGTGGTACAGTTAGGAAGCCAGATTAACTGGAATTGAGAATTCATGAAGACACTGGTAGAAAACAAGACTGGAAAGTCACATGGGTCTATTGAGCAGAGCCTTAAATACAAGGTTAAAGATTTTGTATTTTATCTTAGAGACAACACAGATTTATAAATTTTTTTAACGTAAGTCTAAGACTTCAGCCAAAGAAGATCTGCTGAGACTAAAGATACAGACAAGGAAAAGAAAAGAGTAAAGCCTTCAGAGGCAAAATATACCTTCTCCACCCTAGAAGGGTGGGACTGAAAATACCTTAATTGCAAATGAATCCAGCTTGACAGGAGTGTGCCTCCAGGCCATAGACTGCATTCACACCTTAGTCCCTAAACCACTCATCTACATAAGATTCCCAAAGGAAGGGAAAATGACTAAATTAAAAGCAATAACCCTAAGGCAAAATGGAGTAGCTAGAGAAAGGTGTTTTGAGAGGACTATTTGTTGAAAGGAGAGGCAAGTCTTTTCTTTTCTTGCCTAAAGGTGACAAATAATTTCAGAGCTGAGGTGAGAGTTAAAAAAAAATCTTGACTTTCCTAAACCTCAGTTCGTCCTTGCTCTGGCTGAAAGAGTTCAGTAACTCTTAGCTGCAGAGAGTGAAGTACCAGCCCTCCTAAGCCCCACCAGAGCAGCCAGTCACTGAAGGTGGAAAGACTACAGCTGCCCATTAAAGAACAAACAGTTCTGTCCTGCAGGGACAGCTTGCCCCAAGAAGAGCACAGTTGCTGAACCACTCACTCAGCACCTGGTGAGTCACGTGGCTTAGCTGACTGACCTACAGACCCAATTCAGCAACAGATTGGCCCATCAAACAACTAGGCTGTGAATGGGAAGAGGGACTGGAGTTGAAGGGTAAAAGAAAGACTATTTTCTTTTTTTGTTTTATTTTGGCTTTTTTTTTCTTTCTCATGGTTTTCCCATTATTATAAATCTTCTATTCAACATGACTAATGTGAAAATGCATTTAATAGGAATGTATGTGTAAAGCCCATACCAGATTGCAAGCCATCTTGGGAAGGGAGGGAGAGGGAGGAAATTTAAAACTTATGGAAGTGAATGTTGAAAACTAAAAATAAATAATTTAATAATAATAATATTTAAAAAAAAACTAGATGGGGATGGGGGTGGGGAGAGCACAGTCTGACCACAGAGCTTTTAGAAGTTGAAATGGGTGGCATGTTATAAGATTTCATTGTTTTCATGACCCAGGTACAGCAGTTTATTCAAGAAACATTTATCACAGGTCTGCTGTGTGAAAAGCATTGTGCTGCTGTCAAGGAGGATGTAATCTAATAATCAGATACACACAAATAACTTTCTTATAAGAGAATGTGATAAACACAAAGGAAGATGAGAAATTTGAGGAATGACTTTTCCTCTCTCTATTTTCCACATGCAACCAGTCTTCCAAGACTCAGCACAATTTGCTTCTCCAAGAAACCTCTCATTCTTTGATTTCTTATAGCAATGATAGTCTATATCACTTTCAGATGAGTGAATTCAAGGATGTTTAATGTGTAGTATATCATTAAGACCTTAAAAACAGAAACTTCCTTGTAGAGATGGAGCTGGGGAGAGGACAGTGTCCATTTCAGGAATGAAGGATGTCAGGAATAGAGACGGAAAAAAAAAAGAACACAGGATGAAAAATGGAGATAGTAGTTTATTTGGCAGGAATATGGAAGCAGGGTGGGCAAGATTATAAACAGACCAGAGATATCTGATAAAAATTTAGAACTCTGCAAAATGGTGATCAGAATAAATGTGCATATATAAATATACACACTTATATTTACTATTTACTTTGGTAAAGCTTCCCCTTGTCTACAAGATTGAATCCTCTGTCTGATATTCCAGGCCCTCTACAATCAGTCCTGTATACTAACTTTCCAATCTTATTTCATGTTACTACGTAATATGTGTATAGTAGACACATCAGTCTCTTCACTTTGATCCAAGCAAGTCTTATTCATTCATTCTCTGGTCAGAGTCTTTCCCTATATATCTCCAAACTTGGAATGACTCTGCCTTTCCCTATGCCTTTCTAAATCCCATTGATCCTTTAGGGCCTTCCTTAATTCATAGTAGATACATGAAGCCTTCCCAAGTTATTCCATCCCCAGAGTGATCTCTTTTTAAAAACTTACTGTAGCACTTACTATCTGTATCATAACTTCCAGTATTTGCATGTGGAATTTTTTAAATCAAAGGGACTATCAAAATCATTTTTTCCAACTCCAGGGAGTCAGGGGCTGACCTGGGTTAGAAGTGAGCATGTCTGGCATGCATGCTTCAAAGGTTCAAAGATGAATTCACCAATTGGAGGAGGAGGAAGCTTCAGAAGTAGAAAAATGGCCTGAAATAGTATACCTTTTTTTTTCCAAATAAACTAAAAACACAATCACATAAAGGTGAGGATTTATAATAAGTAGCATAATGCAAAAGAAAGAAGCCTTAACAAGAAACCAAAGGATCCGTGTTCTAGTCTTTACTCCACCCCTAATTGCTATGTAACTTTGCGCAAGTCTCTAGGCTTTCACTTCATTATTTTGAAAAGTAAAGGTTATAAACTAGATGACCTGTAAAGTCTCTACCAGCTATAAAAATCTATTAATCTGTGAATAATAGCAAAATTTGTTTTTGTCTCGCTCATTTTCTACCTTCACTTGCCTTTACTCTCTGCTTCTCATCACCTCATTTGTTTCTCCTCTTTCTGCATTGATTTGTCTGCTATTTGCCGTTTCTGCTTATGTTCATTTCCACATTTTCCTTGACAACTGTCCACCTTATGGTCTAATAATCATAATATTCTGACATTTGTATAGCTCTTACTATATGTCAGGTACTATGCTAAGCACTCTCATTTAAACCTTGTAATAATCCTGGGAGGTAGATGCCATTATTTCCCTCATTTTATAAGTGAAGAAAACTGAGGAAAATAGAGGTGAAGTGACTTGTCCTGGTTCACATAGCTAGTATGTAAGACCAAATTTGAACTCAAGTCTTCCTAATTCTAGGCTCAGTGTTCTATCCACTGCAGTACCTAGTTTCCCCCTCATTTATTCTTCCCATGTTGTTGGAGGCCCAATCTTAATGGACAATTCTGTATCAAACAAATCACTAGAAGAATAAGAAGTTGATCATTTCTCCTAGCTACGTATAGTTACGTATATCTCTCCTAGGGAAATATAAAGGAACCTATAAAATAAAAATAATAATCTGCTAGATTAATCTACTGTACTTCTCTCCTCGTCTCCCTTTCCTGAATCCTTAGTTCTTTTCCTACTCAATCTGGGATGTGCCCCTTTGGGAGATAAAGTTCCAGAGTAAGACATTATTTCAGGACAAACTAATGTATAACATTATTAAGAGAAATAAAGGAGGGAGCAAAGGAAAGGAAAGGCAGGGGAAAAAAGAAAGTTCTCAATGAGAATTTGTTCAGGAGAGTGGGACTTACTGTTTTTAAGTGGCATAATCAATATTTTCAACCCACTCAATCAGTAATTTCTGATTAAAATTCTAAATACATTCATCCATATGCTCTGGGGCATGATTTTGAATACTACACATTCCAAGTTGAGTTAGGTTATTGATCTTGTTATTTATTTCTATTTCTAAGTTAAAAATAAAGCCAAACACTTAGTCATTGTAATGATTGATTTTGACCCTGGAGAAGACATTACGAAACCTTGCAACAGAGAGGCAAGGGACTATGTGTGAGGAATTATTATATTCAGTCCTTGTGTCAACTGTCCTGCTTGTTTTCCTTTGTTACACGGGAGTACTCATTAGGCGAGAGCTAGAGTATATCAGGAAATAATTGTGATGAAGCAAACAGAACACTTATTTTAACAAAAAATAAAAATATTTCTAAATTACAATTGTCATAAGAGCATTTTGCTTAAAAAAATAAACCCTAATGTAATAGTGAATTTAGGACAGTACCACCTCCACTTTCCCTGTACTAACAGGCCTTTACAAAAAATTAGAAATATTTTGCTTGGAAATTAGAAGATTTAGTAATGTCATGACAGTTGTCCTCAAGCATCAGAAAATCCATTTTGTTAAAAAGGGATTAGACATGTTCTACTTGACTACAGAGAGCGGAACTAAAATAAGTAAATGGAAGATTTCCCAACAATCAGAATAGCCAACTTTGCAATAGGCTGCCTTTGGAGGTAGTGGGTTTCTTCTCTCTAGAGGTCTTCAAGCAAAGACTGGATGACTACCTGTTGAATATATTGTGGATTGTTGGGCGTGCTTGTTTGGCGTGTTGTGTTTTACTTTTTAGTCTTTTATTGATGCTTTTTAAAAAATATCACTGTTACTACCCCATGACTTCTCCAACCTGAACCCTGATCAACCATTCCCTTGGAATATACAAGTAAAGTAAAAAAAATCAATACATTGACTAAATTGGAAAATGTATGCTTCCAACCACATCTACATTCCATTAAACTAATTTTTTGACATTGTGAATATGCTGTTTAATATGCTGTTTAATACATGTTTAAAATAATTAGATAGATTCAGTATCAGGGAGATGTAAAACAAGGTTTTTTTATGGTCACCAAAATTATTCACTTATTTTGAGGTTTGGGTGAAGATGCTGGGGACCTGCTTCCTGGAAACTTGAGGGATGGATCATGAATGGCCGTTTTGTGTTAGTCTACCCCTTGATTGGTAGCATACTTTTTCCATTAACTCCATAGCCAGAATTGCCAAATGACTTTGATTCAAAACTTGCCCAGAGTTTTTAAAGCATAAGGGTGGTCTCACAGTCAATAACACCAAGTAAAGGGGGAAAGGCCCTGAAGGCTGCCTACATAGCCACCTCAGACTACATGACTCTGAGAAACAGGCCTAGGTCTTTGACCTTTTTGTCTCCTCTTTTCTCTTCAAGGTACAGGAAGTGGAGTCTCTGATATGGCCCAAGAGCATGAGCCATGGGGATCCAGGAATCCAGGAAATCAGACTGGATATTGTAGCCAGACTAGTCATGATGCCCTGAGGATCATGGGTCTGAGATACAAGCTCAGCAGAAGTCAACATTGCCGGCCTCAGAGTTAAACTTTGTGGGGCCAGTGCTATTTGAAACTCACCTAAACTGTCAGCTTAATCTTTCTTTATTCTCCAGGGACTGAGGTGGTATAGAAAGAATTATGAGCCTGAGGAATTGGGAGAATAATAACAGTAGTAGTAGTAGTAATGTTAATAACAACATGTATATAGTACTTTAAGGTTTGCAAAGTGCCTTACAAATGTCATCTAATTTTTTCCTCATAACACTCCTATATATTTGAAGTAAATTATACCTTTGAAAAAGCTAATCTGCATAATACTAATGCATTATTTATAGAGTTGTGAACTGATTCAACCATTCTGGAGAGCAATTTGGAACCATGCCCAAAGGGCTATAAAACTGTGCATACCCTTTGATCTAGCAACACCACTATTAGGTCTGTATCCCAAGGAGATTTTTTTAAAGGGAAGAGGGGGAAAGAACTTATTTGTACAAAAAAATTATAGCAACTCTTTTTGTGGAGAAAAAAATTAGAAATTGAGGAGATTCTCATCAATTGGGAAATGGATGAACAAATTGTGGTATATGATTGTAATGGAATAATTACTGTGCTATAAGAAACAATGAGCAGGATGATTTCAGAAAAACCTAGAAAGACACATATACTGATGCAAAGTGAAGTGAGCAGAACCAGGAGAACATTGTACAACACAGTAACAGCAATATTGTATGATGATCAACTGTGAATGACTTATCTATTTTCAGAATACAATGACCTAAGACAGTTCCAAAGGATTCATGATGCAAAATATTATCCACCTCCAGACAAAGAATTACTAGAGTCTGAAAGCAAGTCAAAACATAATATTTTTTTACTTTCTGTATTTTTGTGTGTGTTTTTTATTCCTTCAGTGTCTTCTTTAAATTATGATGAATATGGTAATATGTTTGCATGATTGAATATGTATAACATATAAAATTGCTTATTATCTCATGGAGGGAAGAGATGAGGAAGGGAAAGAAAATTTGGAACTCAAAAATTTTTTTAAATGAACATTAAAAATTTTCTTTATGTGTTACTGGGGAAAAAATAAAATACTATTTTTTTTTTTAAAGAAAAGTTAACCTAATGTTAAATAGCAGATGGAAATGGAGTACAAGTCAGTAGGCCCCTCAATGGGGGAGCACAGCCTGTGGGGATTTCAGTCAAAGACAGAAGAAAAAGAATCCTTGCCCTCCCACTAAATTCCTGGTCCCTGAGAACCCTGAGGTAGTAAACTATAACAGGCCTGGCCCAGAAGATATTTTGTGCAGGGTCCAAGTAAAGAAGGATTTCCTATTGGGATGGGAGAGAAGGATGGAGAATTCTATAGATGTTCCTGCTTGTAAAAGGCTTGTGCTCATTCTTTAAGCACTAGAAAGCTAAAAAGGCCTCCTCAACAAGATCCATAGTCACTCATAGCAAATCAACTTAAGAAAATACAGGGGGAAAAAAGAAAATGAATACAGAATACTTATTGTTCAAACTGTGACTTTAAGTTAGATTATAAGAGCTGTTATTTATATGACTCTTTAAGATTTACAAACTGCCTTACATATATTATCTCATTTGATCTTTGAAACCACCCTATGAGATAAGTGCTATTATTATTATTCCCTTTTTACAAATGAGGAAACTGAGGCAAACAGAGGTAAAGTGACTTGCTCTGGGTCACACAGCTAGTAAGTGTCTGAGGCTGAAATAGAATAAAAGTCTTCCTGTCTCCAGGCCTAGCAATCTATCTTCTGTGCCACCTAACTGCCTCAGTTTCCTCAAATATAAAATGGAGATAATAAATCTACCTCATAGGACTGTTGAGAGAACAAAATAAGATGATATTTGTAAAAGCACTTAGTACAATGCCTGGCACATATTAGGTACTATATAAAGGCTTATTGCCTTCCCTACCCTCCTAATTAGCCATAAAACCAGAATTCCATGGATATACTATAGGGGTGAGCCCTGCCCCCTTAGGTCTCCTTTTCCTTCTGGTTTCAAAGTATAAGGACACTTTTATGAGCTGTTCTGAGGATCATCTTGGGGTGTTGGGGGTTGGTATGAGTGGCAAGGGCAGTGCACTTCCTCCTACTCACCTGCAAATACAGTCAGGGATAGGATCATTTCTGGTTTTAATCTCCTTTCCTTTAGTTCAGGGCTTTGTGAGGTGTCAAAAGGCTGCTGGCATCTTTCCCTTTCTACACACCCAAGAAGCAGGATTGCAGCTTCCAGAACAATTGTGGCAAACAGAGAAACAGAAGCAGACACAATAAAAGGTGGGGTCCAGCTTATGCATTCAACCCTAAGGTTCCCCATTCACTGACCAGCACCCACCTGCTTTATAGGGCAACAGACAAAGAAGGCATATTGCCGGCAATAGCCTCACAAGTTTACATCACCTTAGCCCTGTATCTCACCATGCAGCCACAGTGGATTCTTATATTATTTACCATTATATAACACTGTGCAAGTGTGGTAGAGATGTTTTGAACCATAATTGTGGGAACTCATATCTAATACTTGGGAACAAGAGATTGTTATGGCTATGGATCCTGGGAAACTGAACTTTAAGAAACAATAACACAAATTCCCTTTTGAAATCTGCCTTACACTAAAATTCACCTTACTTACATGCTGGAAGAAAGAGTGATGACTTTGTGCAATTAATGCACAAGTCAAGACATGACCTTGTGGTATCATTAGTCCTCTTCAAAACAGAAAGACAAACAACAAGTCAGAATGGAAGAGTTGGAGGAAGTTGTCAGGAGAGATAAGAAATCATGAAATCCTTTGTATGTTTATAATGATTTGATTTTTTTTAAAGCTATTTACTGTTTAAGTAAAACATAGACATAACCACTGCAACTATAAAGCCCTCCTAGCTGATCATAGAGCTGTTAGATTAGAATTAGATTCTGTAAATAAAGATCTTTTTTACAATAAATATGGTTTTTGTGCATCTTTTATGTTCCTTCATGGTTTGTAGCATGCAAACTGGTTTTGTAGCTAACTTGTATTGCTTTCCACATCCTGTACATAACTGTATTTGAGCTACCCTTTGAAGTAAATGAAAACTGCAAATTAAAGCATTAAGAAAGGAGAAAAGAAAACCACTAATCTTGCCTTTTAATATTTAAAAGTAAATAAGGAAAGGCATTTTCTTGATAGATTACAGAAATGAAAATTATGAGGTATTTCAATTACTCTGAAGTAATTGACCCCAAGATGAGAGGATCATATTGTTTTGATAAAGCAAAGAATACACAAATGAGTGTACAATAAATCTCTATTACTAGAAGGACCTGTGATTGTAGAAACTCCCTTTACCAGAACAGATTATAACCAATCTACAACCTAGTTGGTGAGTTGTAGCAGGTACTAAGGTTCTAAGTCACTAAATGACTTTTCTAGGGGCCAGACAGCCAGTGGAAAATAAGAGTTGAAATCTGAATCTACGTCTCCCTGATTCCATGCCCCTCTATCGACTCTACCACATTGTTTCCTTCCTTAATAAGAATTTAATACTATATTCAATTGAATTAAATTCTATTCTAGTGGCATTATACATCACCTCTATAAATCTTGATTAAGAAACATAAATATAACTCCCATATCTTCTATTTCTTTAATTAAAAGTTGGCAATCAACCATAATTCATTAATTATTTCTCTAAATCACAGTCTCTCAACCTTTTTTTTTCTTCCCAGTATTAGGATACCCTTTTCAATGTCAAAATTGTTCCCAGGCTCCCACAATGTAGTAATTGTACTTTTGGTATCCACTTACAAAATACAAAAGGCTACTACCAATTCTGTAAAGTTTTACATTTTTTAAATCACATCAGCACCTAGAAATATTTGGAGAATAAAGGCCTAGAGGATGGAAAGCTGTCTTGGGTTCAAGCCCTGCTTCTGACACCTACTAGCCATGGAGTCCTGGATAAATCACTTAGCACCCCCTTGGCAGTTCTCAGGTAGGTTTCAGAAGAGTTGCCACCATTTTACAGATGAGGAAACTGAGGCACAAAGACATTAAGCTTGCCTAAAGTCATACTGCTAACATGTGAGCCTGGATTTGAATTCAGGTCTTCCTAACTCCATTATACTGTCTAGCTTCTTCAATATGACATATACACAGTCAACCAACAAGCATTTATTACTCATTTACTATGTGCCAAGTATTTAGCTAAAGTTTAGGGATAGAAAATAAAAATGAATCAGTCACTGACCACAAGATAATTTACATTCCAATGGGAGAGACAACCCAAATATGGTCTGGGAAGTCTTAGAAATGGCGAATGAAACAATTGGAAAGTTCACTGAGTTAACACACTCTCTCCAGATGCAAGGTTGTGGTGATTTGATTATCTTTTTGAATTCTAAATAATTATTTAAATTATCTTTTTGAATTCTTTATCAAAAAATTATAAATCAAATGTGATTTGATTATCTTTTTAAATTCTAAATTCAAAATTTTGAATTCTAAATGGGAAGAGGTCTAAGCTCTAGGGGCTTAGGCATCTAACTGAAGATTAGTTCAGAAACAAGTGACTTTCTTTCTTCTAGGCATGATTTCTTTGTAGTCTAGTTTGGAGGGTGGAATAATGAGAGAAGCATTAGGGACAGGGACTTTTTGCCTGGGCAGCAGTAATTGGGGCAATTTCACCAGCTCCACTCGTCCCTCTCCATTCTTGCTAAGTGAATTTGATGTGGCTTCTTGAAGAATTAAGGTAATTGGCACTAGCTGCCTGCTTAATAAGTTAAATCACCCCTTCTCAACCACACTTCCTCTTTCCCAAAATGTTATGTACCTTGGAAGGTTAAGATTGTTTGATATTTTATCTCTGTATTCCTTTGCACATAGTAGGCAATCAGAAAATTCTTATTAGATTACTGAATGAATTGGGACAACCGGCATAACAGTCAACCGATGAGAATAAGATTGACTCAAAATATGAAAGGACTGCCTTGATAACAAATGAACTCTTCACTGAAAGTCCTCAAGCAGAGCCCACTTGTCAACATCCTGAAAAAGGAACTTCTACATGGGATGGGAGATTGGACTAGATGAATACAATGTTAGTTCCAACTCTGTGATTGTTCAGCAGCATAAAAGAGCACAGGATTTGAGTCAGAAGGCCTGGGTTCAAATTTGAGGCTGTAGCTGTGTCTTTATATTTCTGCGTTTCGGTTTCCTCATTTGTAACATAGGGAGTTGGACTGAACCTCCAAAGCCCCTTGAACCTCTAGTATCGCTGTCTGTAATATGAATTTGAGTATGGTTTGTGGCCTGTATCATTGCTTCCTAATCGTGCACATGCCCAAACAAATAGTTCTGTCCTTTATCATTCAATCTGTGCTTCTAAACCTCTGGAATTTTAGAATGTAAACTCTTAGACAACAGGCACACTGTTTGATTATTCCCCCTTCCTCCCTTACTTTTTATGAGAGTGGGCCAGAAAGCAATGTGTGAGCTCCCTTCTTAATCATTACCAGCTGCCCAGCTGCCTTCATCTATATTCCCTGTAATCTCACAGATAGGCCCTCTGTAGCAGTAACTCAGAATGACTCCAGGATGGTTGACAAATAGAGATCCATTTCAGGGACCTGCTTTTGCTTACCCATAATCAATGTGTGTGGGCTCCTCAAAAGAACATACTTCATACAGTCTCTTGACAACAACTCCAGAAGAAAAGATCCAAAATGGCTTGAAAAATCCTTGGGATGAGGGGAAGCTTCCCAAGGTGTCTGCTCTGAAGAGGAAAAGCAGCTTTTGGATGTCTATGTTTGTACCTGCACACTGTGCACCCATGGGGGGCCTACATGTAGGAATGTAGATATGCTTGTGTTCCTGCCAGAAGTGAGGAGACTGCAATGGGACATGGGACTTTTCGAAGTGGGAATTCTGGGATAAGAAGCATTAAAATTCCAGTATCTTATGCTAGTTGAAGGACCCGGGGGAATTATGGGTTTAAGCAAAAGACTAACAAATCAGCAGCCAGGAGTCCGCATTTGCCAGTAATGAGCAGTTTAAATAACCTTAGGAGGCATTTGGTTTTCTCCCATTTCATTTTTCTCACCTATAAAAATGAGAATGCTAAAGTGGCCCAGGGGGCTAGGATAAAAAGAGTCACATTATATTTGAACATTATGTTTTGTTTTCCTCAGCTGTCTGTAATTTCAATTTATTATCATAAATATTATTAATTATTATGAAATCATAATGTCAGTGTCTGACTTGGTTAAATGAGTGGAACTAATGCAGCATGAGGAGACATCAATTGCTCTATTATGATGCCTAGGATGGCAGTGGCAGTCATAGCAGCTTTAGGGCTGAGGAAAGATGTAGGAGACAAATCCCTGGGATCTGGGCCTCATCCCTCTATACATCTCTCATGAGTGAGTGGAACAGAAAAATGCTTTGGCTTCTCCTTAGGAAAATGAGGTGGAGGTGGGGGAAAAAGGAAATTAAAGAAGGAATTTGCAATGGATACAGAATCCCCTAGTTCTGGCTACTTTTTCCTGCACAGAGTACTTTGGTGGTGTGAATCGCTACAACACTACTCATTTCTAATCTGGAGGAACCCTGCTTTCCAGCCCCTCCCCACTCTATCCCTCATAAGATAATGTAAGCTCTAGGGCCACCTTCAAAATTTAAGATGGTTAGAAAATGCTTGATAAAGACCAGACCCCTGAGATCCACTGTTAGACAAGACCTGAACTCTTAGCAACCCTAGAAGCTATAATTACCTCAGAAAGCTAATTAGAATTAACCCAAGAACGCATTGGACCACTAAGACCCAAGAGCTGACAAAATCAAACAACCTAGAGGTACATGAATACAGACCGATGAAACCAAAGGATTCTTTGGAATTGACCTTATCTGGGAAGTCACTGGACACATACAGTGCTAAGGGTCCTAGAGATAGTGGCAGAGATCTTTCACTGACAAGGACAAGACCAGAAATTACAAGAGAGATTCTAAGACCACATAAGCCAGAGATACCAGGGAACGTGAGCAGAAGGCTCATGTCTTGGTATGTGATCTCTCTGAATCAAGTAACAACCTTTCATCTTTGTGTTTGCCAAGTTACTTAAACTACTGGGAGCCCGAATCAATCAATCAGCTCCTTGGGGAATTCACTACTGAGGGAATGAAATAATCAATCTGCAGTTATTTATTGAGTCTATTATATGCTCAGTACAGGGCTAAATAAGCTTTCATGTTTCCAATCAACACAGAAGAGAAAGATTTAAAGCTCTTTAAAATTATTCCTGTGGCCCAGCACAACTTACAGGAATAAGTGTTACCTAAAATAAAGTGCAACAAGAGAAGGGCTCATGAGAGCTTTATTCTTATGAGTGTGAACAACATTTGATGTCTGATACATCTCCCTTTGTGGACTTTGGAACATGTATGGGTATTCTGACTGTTTTCTACCTATTTACCATGTGGCAAAGAGGGACTTTTTTGATTGGCTATTGAATCAGAACTGAATGTATGCACCAAAAACAAAACAAAACACATGAACCAGGCAAATTGAGCTCTTCATTGTGATCAAAGGGACGACATACTATAAGCCTCTGAGTGAGGAAAGACGCTTTGGGCCTTTATTTCTCTAGCTATTGTTTCTCTCTCTGTTGTCTGCTCTTTCCTACTCTTAGGTGCAGGAGTTTTGAAGAGGAGATATTTGTGACTTTATAAGCTTCAAAACATCAGAAGTCATGACTGGAGTTTATTCACAGTCAAGTCTAATGAGGCACCAGAGACCTGCTTCAAGAACAAGCCATCAGAACTACAGGAAGTGAAGTCTCTACCAAAATTTACTAGCAGCCAAACCTAGCGAAATGTTAAAGACCTGCTTGACCCAATATTTAGCAGTAGACAGAAGGCAACCAAGCCAGTGTACCCTGTAATAAGGAAGTGACATGTAGGGGTATTTGAAAGTGAACTTTGGGGACAGAAGCTTTCTAGTAACCACTTTAACTTTGCGCCTATTCTTCCTAGGGGCAGAGGTTATATAGAGGAGAATGTGCCCCCATATTGGATTTGTGTTCCTGCTTTATCTTCTCAGTAATTATCTCTTTGTAAAAACTAATAATTGTTAATTGGTTAAATGATATTGGGGTACTAATCACTGGGTGAACCAATGATATAAGGAAGATAACTATAACTGATAGCAGGGAAAACATACTAAAATCGGGGCTTGAGCCAATGGCATTAAATAAAGATAACCCAGCCCTTCAAGTTTATCCTAGAATGCTGAGGAGGAAGATGTAGCCAGCCCTCTAGAGACCTGATTTGATAGTACAAGTGGGAATTGGGATAAGAACCCCGAGAGTCTACACAGGTCTACAAAAGGTTACAGTAATTCTATCTACTCTATAATCAGCAAAGCAAGCTCTGTATCTGTTTAGAATGCAACGAATAATTTCTGAAGCTCATCATTTAGAGGTAGCATGCCTTCAGCAAGGGTAGGGACAGTTTTGACCCAGCAATATCACTACTAAGCCTGTACCCCAAAGAGATCAAAGATTATGTACTCTAGGAACTAATAGTCTAAACTTGATAACACAGATTCATGGGCCTGTTTTCTAAAGCAAGTAGGATAAGATTTTATACATCTGGTGTCCTATAAATGTTCAACTATAGTGAAAAGTTAAAATTCTTTTTTCATTCATGTATTGACTTGTTAGGCTAGAAATTTTGTGGTGACCTTAAAATCTAGTTAAAATCTAGTTGATATTTAAAAAGAAAAACATTTACACAAACAACCACAATATAAAAAAGTATGCCTTAAGTGCAAACTGAGACTATAGGCAAGTGCTATAAGGGTACAAAGAGTGATCAGGGAAGGTTTCATGGAGGAGGTGAGAATGGAGTTGGACACTGAAAAATGGAAATGGAAGATTAGAGTCATTCTAAATTTGGAGAATAGCACTAGCAAATTTAGGGAGGCAGAAAAGGACAAAGTAAGTTTAGCCTTTCATGAGTAATTCAGTTTGGCGAGCAAAAGTTTTATGTAGGAGTGTAATGAAATTTTAAAAAATCTGTTTCCATTGAGAAGCCTAAGTCTACCTTTGCGAGAAAACATTTGTATGATTCTACATTTTTTTATTTTAAATGTAGACAAAACAACATTTTGTGAATTTTCCTGTAAGTTGGTTTTAATAACAGATGTCCTACTGTTGGACTGAATGTTACACCAATCTGAAAGACAAGGTATTCTGCAAGGCAGCAGCAGGGTGATTTACCAAAGGGATGACTTAGATGAGGAAGGTCCGAGTTTGAAGCCCATTTCTCATTGACTAGCTATGTGACCATGTCATGTCTTTAATATTTCTTAGTTTCAGTTTCCTCATCTGTAAAGCTGGTATAGTAATACCCATGGAAGCTGCCTCA
This sequence comes from Petaurus breviceps papuanus, assembly GCF_028583685.1. Taxonomy (NCBI): domain Eukaryota; kingdom Metazoa; phylum Chordata; class Mammalia; order Diprotodontia; family Petauridae; genus Petaurus; species Petaurus breviceps. The sequence continues at coordinate 95,702,937 of NW_027186304.1, read as the reverse complement.
AAGGTTATTTTTATTTTATTTAATTATTTATTTTTAGTTTTCAACATTCACTTCCATAAATTTTAAATCTTCTCCCCCTTCCTCCCCCTTTCTTCCCCAAGATGGCTTGCAATCTGATATGGGCTCTACACATGCATTCCTACTAAACACATTTTACATTAGTCATGTTGCATAGAAGAATTATAATGAATGGGAAAAGCCATGAGAAAGAAAAAGAAATAAAACAAAACAAAAAAGAAAATAGTTTGCTTTTATCTGAATTCCGACTCCATAGTTCTTTCTCTGAATGTGGCTGACATTTTCCATCATGTGTCCTTTGGAATTGTTTTGGGTCCCTGCATTGCTGAGAAGGGCTAATTAAGTCTATCAAAATCAGTCCTTGAACACTGTGGCTGTTACTGTGTACAATGTTCTCCTGGTTCTGCTCCCCTCCTTCAGCATCAGTTCATCTAAGTCTTTTCAGGTTTCTCTGACTCAAATGTTATTTTGAGGCTCAAATAAGATAGTCAATTAGCAATATATTAAGTACCCATCATGTACCAGGAACTATGATAAGTCCTGGGAATATAAAGAAAGACAAAAGAAAGTCCCTGCTGTCAATCAGCTCACAGTCTAATGGAAAATACAACATGCAAACTATGTACAAATAAGATGTAGACAGAATAAATTGGGGGTATTAAAGTGCTAAGATTAAGAAGAACTGGGCAAGGGTTCTTACAGAAGGTAGCTGAGACTTGTAGGAAGCCACAGAAACCAGGAGGAACAGATGAGGACCAAGAAAACTCCAGAGATGGGGAACAGCCAGTGAAAATGCCAAGAACTAAGAATTTTGAAGTTTAGCAAGAAACCCAGTGCACCTGGATCACAGAGTTTGTGGAGAGGAGTAAAATATAAGAGGACTAGAAAGGTGGCAAAAGACCATGTTATGGAGAGTATAAAACACAAACAGAGGATTTAATCTTTGATCCTAGAGGTGATAGGGAACCACCGGATTTTATTGAATAAGAGGGTGATATGGTCAGACATGCATTTTAGGAAGAACAAATGGACTGCTGAATGAAGGATGGACTGAAGTGGGCAGAGATTTGAGGTAGGGAGATAAATCAGGATGCTATTAAAATAGTTCAGGTGTGAGGTGAGAAAGCCTTGCACCAAGATGGGAGCAGTGTCATAGGAGAGAAGGGAGCCCTATACCAGAGATGTTTCATGGTACTCTGTATCTGATTGCATACAGGGTAAATCTTTGCCAAATAGATATCATTGTTGTTGTTCAGTTGTATCCAACTCTTTATAACCACATTTGGGGTTTTCCTGGCAAAGACTCTAGAGTGGTTTGCCATTTCCTTCTCCAGTTCATTTTACAGATGAGGAAACTGAGGAAAACAAGGGTAAGTGACTTGTTGAGGGTCACACATCTAGTAAGTGTCTAAGGCCACCTTTGAACTCAGGTCTTCCTGACTCCAGGCCCTATGTTCTACCCACTGTACCACCTTGCTGTCCATATAGATGTCATCTATGATTATTATTGGGATCACACTTTGAGGTTGTGATTTGAAATATGTACCAGAGAAGATTGCAATTCTAAAATGCTATTATTGGTTCCATCTACCAAAATGCTAATTTTCTGGCACTACTACCCTTTGTATACGTAAACCAAAAGAATCATGCTTCTTTGTTCTTTATAGCCAAGAGAAATTATGTTCCCATGACTTCAGACAGTTGTTATGCCTTTTCCTGACTTCTGCCACTTATATATTAGGCTCCTGCAGATCATTACCAATATCAACATCTGGCGCTGCTTGCTTTCCTGTCAAATGAAGTGCTTCAATTTCCTCTATTTCTTCAGTAACAGGAAATACCATTTGTGCTTTGGTGGAATTTAGGATTAAACATTTCTAAAAGCAACTGTTGTTTTTATAAGACATCTTGAAGTGATGATTTATTTTGTGTGCTCTTTTGCCTGTAAATTCTTCTCTCCATCTGAACTTGAACCAAAACCCCCCTGCCTTCACATCCTGCTATTAGATTGCTTGGCTTTTCTTTCTTCCATCTAGTCCTATTTCTTGAACGCCTAATATGTATAAGGCATCCTACTGGGTAAAAATCATCTCTAGCACCCAAATGCCACTGGCTTCTGGCTACTGTTCTTCTGGGGCAAGAGGTACTATCAAGAATATGGGAGGCACAACCAGCCCCTCGCTCATATCATATTATTGCTTCTTCCTTCCTGAATAGTTATGCTCCACCTGTTAAGAATGACTCTTGAACATGTAAGAATTTCATAAATGTTTGTTGATTAGAATTAACCATTTTTCTATGTGAAGACAAATGTCCAAAAAATAATGATTAAGGGACAGATAGAATGATGTAGTGAAAAGAGTATGGAATCCAAGGTCATAGGAGTTAGATACAATTCTGACTCTGCAACTCAAACTTCTCTGGGCTTCAGTTTCCTCATCTATAAAATAAAAGGGTTGGATTAACTCAATCAAAGAATTACTAAATATTTATTAAATGAGTTCTATGTGCCAGCACAGGGCTAAGTCTTGAGGATACAAAATGAGGCAAAAGACAGTCTCTGCCCTTAAGAAGCTCACAATCTAATGGCAGAGACAAGAAACAAACACATATATTCAAAGCAAGCTATATATAGGATGAATAGGAAATAATGAACAAGGAAAACACTAGAATTAAGAGGTGTTAGGGAAAGCTTTCTCTAGAAGGTGGGATTTCAGTTGGGACTTAAAGAGAAGATAATAGGGAAAGCATTCCACTTGGCAGACAACTAGAGGAAAATGCTTGGAGCTGAGAGATGGAATGCCTTGTACTTGGTACAACCAGGAGATCAGTGTCATTGTATCCAGAGTATGTGATGAGGAATAAGGTGTAAGAAGACTGGAAAGGTAGGCAAAGGGAATTGTTGGAGGCAATAGGGAACAATTGGAGTTTATTGTGTGGAGGGAGTAGGAAGGGATATGATCAGATATGCACTTTAGGAAATCTCTTAAGTGGCTAAATGGAGGATGGATTGGAGTGGGGAGAGATTTGAGGCAGGCAGACCCAATCAGCAGACTATTGGAATAGTTCAGGCATGACATGCTGTAGCAGCAAGCACACTAGCTTACCCAGGATGTCTGCTAGCACAGGTTCTTAGATCTGCTTTTCTAAAGGAAAGCAACTCAAAAAGGGCTAACAATCTTACTTTAATCAATCAAACATATATCATTTACCTAGTTCAGGGGAAAAAATCAGCACAATGAACTTCAGAGAATACAAACAAGTTATAAGAAGACAAAAAAAAAACCAGAGTAAATAACAATTCAATAGACAGGGCTAGCTGTCTGACCATTACATCCATACCTAGTTAATCACCAGAGAGGGAATCACCAACATCTGGGTTTTCAAAGCCGGGGGGCTCAATGGCTGCCCAGAGTCTCATCTGGCCAAATCACACAACTCTTCCCAAACTGAGCCCCAAAGCAAAACCTCGCTCAGAGGTTTATACATCTCAGAGGTATATATAACCTTCTCCAGGGTCAGAGAACATCACAACCTTTGTTACCCACTTGATTACAAAGTAACAAAAGTTGTGCCTTCCTGAAAAGCAAGTCTTCCTCAAACCAGCTTCTCCTGTGGGCTCTGCTCCACCCTTCAGCAAACTCCTCCCACCACAGGCTCCATGTGACCATATTCAGCCTATTAGGGGGCAGAATGTACTTTCAAATCAGGGAAGATCCTGAAATTCACTTAACCTTATTAAGGAGCAGGGAAGATCTTCAAATTCCCATTATCATTACACATGCCTGAGAGATAAGATGTAGTAGTAGTAGCAGTGTCAGAAGAAAAAAAGAGTATTTATTTGAGAAATATTGCAAAGGTAAAATTGACAGACCTTGCCAACAGATTGGATGTGGGGGGTAAAAGATATTGAGTCCAGGATGACTCCCAAATTGCAAGCCTGAGAGACTGGAAAGATGGGTTTTGCCCTTTACAATAATAAGGAAAGCGTGTGTGGGAGGGTAGTTGGGTTTATGGGGAAAGATAATGCATTTGATTTTGGACATAACTAAGTTTAATGTGTCTGCTGGCCATCTGGTTCTAGGTGTCTGAAAGGTAATTGGAGATGCAAGACTGGAAGTCATCAGGAAAGACAGATTTGAGAAAGGTTGATAATTAAATCCATGGGAGTTGATGAGATAACCAAGTGAAGTGGTATAGAAGGAAAAGAGAAGAGAACCCTGGACAGAAACCAGTTAGAGGGCATGATACAGAGGAGATCCAACGAAGGCAACTGCAAAGCAGCGGTCAGATAGGTGGAAGGAGAACCAGGAGAAAGGAGTGTCCTGAAAACCTAATATTAAGAATATTAAGGGGGAAAGGATGATTAAGGGTTGCAGAGAGGTAAAGGAGAATGAGGATCAAGAGAAAGTCATTGGATTTTACCTTTAAGGTCCTTTCTACCTCTAAATCTACGATTCAATCCTATCTCTGATTTTTTGGAGGTTGCTTCCAAAAAAGGACTGGCTACTGTTAATATGTAGAAAACTCTTCATTCTTAAAAGTACACAGTAGGGGGCGGCTAGGTGGGGCAGTGAGTAAAGCGCCGGCCCTGGAGTCAGGAGGACCTGAGTTCAGTTCCAGCCTCAGACACTTAACACACACACACAAAAACTAGCTGTGTTACCTTGGGCAAGTTACTTAACCCCAACTGCCCTCCAAAAAGGCAAAAAAACAAAAAGTACACTGTAGTGATAGATATCACAGTTATTACTTCCACCCATATGGTTCCTAATACTCTAGTTACCAAATGAAATAGTTTATGTGAAGCATTCTAAAGTGAATATGTCAATTATTGATATTACTATTACCATTATTACCACCAATATGATGAGAAAACAATGCTCACTGCTGAATACAACCATAGAAATCCCATCTCCCATTATTCAGTCCATCAGTAAGCATTTCTCAGGCATGTATCAGGCACTGTGTTAGGTGCTAGGGATACAAGTACAAAGAATAAAACAATTTATTACTCTCAAGGAGCTAACACTCTAATGGAGGAGGTTACACAAAGAAATAGCCTACTCTTCACAAAGAAAGCAGTATTTTCTTTATAAAGTAATAGGATTTAGAACTGGAAGGGGCCTTAGACAATATCAAATCCTCATGACCTTAGTCCTCTCTATCTCTAATATCAGGGAACATTTTCTGAACAGCAGGTAACAGGAGGAGGGAGGCTCCAGATGATCACGACCAGGAAAATCTCTATTTACAGGCATACCTCATTTTATTGTGCTTCGCTTCATTGCACCTCACAGTTATAAAGTTGGTTTTTCTTTCTTTTTTTTTTTTTTTTTTTACAAATTGAAGGTTTGTGGCAACCCTGCATGAAGCAAGTCTATTGGCATCATTTTTCCAACAGCATGTGCTCACATCATATGTCTGTCACATGTTGGTAATTCTCGCTATATTTCAAACTTTTTCATCATTATTATATGTTATGGTGGTCCGTGATCAGTGATCTTTGATATTAAATTGTTTTGGGGTGCCCATATAAGATAGCAATCTTAACTGCTAAATGGTGTGGGTGTTTTGACTGCTCCACAGACCAGTTATTCCCCATCTCTCTCCCTCTCCTGGAGCCTCCCTATTCCCTGAGACAAAACAATATTGAAATTAGGCCATTTAATAACCCTACAATGACCTCTAAGTGTTCAAGTGAAAAGAACAGTCAATTGATGTGGCAAACTTCATTGTTGTCTTATTTTAAGAAATTGCCACAGCCACCCCAACATTTAGCAGCCATCAACACCAAGGCAAGACCCTCCACCAGCAAAAAGATTATGACTTGCTGAAGGCTCAGATGATGGTTGACATGTGTTCACAACAAAGTATTTTTTAAATCAAAATAGCATATTTTTTATATGTAATACTATTGCACACTTAATAGTCTGTAGTATAGTATAAACATAACTTTGATATGAACTGGAAAAATGCATGTGACTGATTTTATTGCAATATTCACTTTATTTGGTGGTCTGGAACCAAACTCACAATATCTCCGAGGTTTGTCTGTACTTTGGAAAGGCACAGAGGAGTAAAGGTGGAAGAAAGAACTGAGTGAGGAATGTAGAAAAACCACCACTCCCTTTACTGTTGAAGATCATTGGCACAAAAGTGTGGCATGTTGCTGGAAGAATAGTATCAATCATACTTAGATTAGAATGAGCTAAGGTAGTGAGGAAAACTATGGACAAAAAGAGGTTTTTAGTTATATTGGGAAAGGAGGAGATTCAAAGAATGGAGAGCATTTTTGCTCAGGGTGGATGGGATAATGGCAGTGGATAACAGATAATTCAATTCAATAAACATTTTTTTTTTTTAAGCAATCGGGGTTAAGTAACTTGCTCAAGGTTACACGGCCAGTTATTTCTGGGTGTGGTGCTGAGTGTCTGAGCCCGGGATTCTATCTCCAGGTGGTCCCAACACTGGAGCCTGAACTCTTACTCGCTGAGCCACCTGGCCGCCCCTAAGCAATTGGGGTTAAGTAACTTGCTCAAGGTTACATGGCCAGGTGTTTCTGGGTGGGTGCTAAGTGTCTGAGCCCGGGATTCTCAACACTGGAGCCGGTGCTCTTACTTGCTGTGCTACCTGGCCGCCCCTCAATAAACATTTACTAAGCACCAACTATCTATGTGCCAGCTGGGGGCAGCTAGGTGCAATGGACAGAGCACTGGACTTGGAGCCAGGAAAATCTGCATTCAAATTTGGCCTCAAACACTTACTAGCTGTGTGACCCTGGCCATATCACTTAACCCCTATTTAACTCAGTTTGTCATCTGTAAAATGGAGACATACTGGACAAGGAAGTAACAAACTACTCCAGTATCTTTACTAGGAAAACCCCAGGAAAAAAAATTCATGAGGTCACATGGACACGACTCAACAATAACAACCAACAACTTGTGCCAACCCCTGTGTTAAGTATGGGGATAAAAATAAGAAAATGAAAGACAGTTCCTTCCCTCAAGGACTTTAACTATCTGTACGAAGAACAAAACACACAAAAGAAAGCTGAAAAGGGGAAAAAGGGTATGATATTACAGTGTCAAAACCCAGCAGACATGTTGATAGAGAGTGGAAAGTTACCTAGAAAGTTGAGATCAGCCCTCTGTAAAGGAAGGTTTTGGAAGGAATTTAGTGTTCCACTCCCACCCCACCCGCAGTCAGACTGGAGAAACCACTGAGGAGTTGAGGAGCTGTTGAATATCAAAAGCTGAGTCAATCAGCATGATGAAATTTCAGGTGATGGACTTCTCCTGGATGAAATAAGGTGTTCCGTAGATAAATAAACAGATGAAACCTAGAGTGGCTCCATTTACTTGCAGCTGTTTTTTTCTGTCAAATAAAATTATGTTTGGAATGGAAAGTGTGGAACAAAATAGTTAATAGCACTGTTAATATCCAAGATAAATAAGGAGAAACATAGTGCCAGCTCTTTCTTTATGAGCTCAAGTCACTGGTCTAGATGAATTCTATCCTACCTAGAATACTAAAAGACCTTGAAGTGACTGAGCCACTTTCAATTATCTTTGAAAAAACATATGGAATGAAAGAAGTACTACAAAACTAAAGGAGGGCAGATATTCTACATAAATGAAAGAACGAAGTTTCCAAAATACAGGTTGGTGTGCTTCTTTGACTCCTAGCAAAAATCCAGAATGAATTATTAATGAGCTAGTTAGTGAATATCTAGAAAAGGAAGCATTAACCGCAAAGAACAATGTGGCTTCATTAAAAAGTCATTGAAAGCTTGCAGATCCTCTGCCTGAGCAGTGCTTGAGATCCTGGAATCCTTGGATCACTATTCCAAGAAAGCAGCCAGAAGACCAACCCAGATATTCCCTGCAGAAGTGTGCAGAACCAATCTTAACCTAAAGCTTGAAAACAGCAAGTAACCTGAAAGAATGAGTAAACCAAAAAAGAATACCATAAAAAGCTATTATGATGACAGGGTGTATCAGCAATGCCATATTCACAATGCCTATAGAGATTACAAATATGCTGATATAATTATCCATCACAAAATACATCAGGTTTGCCATTTGGGGAAATAAACTAGAAAATTTATTAAGATACCAAAAGACTGAGTCCCAAAACCAGAAAGTGAAAGCCATCAGAGTAGTTATGATATTGGCACAGGTAGATAAAGTAGAAAGCACCCACATTTTCAAGCCTTTAAAACAGAACAGGCTACCTCAGGCAAAGGTCCTCCTCTCCCCACTCACAGCAACCACCCAGCGCGCTCCCAGCAGCTCTGGCCCCTGGCAGTCCTCAGCAGGAGTCCTTAGCAGAAAGTCCTGCTCCCAGCAGCTCCGGCCCCTGGCAGTGCTCAGCAGGGGTCCTAACTAAAAAAAAAAAAAAAAGGTAACCGCAACCGCAACCGCTGCCAACCACCAACCGCAGGACCGTTAGCTCGGCTTTCACTTTTTCTCGCTTTCCGCTTTCTCTTGCTCTGCTATGTCAGCACATCCATGGGGCATGGAAGATCTTTAAATCCCATAACCCTTACACAGGGACACTAAAGATAAATCCAGAAGAATAGAATGATTCCCAAAATAGCCATAACAAAACCTCAAAGAAAGACATAGTTTGGGTACAAGTTCAACTGGAATTCCTAGAACAGATAGAACAAGAGGATGGATTTTTGTTTTTGTACTTTGGTTGAAATTTTTTTAATGAATGAAATTAAAAGTGCTACAAGGGGGAAAATGGAAAAGAACTGAGAGCTATGGAAGAAAGAATTGGAAAGGGAATTAACAGTTTGACCCAAAAGGTTTAAAACTTTGCCCAAGCAATAAACTTGCTGAAAAATGGAATGGACTAAAGAGAAGAGAATGACAAAAAATATTAAAACTAAGTCAAAAGACTTAAAAATAGAAGAAAGTGTAAAGTATTTCATAACAAATCAGCCAATCTGGAAAACAGATCTAGAAGAGTCATTCAAGAATCATTATGCTGCCTAGAAGGCATAACCAAACAAAAGAGCCTAGATATCCTAAGAAAGAATTGTCCAATCTTTTAGCATCAGAGGACAAAATAGAAACAGAAAGAATCCATCTGTCATCTCCTGAGAGAAAGTCTAAAATGAAAACTTCCAGGAGGATGATAGCCAAATTCCAGGGTTTCTTGAACAAAGAAAAAAAATGCTTAAAGCAACCCAAAACAAAGAATTCAAATAACAAGGAACCTCAGTCAAGATGATACAAAATTTAGTAGTGACTAACATAAAAGAGTAAAAAGTTTAGAGTTCAGAAGGTAAAGGATATAGGCTCACTCAAAATAAACAACTTACCCAGAAAAACTGAGTATAATCATACAGGAGGGAAAACATACCTTTAATGAGATAAAATACTTTTAAACCTTGATGAAAAGACCAGAGCTTCACAAAAGTTTTGAAATTCAAAAACAGGAGTCAAGATAAATCAAAAATGAAAATATGAACAATCATAAGGGACTAAACAAAGTCAAACTGTTTATTTTCAAATTTGAGGGAGATGATTAATGTGTCTCTAAATATTATCGTCACCAGGGGTCATAAGAGTCTAATTAGAAGGCTTAGAAGTGGTTCTGTTATGTCTTGATCATCCTAAGAATAGAAAAGGAGGGAAAGAGGTGAATGGGAAGGAGAGAGGAAGGATGGAGAAAAATTTTTCACATAGTGAGGGTGCTGAAGTAGAAGACTATACAAACAAGGAAGGGGTGAGTGGAGATGGTGACTCGAACCTTATTTTCCTCTCTTCTGGTTAAAGGAAAGAAGAATACATACACAGAGTTGGGTCCAGAAATATATTTCACTAAACAAGGAAAAAAGAGGGAAAAGGGACAAATAAAGGGTGGAATATGTGGTAACATAGATTAACAGAGGGATTAGTCCCAGGTAAAACAAACTAAGAATATATAAAAATATTTAGAGCAGGTTTTTTTGTGGTGGCAAAGAATTAAAAATGGAGAGGGTTCCCATTACTTTGGAAATGACTGAACAAGTTGTGGTATATAAATGTGATGAAATATCATTATACTATAAAATGATGAAGGAGATAATTTCAGAGAAATCTGGGATGACTTGTATGAACTGATGTATAGTGAAGTGAGCAGAACCAAAAGTTTATACAATGACAATATTGTAAAGACAAAGATCTTTGAAATACTTTGGAATTTTGATCAGTGTAACTCCAGAAGACTCATGATGAGTCATACTATCCACCTCCTGATAGGATAGTGCAGATGGAGCCATATTTTTTTTTTCTGGACAGGGTGAATGTGGGAGTTTGTTTTCCTTGATTACATGTGTTTGTAATAAGCATTTTGTTTTTCTTTCTTAATTAGAGAGGGGGAGGTAGAAGGGAAAGAAGGTAGATTTTTGCTGATTGAAAAATAATAATAAAAATAATATTGCTGATTAAAAAAACAATATACCAGACTTTTAAAAACTGGGTTACAAGACTGACAGATCTTATAACTCAGTTAACTGACATAGACTTTGATTTCACTTAAGTATGTGACTAAATCTCTTATGTTATTTTTGTGAATAAAATGGTAAGATCTTGACTAGGTGATAGTATAGCCAAATAAATTAAGGCACTGGTTGAATGGCTAGACCCAAGAAGTAGTCATTAATAGTATGATGTCACCTTAGAAGTAGTTTCATATGGAGTACCACAGGAAAGTGTGCTTGGCCATATGCCAAGATAATATTTTTATCAGTGACTTCGATAAAGGCACAGATGGTATGCTTGTCAAATTTTAAGATGACACAGAGCTGGAAAGAATAGCCAAAATACTGGATGACATAGTTGGCATTGAAAAAAATCTGGACTCTAACTCTTGAAAGAAGTACCTTCAGTGTTCCCAAAATTACCCAAGATTTTAAGATAGTTTTGTGGGGTTTTTTTTGGTTGTTGTTGTTTGTTTATTTGTTTGTTTTGGTAGCCTTCCAGAATGAGTATGCAATGCAGAATCATAATTGTCTTAGGAGATTCCCCATGGTTGGGAAGAATTTAAGAAGATCTCAATCCTGGGGCTCCTCCCTTTCTCTGAATGGAAAGGATAGATTGTAGACATCAAACAGGTCTTCCCAGATCCTCTCTTTAAGGAGGGATTCCATGGCAGTTGTCACCTTATCATTTCTCACTAGGCTAAAATTCTTCATCATATCCCTCCACGAAGTACCCTCACCAGCCTTTTCAGCTTTTAAAAAATTTGTTGTCTTTCTTTGTATCCCAGTACTTAGCACAGTGCCTGGAACACAGTAGGCAGTTAATAAATGTTTAGTAACCATTGACTTATTTATTGACTAATATGGAATTTAATAAGGATTAATGCAAAATCTCACATGGGCTTAAAAAAAATCACTTCTCAAGTCCAAGATGCAGTAACTGTGTGGGTAGCAATTATATGAAAGCAATTGTGGGGTTTTAGAGGACTGATAGCTCAATAGAAATGAACAGCATGATATGACAATTTCAAAAGCTTAATTAAAAACTAATGCACAGGTACTGTGTTTCCCCGATAATAAGACCTATCCCGAAAATAAGCCCTCCCCTTACTGTGTAAGATTCCTCTAAAATAAGCCCTCCCCCCAAAATAAGCCCTATTGAGATTGCTACTGTAGTGAAGGTGATCCCCTGCGCTACACGCTACATTACGGTACCCTCTGTATGCACCATCCCCCCCCCCAGGTGAAACGCACGCCGCGTTCCGAGCTGCATCCAATCAGAGCTGCAGCAGTGAGCGCGTCATCCTGTTCTTCCCCAGTGATTTGCTTATTGAATAAAGGTACATTTTTTTGTTCACATTTACCTGTTTATTAAAATTGCTGTCAATGTTCATTAAAATAAGCCCTCCCCTGAAAATAAGCCCTCTGGTGTTTTTCTGTCCAAAAAAATAATAAGACAGTGTCTTATTATCGGGGAAACACGGTATCTACAAGGTCTGTATCCCAAAAAAAGACAAAAAAAAAAGGGTTGAGGGAAAGACTTATTTGTACAAAAATATTTATAACAGCTCTTTTTGTGGTGGTAAAGAATTGGAAATTGAAGGGATATCTATCAATTGGGAAATGACCGAACAAGTTGTGGCATATAGGAGGATGACTTCAGAAAAACCTGGAAGAACTTACATGAAAAGATGCAAAATAAAATGAGCAGAACCAGGAGAACATTGTACCCTGTAACAGCAATGTTGTGCCATGATCAGCTATGAATGACTTGACTGTTCTCAGCAATACAATGATCCAAGACAATTTCAAAGGACTCACAATGATAAATACTATACACCTCCAGAGAAAGAACTAATGGAATCTGAATTTAGATCAAAGCATACTATTTTTCATTTTCTTTATTTTGTGTGTGTGTGTGTGTGTGTGTGCGCGCGCACATATGCATGCACATGTGTTTTCTTGGTCTGTGTTATCTTTTACAGCATGACAAATATGGAAATATATTTTGCAAGATTGCACATCTGTAACCTATATCAAATTGCTTGCTGTCTTAGAGAAGGGGAAGAGGAAGGAAGTAGGGAGGGAGGGAGAGAATTTGGAACTCAAAATAAAGAAAAAGAATGTTAAAAATTGTTTTTACTTGTAATTGGGAAAGAAACAAAATATCAGAAGAAAGAAAGGAAGAAAGAAAGAAAGGAAGAAAGAAAGAAAGAAAGAAAGAAAGAAAGAAAGAAAGAAAGAAAGAAAGAAAGAAAGAAAGAAAGAAAGAAAGGAAGGAAGGAAGGAAGGAAGGAAGGAAGGAAGGAAGAAAGAAAGAAAGAAAGAAAGGAAGGAAGGAAGGAAGAAAGAAAGAAAGAAATGGAGGAAGGAAGGAAGGAAGGAAAGAAGGAAGGAAGGAAGGAAGGAAGGAAGGAAGGAAGGAAGGAAGGAAGGAAGGAAGGAAGGAAGGAAGGAAGGAAGGAAGGAAGGAAAGCTAAGAGTAGCTACAGTAAGAGGGGCAAAACTTCCAGGAATAAAGATGTGTTTTGTCCTGATCTTGCATCTGCAACATCTCTGTATCTTGATGCCTACATTTAGAATGTCATGTCTAATTCATAGTACCATATTTTAAGATGGCTATTGATAGCTAAAGAAGGGCACCTGGGATCATGAAAAGATCCTTGTTTCAGAGATTTGGAACTGAAGGGAATTTAGCTGCCATCCAGTCCAATCTCTTCATTGTACAGATTAGGCAACTGTGGTCCAAAGTAGCAAGATACTACGCCCAAGGGCACACACATAGTAAGAGGCAGATCTAGAGTGTGACTCTGCCCCTAATCTAGTGAATCTACTTCACCACTCAATCTCCCCTCATGCTATTCTCAGAATTAGCTGACCATAAAGAGAATGTTTAACTTCGAGGAAAGAAGACTAGAGGTACATGACAGCTAACATCAAGTATTTGAAAGGCTGTGATGTGCAGGAGGATTAATATGTTCTGTTTGGCCCCTGAGGGCAGAAGCAGTGATTGGAATTTTGCAAGAAAAACTCCCTACCAGTTAATAGCTCTCCAAAAATGAAATGAGCTGCCTTAGGAGTAGAGGATTCCTCCTTCACAGAAGGTCTTCAGACAAAGGCTGAATGCCCAGTTGTGATATATGTTATGTTCAGGTATAGGTTGAATTGGATGACCTCCGAGGTCCCTTCTACCTCAGATTCTGCAATTCTCTCTCAGATGGTGATCCAGAGATGTTAGCACTCAATAGCGCTCTTGCTCAAATCTCCTTTTTTTTTCATCAGCTTCTTTACCTCAATCTCAGCACTTTTCTCACTCCCTGATCTTTCCCCATCTGCTGCTTAGGACTACAAATGGTGTTTGATTAACAGAGCATAGCATTTTCTCTGATTACCATTTAAAGGACAAGTTTATATTAATGGTGTTATTGTGTAAAATGGCAAAGCTAGAAGAATTAAAATTGAATTTAAGAAGAGCTCTCCCAACAGTTCTAGTAGAAATATCTCCCTCTTTCCACAACACCACTTTTTTTTTTTAAACTTCTTATTTTCAAGAATCCATGATTTTACTGACTGGCCATTCCCCCCACTGATATAAATTGCCACCCCTCACTGCTTTAGTAGCTGCTGTTTATGAGTTGTTAGGGCCACAAATATTAATCTCCTGCTAGCCAAGTTATAGATAAGCCTCTCATCCCTAAGCTACATTGACGGAGGGGTCAAATTTTGGGCTCACAAAACTCCAATGCGCCCAGAGAAAACTCCAGTGTGTAGTTGGAATCAGATTAAAAATGGTCTACACAGTTTGCCAGGTGCATATTGACTTAGAAAACCGCAATTTAACATTATGTTCTATTGTATTTTTATTTATCTTGTTAAACATTTCCCAATAACATTTTAATCTTGTTTCAGCTCTCAGAGAGGCAACTTGTTTGACATCCCTGGTCTACAAGAGACAGACCAGGTACCATGGACTTTAGGATTTAACCCTTTCAACTCTGGAACTCCCACCTTGGTGACCATGCTGTCTTGATTGGTGAATACTTCAATTCTAGCCAAACACAATCATAATTCACTTGAAACCCAGCGATATCCTTGCCTCCCAGTATATACCCATTTCCTTTCATACTTGTTTTCCAGTTTTCAAACAATAAACAAGTCAATATTGCCACTGCCTATGGTTTCATTCACCATAATGGCAATTTTTCAACCCAATTCATTAAACCATTAAAGTGGTTTCCCCATTGGAATGCCAGCTCATTGAAGGCAAGGACTTTTTTACTTTTATATTCATATACCCTGCACTTAACACAACGTTCAGCACACAGTGAGCTTTTTAAAGTATAATAAGAGTTTTATTTCACTCTTCCATGCAGGCATGCATTTGTTGTTGGACCTATGCTCAAAGCCTTCCAAAGTTTGGCGTCTACTGGTGTCTTTAAGAACCCAGGGTCACCTTCATGCCAAGATGAAATACTGATGTAGGTTTTTCATGAAAGAGTCCTTTTAAAATGGCTGTGGGGGAGCTCTTATTCTGAACATTCCTATCCTTAGTGATGTTGAGATGTGTGGGATTAATAGGGCAATCGACAAGGGCAATTTTCATACTTTAATCTGCAGTACAAAGGTATCACCTCTTTCCACTTTTACAGCCTCTCTACCCCAGCTCCCATAATTTCTTTCACTCAGCTGGAAGCTCCTGAACTGTCAGGTTCTTAAGCCCTGATTTTTCATTTCAGTGCACTATGTGGTCACAGGACATTAGGAAGTTTTACCTTGATCTCTCTGAAATGCCTTCTCTACATGCTGTCCTCTCAAGGGACCACTAACAACTGAGTCTTGACAAAAAGGGAAAGTATTCATTTCCACCCTTTCAAGAACTAGAGCCAAGCACGCTTTATGCTAAAAACAATAGCAGATTCAAGTTATAAATTTTAACTTTAAATAGCATCTCGATATACCCCTATTACCAAATGCCAATGAGGAAATCCCTGAAAGGATTATGAAACAAAAGTCAGAAACCTATGAGGTTAGGGATAGGGATAGGCCTTGTGATTTCACTGGTATGGGAAGCTCCAAAGTGAAGAAATTCTCTCTGCTAATGTAGGTCAGCATCTTCTCTCAACCTACACTCTTACAGAGTTACTGAGAGTTTAAATGCCCTGTCCAGGATCAGAGGGACCTTAGAGCAGACTGCCTTGGGTGGGTGAAACATGTACAATACTCTAGTTTTTAAGAATCTGTATAAGTTTATAACCTTCTGACGTATTGTATTTTGGTACTGAATGATTTAATTTTCAATATACACATGGGGTGGCTATGTGATACAATGGAGAGAGTTCAGGACCTTGAGTCAGGAAGACCTGAGTTCAAATGTGGCCTTGGATTAGACACTATTTGTGTGACCCTGGGCAAGTCACTTAACCCTGTTTGCCTCATTTTTCTCATCTGTAAAATGAGCTGGAGAAGAAAGTGGCAAACCACTCCAGTATTTTTGCCAAGAAAACCCTAAGTGTGGTCACAAAGAGTCAGAAGGACTGAAACAACTGAACAACAAATAAACTGACAGTTTCCAACTTAAAAATAAATATTCAACCTAAGAGTAATTTAAGAAAGAACGGTGCCCAAATTCTTGCCCTGTCACTAGTGGGTTGTTTTTTCAATTTGTTTTGTTTTGTTTCCAGCTGCTGAGACTGGAGTCCAAATCTAGCCCTCCCTACCTATGAGGGCTGCTCTCATCAAAGGTGCTGCCACCAGAGCTCTTCCCCTGACACAAATTAATTTATTCACCTTTCTGCCACTGGAAGCCTCTTCCAACACTACCCTGGGAGCCAGAGTCAATATTTAGAGGGGTTCAGGGGACTCAAGGCTGAGGAATAAAAAGAGCTTGAGATTGAGAGGTTAGGTTTAAAGTTTTTGTGGACTAGTCTGGGAACTTAAGCATCATTTATAACCCTGTTTCTATGGGAGACTACATTCCAATCAACCACTTTACTAGAACACAACCCATTCATGAGTTGTGGACTGTCTGTATTATTGTAAGAGGAATTGTGTTTTCTGCCTATTTCAAAGAATTCTCTCCTAGAGATTAAACATCAAATTTGTTCCAGGCATAGCTTTCACTCTGTGCTCACATGAAAAGAGAACTTGAATAAATCTTTTCCAAGAAATAAGTTGAAACTATAATTTAAAATATTTTTATTTGTAAATTTACTTTCTGTAGCTTCTCCTCCCTTCTCTGCTTTTAGGTCTGTATATTTTAGCTCCTTTACCCACAATAGAAAATAAGCATAGCATTCATAGATTTTCAGATGAAAGATGCTTTCTAAGTGAAAAGCCTGCACAAATTATAACTGACAATTCCAAAGAAAGAAACACTGGGCCACATACTTTTAAATTTAGTGAGAATTTTACCACTCTCTGCTGAAATTAAAAAAAAGTTTAATATAAATCCATCTTTTATTTGGTCTTTTTTGAGTAGTCAGGGAATATGTTAAATAGAGACCTCAGAACATGGATAATCAAAGATATCACAAACAAGGCCTTTAAAGAACCTGAATATGAGTAGAATTTTAACCCAGGAAATTTTTTGCTGTTTTGCTGACCTATAAAGAATATAGACCTTGGGAAAAACTGTGGATATTATCACTGCCTCTCTGTAGGGTAAGCTGATAATAATAATAATAATAATAATAATATATTAATAATAACAGCTTTCATTACAAATCACTTTTACATACATTAGGAAGGCAGAAAGTACAAGTGTTAATATCTGCATTTTGCAGATGATAAAACTGAAGTTCAGAAAGGTCATGGGATCATACATAGATTCAGAACTGGAAAGGTCCTTCAAGGTCATTGAGTCCAACTACCTCTTTTTAGAGATGAAGAAAGTGAGTCTCACAGAGGTTAAATTACTTGCTCAAAGTTACATAGGAGGGAGACCCAGGATTTGAACCCAGGTGCTCAAGCCCCAAATTCTAATTCACAATGCTGAATATAATGGGATTCACTTAAAGGTCACATAGATAGCTAGCAGGCAGTCAGGAGTTCTATATACAGGACTAGATAAGACTTTAGTGACCTCCAAATACCACATTTGAGGCAACTACATGGTACAGGGGACAGAGTGCTGGGCCAGAGTCAGGAAAACTCATCTTCCTGAGTTCAAATCTGGCCTCAGACATTTACTAGCTGTGTGACCCTGGGCAAATCATTTAACTCTTTTTGCCTCAGTTTCCTCATCTGTAAAATGAGCTGGAGAAGGAAATGGCAAACCACACCAGTGTCTTTGCCAAGAAGACTCCAAATGGGGTCACAAAGAGTCAGACATGATAACAACAACAAAATACTTCATTTTACAGATGAAGAAACTGAGCCCCAAGGTGTTCGGTAACTTGCCCAGAGGAGAAGGGAGGTGGCCAAGATTAAGACTACTATAACATGAGTAGCAATTTTTAGAGCCATCTCTTTTCTAAATGCAATCAAATTTCAAAACAAGCTATAGCATATTTTGTCAGTTTAGTGTCCATTATACTGGCTTAAAATACAATTACCCTGGGCTGCCATAATTATATTTTACATGATTTGAGCCTGGTACTCCTGAATTTTAATATTCAATTTAGTTTAATTCAACGAACACTTGTTAAATGTAATTATTTTAATGGCAGTATGTTAGGTGCTGGAACCATAAGAAGAGAAACTATGTGGGGCAGAGGAAAGAGATGTATTTAGTACCAAAAGGTTCTAGGTTTAAATCCCAGTTCTTCCACTTACTTTTCTATTGGTATGTTCTTGGAACAAGTCACTTGACCTCAGCTTCCTCTCCTATAAAATGAGGGGGGTTGGATCAGATGACTTCTACATTCTCTTCCAGCTCTAAATCTATAATCCTATAATCATTGTTTCTACCTTCGAGGAGTTTACACTCTACTATGAGAGGAGATACTAAGTAAATACTTAAGTTCTAGTGTGAACGGGCAAAGGGAGACTGAGGATTCGGGGAAACATTTTCATTTGAGACTATAAGGGAAGACTTCATGGAGACGGTTTTTAGCAGCAGGTTAAACGTAGATCTTGGACGTCCCTTATAGATTTTGAAAAAGTAAATATTCTGTAAATTTTAAGAGACTGTATAAATGTGAGTTAATCTATTCCTTATCAGCCGTTTCTATATTATTTCTGCTAGATAAAGGGCTTCATAGGTCTTTCTAGGTCTAGCCTGGGAACCTAGCCACCACTTTAAATGTATTTTCCTGGGAAAATGTAAACAAAAGAACTTTGGGACACACAGCCTTAGGTAGGAGGTTTCTTCCAGCCAGCTCAGGAGAGGGCTCAGCTCCTCCACCGCACCCCGCCCTCAGCCTCCTTTCCCTCCCTCCCTCCTTCACTCCGTGACGTGCCGCAATGGCCTCTATCACACAGGCTCTGGGGGAACATGCGCACTGCCGCCACTTGTTTCTCAGCTAGCCCGAGCTCGCCGCGGCGCTTGTCAGTCTCCGCTGTGCGGGTCAGCGAGCGAACTGCACGGGCTGTAGTGCCCCCTCGGGAATTTGACTGGCCGGTGCCTGGGAGGCTTGGCGGCTTGGCCGTGCGTCTTCCCCGCCTCTACCGTGCCTCTTCTCCCTTTCCTTCTAAAAAACAGAAAGAAAAGAAAACCCAGCAAGTTCCATCAGACTGGAGACACACTCCAGAGGCTCCCACAGCCGTGCAGCTTCTCTGCAGGAGGCGGCGGCGGCACCAGTAGGAGTCGCCGGGGGCTGCTCCGGGTCGCGCGTCGCTCCAGAGGAACCCCGCAGCCCTAGCCGCTGCTTGCTGCCCCACTGCTGGCTGTGTGGGGTTCCAGAGCCCGTGCCCCGATCCGAGGCTGAGCGCGGACCGCACCAGCCGCCTTCTTCCACCATCTACACTGCAACCACTGTCTTCTGCGCCCCTGCTCCAGCTTCTGCTCCGGGCTGGGCTGCAGCCAGGCTCCGCAATCCCAGCTGCCACCCTAGAGCCTAGGCTGGGGCCGCTGCTGCAGCCAAAGCCGTCTGGATCCAGTAAGTTGAATATAGTTTTTCTGAAGTTGAATAAGGGGGCGGGGGACAGGGGGAGGAGAAACTAAGAGGCAGTGCTGGTTGTGCGTGTGTTTGTTTTTGTGGAGTGGGGGGGAGGGCGGAGAGAACCCTGTTGGGTGCTTGGAGGAATTGGCTTATGGCCCCCCTCTCTCATCTCCAGCAGTGTTTCTGGGCTTAGCTGCAGCTTGGGGCTGAGGGGTGGAAAGCGAGCCCCTACCTTCAGGCTGCACAGAGGAAGGGGGGTGTCGTGTCGGGTGACTGATTGGGGTGGGTGGGCTACTTACTGGGTGACAACCCTTGAACCTCTGACGAAGGCACCAGTTGGAAGCGTGCTCCGCGGGGACAGGTGCTCTGATGGTATTTTGCCTCATTCTAACCGCACATTCCAAACATCTTGAGAGAGAGAGAGAGAGAGAGAGAGAGAGAGAGAGAGAGAGAGAGAG
>NW_027186304.1:95664444-95682930 GCF_028583685.1 Petaurus breviceps papuanus | reverse complement strand
GAGAGAGAGAGAGAGAGAGAGAGAGAGAGAGAGAGAGAGAGAGAGAGAGAGAGAGAGAGAGAGAGAGTGTGTGTGTGTGTGTGTGTGTGTGTGGCTGATGTTGTGTCTCATGTCAGGTCTGCACTGGAGTTGATTCTGCGGGTTTCCGTCAAGCTGGGACTGCAATGGACCCGTGTCTTTTGCGTGAAGGGAGCCAAGAGGAAAAGCAGTTTTTTCCAGGTCACTGGTCTGCATATCTCCCTCAGTTCTCAGCACTGAGGGGCAGAAGTTAGCGTTAGGAACTGATCTCTTTAGGGGGGAAATAGATTTGCATACAAATCCAACACTTGGATGGAAGGTGGCATAGGAAGAAATAAAAACGAAGAAGCAGCAGTTTTCTTGTAACTTTAGGAATGTAGGGGAAATTGACAAAGGGCAAGGATTCAAATTGAGAGGACTCAATGACTTTACCTTAGCTGTCATTTTTAATGTAAGGAGAACAGTGAAGTCTCTCTCCGAGCGCGTGTAATAACTCCATCTCTCACTGCAGTGTCTGCAGCTTTGGGGCTCCCCTCGATTTGGTTAACATCCAACTTCATCAGTATTTAATGCAAATGCTGACATGCTATAGGAGCCTGCAGTTTGAATCATAGTCTACTTTTCAAATTGAAAAGCCTTCTCTTAATAGAATAACAGAAGGAAGAGCTGAGTCTATTTTCAAAGCAGCAAAGAAATCAGATGCATAAATCACTTTTGAAAATCAGATAGATACAATTTGTACCGCCTTTGAAGACCTTCCCTTATGTTTTTTTACAAAAAGTGGAAAACATGCTTGCCAGACAGTTGTTGAGCCTGAAAGTTAAGTGTGCTGATGGGCCTAATTAACTTAATAAACAGAGAGAATGATTTATAGATAGCTGAACTCTACTACTTTAAAGGATAGAACTCTTTAACCTTTCTTTCTCATCTCTTCCCCAGAGGATTTCATTTAAACGTAGCAATATATCATCATTGGTGTTTAATTCTTGAGTTGATTAAATTTATAAGAGAAGTAGATTTTGAAATTCAGCATTACTGGGAGGCTATTAGACAGTGACTGTAGAAAAAGATTAAAGAAACCATTTTAGGATGTATCTGATTTAGAAGCCTTTGAAAACACTATGCAGAATTGATCTTATTCCAGTGTCAGAATATTTTTCTTAATTTGGATTTAAGATAAAAGGAATTAATTCCATTATAAGCCTAAGCATGTGATAAGGCACATGACTAGACATTCAACTGAGAGAAAATTACATTTTATTTAAAGTATTTCATTATACAGAACCCTTGTTCTGGGTTCCATGTATGATGCATATGTTGTCTGATGGAGTAGATTTCTTTTTTACACCTTTAGGCAATTTGCTAATTAAAATTTTTTTTCCATAAAGCATGAAATATAATGTTATTTTTTTAAAGTGCCATTGTTAGTGCCTGGCAACTTACTTGAAAATATCCTTGTCTCCCTCTTTTAAATATCTACATATTTTAGTTTCTTAGGATATTTAATCTTAATGGATAGCAAAGACTTACAATTTATGATAGTATAATATATCCTTTTCCGATTAAATAATTTTATGTGTATCACAGTTTTAGAAAATGTGTTTCTAAATGGGCTATGTTATGGGTCTTTGATGACTGGTAAAGGTAGCAAGAATTGTTGAGCAAATTGTTATTTTTCCTGTGTGGGCATGACTACAGATCTTTTCCCTACCTTTGTAAATATAGCTGAAATGACTTGTTACAGATAATAAGCCACAAAAAATTTATCAAATTTACCCATCTAACTTTAAAAAAAAATTTTTCTCCAGTACATCTTTTTTTTTGTATGTTGCATCATTGTGTAAAATTAAATAAGAAATATTTTTCCTTCACATAGAATAACCATTTGTCACAGTTTGTTTGCATTCCAAAGTCTCTTCCAGAATGTTTTATTTTGTTAAAAGACTATATACTCTAGTAAACTTCATTAAGCAGTCTTCTAGAGATTGAAATGGATTATGTATACACTGCTTGTAATGTGTATCTTTTCACTATCTCCAGGACCCTGATACTAGGCGTGGACTCAAGAAGTTGTGGAGTTGTTTTGGTTGTGTCTGATTCTTACATGCCCCCATTTGGAGTTTTCTTGGCAAAGACACTGGATTGGTTTGCCATTTCCTTCTCCAACTCATTTTTACAAATGAGGAACTGAGGCAAACAATTGAGGAAACCGAGTCATACGGGGTCAAGTGACTTGCCCAGGGTCACACAGCTGGTACAAGTGTCTCAGGCTGGATTTTAACTCAGGTCCCTCCTGACTCCAGGTCCAGTGCTCTATCCACTGCCCTCATGGGACTCAAGAAAACTTGAGTTCAGACTCAACCTCAGACACTTATTAACTGTATGGCCTTGAGCACGTCACTTAACCTCTGTCTGCCTCAGTTTCTTCAACTATAAAATGGGGACAATAATGACACCTACCTCATAAGGTTGTAAGGATCAACTGAGATAATATTTGTAAAACATTTATCACGTAGCTTGTTTTCTTCCTTCCACTGACATATGAGGGACACAAGCATTTGAGTTCATATAAACTCTGCCTTTTCATTAACTAAAATATTTTATCAAAGACAATCAAGGCATTCTAGTCCTATGTATATCCCTGTACTCTTGGAAAAACATGGCCCCTGCCTTCAAGGAGCTTACATTCTACTAATTCAAGTGATAAAAGAAAAGTAAATATCATCTGGGCAGCTAGGTGGCACAGTGGATAAAGTGCTGCTGGAAGACTAATTTTCTTTCTGCTCCCCCCCCCCCCATAGTATTTTATTTTTTCCAATTAATTGTAAAGATAGTTTTCAACAGTCACTTTGATAAGATTTTGAGTTCCATATTTTTTCTCCTTCCCCCCCTCCCAAGACTTTGGAAAGCAATCTGTACAGACAATACATGTACAATTATAGTAATCATTTCCACATTAATCATGTGGTGAAAGAAGAATCAGAACAAGGAAGAACCATGAAAATGAAAAAAAAGTGAAAATAGTATGCTTCAATCTGCATCCAGATTCCATAGTTCATTCTCTGGATGTGGATAGCATTTTCCATCATGAGTCTTTCGGAATTGTCTTAGATCACTGTATTGTTGATCATCCTACAGTATTACTGTTACTGTGTATAATGTTCTCTTGGTTCTGCTCACTTCAGTCTGTATCAGTTCATGTAAGTCTTTCCAGGTTTTTCTGAAATCCTCTTCATTTCTTTTCTTTTCTGTTCTTTTCTTTTTTTGCCTTTTTTTTTTGGAGGGGGGAAGGCAGGGCAATTGGGGTTAAGTGACTTGCCCAAGGTCACACTGCTAGTTTTGTGTTAAATATCTGAGGCAGGATTTAAACTCAGATCCTCCTGACTCCAGGGCCAATCCTCTATTCACTGTGCCATCTAGCCGCCCCCTCATCATTTCTTATAGCACAGTAATATTCCATTACAATAATATACCACAGCTTGTTCAGTCATTCCCCAATTGATGGGTATCCCCTCAATTTCCAATTCTTGACCAAATAAATGTTTTTACACATGCAGGTCCTTTCCCCTTTTTTATAATCTCTTTGGGATACAGACCTAGTAGTGGTATTGCTGGATCAAAGGATATCCACAGTTTTATAGCCCTTTGGGCATAGTTCCAAATTACTCTCTGGAATGGTTGGATCATTTCACAACTTCACCAACAATACGTTATTGTTCCAGTTTTCCCACATCTTTTCCAACATCTATTGTTTTCCCTTTTTTGTCACATTAGCCAATCTGATAGGTATGAGGTGGTACCTCAGAGTTGTTTTAATATATATTTCTCTAATCAATAGTGATTTAGAGCATTTTTTTATATGACTATAGATAGCTTTAATTTCTTCATCTGAAAACTGCCTGTTTGTATCCTTTGACCATTTATGAATTGGGAGGAAGACTCATTTTCCTGAGTTCAAATCTAGCCTCAGACACTTCTTGTGTGATCCTGGGCAAGTTACTTAATCCTGTTTGCCCCAGTTTCCTCATCTGTAAAATGAGCAGGAGAAGGAACAGCAGACCATTCCAGTATCTCTGTCAAAACAACAACAATAGCAATAACAAACAACACAAATAGGTGTCAAGAACCGAACAACAAGAAAATAAATGTCATCTGCTCCGCTTTGAAAGTAGCTTTGGCCTTTTGAAGGTGGGAGAGATCACTTTTAGTGGGTGGAAATCATCAGAGAATTTGTGAAGGCATTCACTTTATCCACTGTGCCACCTAGCTGCCCAGATGATATTTACTTTTCTTCTTTCCCCTGAATTAGTAGGTAAGCTCCTTGAAGGCAGGGGCCATGTTTTTCCAGGAGCATGGGGATAAACATAGGCCTAGGATGCCTTGATTATCTTTGATAAAATATCTTAGCTAATGAAAAGGTAGAGTTTATATGAACTCAATTGCCTCTGTCCCTCATATGTCAGTGGAAGGAAGAAAACCTGGGCTTTAAGGACTAGAGGAGGTGGGGAAGGGTGTCATGGGTAAAATTAATAGCATAAGTAAGGTACAGAGATAAGAAAATATAAGGAGTGTAATCTAATGGGACTGAAGGATAGGGTACATATAGGAGAGGACCACAAAATAAATTATACAATTTAAGTTTGAAGGGCCCTGAATACTAAGCCAAGGAATTAAATGTTTTTGTGGAAAAAAATAATCTGATCAGGCCTGTGTTTTAAGAAGAATAACATGGAAACAGTATACTGGAGAGACCAGTAGAGATTGTTGCAGTAGTCCTGGAGAGATGCAATGAGAGTTGTGAGATTGGAAGGGAGAGATTCACCAGACGTTTCCCAGAACTTTGTGACTCACTGGATATGGGTAGAGAGGTAAAAGTTGGGGATTTCGAATCAGAGTTTGGTGATGGTGTTACCAGAGACAAAAAGGCAGGTTGAGAAGCCCTTTTGATGGGAGGAGATAGCAAGTTCAGTTTTGGACATATTTCCTTAGAGGTGTTAAGATATCAAGATGATGAACAACAGGCAATTGAAAATGAAGTACTGGGGTGGCTAGGTGACACAGTGAATAGAGCACTGGCCCTGGAATCAGGAGGACCTGAGTTTAAATCCGGCCTCAGACTCTTACCACTTACCAGCTGTGTGACCTTGGGCAAGTCATTTAACCCCAATTGGCCTGCTTTCCCCCCTCCAAAAAAAGCAAACACCCCCCCCCCCCACTCACAAAAGAAAATGAAATACTGGAGCTTCACAGAATGATGTGAGACAACACAGAGTTAGGGGTTATTCACACAGGAAAGATGATTGAATGTACAAAGTAGATTTGGGATGTTAAGGGATAAGAAACACTCATCACTGGGGTTGTCCACAGAGGTGCCCTGTGGGGAAGCAGCACTTGACAGAAAGTCCATAAATAAGTGTGTTGATGATACATGGGGCAGCTGGGTAGTGCTGTGGTTAGATAGTCAGGAAGATCTGAATTCAAATTCAGCCTCAGATACTTACTAACTATGTGACCCTGGGCAAGTCACTTAACCTCTGTCTACCTCAGTTCCTCATCTGTAAAATGGGGACACACTGGAAAAGGAAATGGCAAACCACTCTGGTATCTTTTCTAAGAAAGACAAGTCCGTGGAGTCATGTAGAGTGAACAGTCACACAACTGAATGACTGGACAATAGACTATATATAAAAAAATAAATGTGAAGTTTCAGAGGAAGGAGAGCATTTAACCACTGAGGGAATCAGATATGCTCTGGAGCTGAGCCCCACCTGAGAAGGGAGAGGGTTCTAGGAAAGATGGTTAAGAACAACCTTTGGGAATGCCTGCATCTGTGGTACAGAAGGAGGAAGAGGAGCCAATGAAAGAGGGAAAAGAGATTTGACAAAAATCAAGGTGACATAGGGGAGTGAGGTGGCACAGTGGATAGAGGGCTGGCCCTGAAGGCAGGAGAAGCTGAATTCAAATTCAGCCTCAGACACATACTAGCTGTGTGACCCTGGGTAAGTCACTTAACCTTGATTGTCTAAAAAAAAAAAATCAAGGTAATGTGGTGCCAGGGAACCCTAAAGGAAAAAGTTCCCAGGAGGGAATGGTTCATCATAGTGTCACTGATAGCATAAGAAGAAATTAGGAAAGGCTATTGGGATTAGGCCAACTTTAAGGCCAACAGAAGAATCCAGAATGCAAGAGTTTAAGGAGTAGATCCCATCTTTTAAGAAACTTGGTGTAATGTAATGCCAAGGAAAGGCAACTTCCCAGGTTCAAAATACCAGCATAGGTGCTCTCTATTTTATTCAGTGACAAACCAAGAACAGAGAAGATCAAAACATGACATCATTCAAAATACAGCATTTACTAAGTGTGATTAAATAATCTCCAAGGACTACCCCACCCCAGGACCTTCCAATCATTCAATCAATTACAAAGTCTCTGTTCTAAATACTTCTCCACCCCTAGGCTATACCTTAATTAAGTCCACCACAAAACCCCTCTTCTCAAATGGAGATTAATTTCCAAACATAAGGTCAAAAGTTCCCCACCCCTGGATCACAATTGAATCTACCCCAGAGTTACATCAAGTTTAAACACAGCACTTAATACCCAAATGGAGGTCTTTTCTTCATCTTGACAAGAGGCAAGTTCTCAGCAAACTTAGTTCCTGGGGAGACAAGGCTTAGCAAAACCACAAGATACATTGCCAGTCCCTTCATGAATTTATCCTCTGTCTGTAGAACAGTCCTAGAACCCCTGAACACATTAGCAAAGCCCTCTCCCAGGATTTCTGTAAACATACAACAAGAAAATCCTTCTTCAGGGCTTCTGAACCAACAGAAAGGCTCCCAGACCCCTGCAACAACAGCACTGTCCTTCACCAGTGGACAGTATTCACTCTGTCTGCAGGACAGTCTCCAGACCCCTGCAACAACAGCACTGTCCCTCACCAGTGGACAGTATTCACTCTCTGTCTGCAGGACAGTCTCAGGGCTTCTTAACCAAATGCCAGGTTCCAGGACTTCTTCAACAGGACAGTCTTTCACCAGTGGACAAATCTGGCAAAATAACATCAAAACAGACAGACAAAGTACCAGCAAAACAGCCATGTCTCCTCAGTCCTTGGCAGCTCAGGGGGCAGGTCTCAAAAGTCCAGGGCAATTCAAAGCGGCCACCAGCAATTCTCTTAGCCTCTCTCTCTCCACGAGGTGCTGCTTCCAAAAAAGATCTTCCGCCTCTCTCTAGTGTCTCTCCAAATCTACATCACCAGCTCCTCCCAGTTCAGGACTTTCTTTTCACATCAACAAGCCCATCCCACAGGTGGGATTAACAAGCTCTGGGTTTTAACACAATCAATTTGAAAACCAAGCCAATACAGGGGAATCTTTAATTGCCATTACTATCACACTTGGTTAGTGGGGCTCAGTGAGTAGAACACCGGCCCTGGAGTCAGGAGGACCCGAGTTCGGATCCAGCCTCGGACACTTAACACACACACACACACACACACACACACACACAAACTAGCCGTGTGACCTTGGGCAAGTCACTTAACCCCAATTGCCTTAAAAAAAAAAAGAAACTTGGTTAGTGGAGGGAGGAAGAGTGATTGATAGATATATTTGGATAAGTAGCATTAAAGAAAATTCTTGGCTACAAATTATTTATACCAGATACAAATATGCACCTGGAACCATGGGGCAAAGACCGACAACCACTTAGCATCCAGGTCCCAGACAAATTAGCAAAAAAAAAAGAGCTTTGGAGAGTTTTCTTAGGGTGACTTGGGTATAAAGGAAGTCTAAAGTCGTCTGGCCTCTAAAGTCTTTGAGACACCTTAATTTTCTAAAATCATCACTTTTGGGGACGTGGCTGCCAAAGTAGACCTTTTCATTGCAGAGCATTTTATACATTTCAAAACATTTTTACTTTGTTATCGCTCCTGAACATAATAATATAACCCTATAAGCTACGTAGAATAGGTGATTTTATCTTTATTTTACAGATTAAAAGCCCAGCCATAGTCTGGGGTAAGGAATTTATGTGACCTTGAGGCCACAGGTTCCCCACCCCTTCATAGATAAATGGTGGCTTGCCTAAAGTGAAACAGCCAGTTAAGCACAGTGTTGGCCCTAGAATTTGGGACTGATGAGACCTGAGTGAAAATCCTGCCTCAGATACATACCAGGTGTACAAACTTGGGCAGGTCATTTACCTTTCTCAGACTCATCTGTAACTGAAAATAATGATCACAGGATTATTGGTGAGGATCAAATTATATAATTTAAGTTAAAGCACTGTGCAAAATGTAGAGCACATGTTATCTACATTATTTTTCTTATTAGTCTAGTGTTTCATCCATTACTATCTAATAACTAGACAAATAGGAAGTCTCTGAGGATTGACTTTTGGCTGCTGCTGTGTTGGTCAATGGAAGACAAGTTGATTAGAGATGTCTGGTGATTGTAGAGCCTAGACTATGCATCTCTGTGTCTTAGGCAAGGTCTGAAAATTCACTCTCCTTCTATACCCTCCCCCCCTTATTTCTACTGTGTTTTAATGAGTACAGTTTTAAAAATGAAAGTTTTCAGCCTTCATTATAATATATTTGGTTTGATTTACAATAAATACCTAAGTGCAATGAACAGTAGCATTTATTGCTATTAATTTTTTTTTGCTCATCAATTTTCTCTTGCCCTCTCCCCACCTCTTAACCTCCTTCTTTGTACATAGAGAAACTTAAACTATTGCCCACTTTGTGTACCTCTAGGGCCAACTCCAGATGGTGGCATGACAAGTTTCCTGTTCACAAACAGCAGTTGGTACCCACTGTACAAAAATTTAATATCTACATCTTTTGGGGGAAGAAAAGATATTAAGATTAGGAGGCCCAACCATCTTAAAAAAGGAAACCACATGGTAGTTTTGTGAAACAGGAAATATAAATCCTTCAAATGATAGTGGTGCCATAGGGTGTTTATCTCTATGAGGGTAAATGTTTGCATCATAGTAATATGTTTATAAAGGAAATGAGAAGCAGAGAAATCTGATTTTTCTTAGATGATTAAAAATGAATTTTATTTAAAAAGCTTAAAAAAATGTCAACAATAAATATTGGGGAAATCACTCTTCCCCTCACCTTGTGCTCCCCTTCCCTCAGGGAATAGCACATTATTAACAACAATGTCATCTATCATTTCCAAGAAGAATATCTTTTTTTATAAAAGAAGATTTAATGCATAAATCTGAAAGAATGATCAATGGTGATCATCCGTTTTGAATTGTGTTGTTCTGGAGTAGGAAGGTTTCATTAAAATCCCCATCTCTCCCCACCCCCCATTTCTAGTTCCCATCTTGACAGTGATAACTATGTAATTTAAAGTCTTTTTGGGAGCCCTTCCAAAATGTATACTCTAAATTTTTTTCTCCTGATATCTGATCAGTGGCAAAATGTGTTGTTTTAGTGACATTGTATTTGGAATTGTCTTAATGGCATCTTAATTTTTCCCTACACTTACACAACTTTGTTTTATGGGAACTCCTTGGTACATTTGTTTTAAATAACCCACTGGTCTACATGAGTAAGTTCAGAGAATCAGGAGAACTTTAGGTCTGGTATTTAAGGCACATCATGTTGGGCTGGACTCAAAAGATATCCTATCTGAACTCCGTTAGTGCTGTGAAGGGAACAATTCTAAAAAAAAAAAAAAGTTCTGAATGTCAAGTTACCAGCATTTTATTTTCATTCTACCCTGGCCTTTCCCCATCTTTCAGGACCTGACATTCTCTACTTGCCACACCCAGTGTTCTTTTGCATTTGACCGGCACTTGAGTCACCGATGACATTTGTAACATTTTAATTCTGAGAAAGACCAACTTTGCCCAAAACAAACTGTGAATTTGTGTGGTATGTAGTACAAACTAACACACATGACTTTATTCATTTTTTGAATGCCCCAATATAAAAATTTTGTTAAAGGATCAATTTCTCATTTCAAGAAAACAAAAAAGCATGTCACAGGTAGTATTTTAATTCAGTTCTTCAAAAGAACATAAGAGCTGGAATAAACCTTAGAACTCACCTTGTTGAACTTCACATTTTACAAAGAAGGAAACTCAGACCTAGAAAAGCCATGCGAGCTGCCCAAGGTCACACAGCATGACCAAATGGTCAGATTCTCTCATTATGTAACTCATAACTCTGAGATGGGTCTGAAGTGACTTTATTGATAAAATGAGAGTGTTGAATTTGATAATCTTTCAGCCCTTCCAGGTCTCAGTTGGATGATGTTGCGAGTTAGACACAGAATTCACATCCATATTTTCTTACTTCAAATCTATTATTCTTTCAACAAATAGATGTCTAATATACAGAAATGATTTCTTTCTAGCAAGTAGAGCTCTCCAGAAATAGAATGAGTTGTCTGGGTAAGAGTCAGTTTACTTGTGTTGAAGTGGCCGCTAGGTGAATGCCCACTTACTGCAGCAAGTAGGGCTGGACCCGAAGGCCTTTCCAGTTCTGAGGCTCTGGGCTTCCATGAGACTGTGAGCTCCTTGAGAACACGAACTGACTGTCTTTTATCTTTCTTTGTATCCCTAGCATTTAGCACAGTACCTTAGGCTTTTAGGTTTTATTGATTGACTATTTGACTGCCACTGGGGTCTCAGCTAAAAGCAAAGGGAAAAAACAATTACAACCAAACTAAAACAGGTCATTAAGGTAGCTGGAGGACTGACATAGGAGACAACTGATAGTTTATACAATTAGTAACTGATTAGAGGTAGATGAGAAAGATCAGGAAACAATAGCTTTAAATGAAAATAACTTTATTGTAAAAGTCCTTGAAAGCGAGTGAAAAGCAGAATATGATTATGAAGTAAATAGGAGCAGTTGGAGAGAGGTGAATTTGAAAAGCTTGAAAGACAGCAAAAGAGAAATTTTAGAATTCGTTACTGATATCCACATAGATTCTGTAGTCTTGTTTATTCAGGAATTTAAAAACAAGTTATTTATCATTATACATGAAATTATAATATATTGGGGAATGGGTTTTTGTTTCCTCCTTGATGGTGGTAGAAATTACTAGAGCTACAGGGAAAACAAGAAGACCACCTGGAGCCTCACTAGGCAACAGATGGCCCGTGGCTTTTGAGTATATTGAATAAAATCCTTAGTGATGTAGCATTTGTGTGACATCTCCAAAATGGACTTCATGAATGATTAAAAATGTGATTTTTATCATAATTATTAAATGAATAAGCTTTGATTTTGCTACCTGGGATATACAAATAACCATAAAGTAGAAATAAGGTTTTTTGTTTTGGTGTATGCAGTCAGTCATTATAGCTACACTATGTGTTTTTTAAGACAATGAAAGTAAAATTACTTTTTTGGAATATACACATATACAAGGAGAAAGTGAAGGTAGTTTTGTTGTGTGTAGTTTTTTTTTTACTGGTCAAGTTAAAGCACTACACTCTAGGAATGAAGTGCTGGTAGGGATCCAGATATCAATATTATGCAACAAGTTATTTATGCAAATGTCTGTGATTACATTTCAATAGCAGTAACCCACACATTTGCCCAAGTAATCGCAGATAAATTTACTGTACTCAGAAAAGTCTTAGGTTTTCTGAAACATCTCCTTTTACTTATTTTCATAATTAAAAAAAGAAATCCCTTTGATTTATAAGCCAAGTGAATAAAATAATCATGAAAAAAATGGAATAACCCCTTTATGTTCCTTTAGATACATTATTTAGATTAATGAGTCTGGAAGGAGTGGTACATGATACCACTGACTCTGGAGGTGTATGGTTTGGAAATGATTGGGAAATGACATGGAGGCCTGGTTCTAGGTAAGACAGAGTGAAAACTTTCAGACTCTAGGGACACAGGGACAGAATCCAGGTGGTTAACTTAGAGAATGTGGAGGAGGATGGCGGGAGCAGAGGCAGTAAGATCTGGAAATGGCAGGGTTTCTCATCAGTGTTGGCACACTCTTCAATGATGCTGATCCCTACCCATCCATGTTGTCTTATTCCGTGTAACTCTCATCTATGTCCTGTCATAAATCTGCCGTGAAGAATCCAACCAATGTGCCTCAGAATTTTCTCAAGTTCTTTTGAAATTGTAGGGATACCAGTGGATCCTCATAAGGCAGTCAAGGCATCCTAGCAGAAGCAAGGCACTGGGTGGGAGAGATAGGAGGGAGCATGTGCCAGGCAAGACAAACCACCATTTCTACTATTGCCACCTTGACCACCATCTCCCCTTAGACTGTGATTGAGACAGACCAGGATGCTTTTGGAATAGCAGTTCTTCCATCTCGGTGTCGGCAGCCATCATCCCGTGAAACAACCCATTGGGAGATGCAGCCTGACAAATGCTCTTGCAGGGTCTGCAGCCACGTGTGTTGAAGACCGAGAAAAGAAAGTTCTTTTTAAAATAATTTGGGTTATTATCAAATGGTTTAACATCAGAAACTTAGATGATTTTACCAGTGAAACAATGACGTTATAGAAGAGGCATTAACATCTGGTTTGCTGATAAGCTGTAAGGACAATCACTTGTAATTTCCATCTGACTCACAACTGAGATTTTCCATATATTTATCTCCTATTTAGAACATGGGTTCTCTGAGTGCAGGGACTGTTCTACTTTATTGTTTATATCTTTAGGCTTGGCATAGTGCTTTACATACAGTAAGCAATTAATAAATGCTCTGTTCATTCATGCTGCTTACTTGTTGGGACAACTAGGTGCCTAAGTGGATAGAATCCCAGGCCTGGAGTCAAGAATAGTCATCTTCCTGAGTGCAAATCTGGCCTCAGACATTTACTAGCTGTGTGACCCTGGGCAAGTCACTTAACCTCATTTGCCTAGGTTTCTTCATCTGTAAAATGAGCTGGAGAAGGAAATAACAAATCGCTCCAGCATCTTTACCAAGCCCCAAGAAGGGTCATGAGGCCTGGACACGACTAAAATGACTAAACAGCAACAACAAATTAACTGTTCTTCCTCACTCTTAGTATGTGACTGGTTAATCTTTCTTCTCATTTCGGTTTTCTTTCCAAAACATAAATCTTCAATATTCTACAAACCACGTAAGCAGCATCATCATGACTTTTGTGATATATGGGACTTCATAATATAATTCTTAGGATGGTTTTTGAATTGCTGAAGTGGGTGGTCAAATGAAGAATCTGTCATGTTGTCCCTCTTAAATTATTCTTCTCTGTCAGATTAATGACGTCACTCACCTTCTTTCCTCCTTTCCTATCTATGTAATCATCTGTGTATCTATTTCTCTGTCATCATGTTACCTATAAACCTACAAAATACATTGGGAAGCTAAAGAATTAAGTTTTATTAAGTAGCATGAAATAAATGAGTTCCAGATCTTACTCTAGAAGCCAAATGTCATGATATTTATATATGTATGTATGGTATCTATACAGAGGGATATAAAATCATTATAAAATTAGTTCTGCATAAGTCAGAGAAGTTTCTTAATTGAACAATTGTTTTTATCTTCTAAATTTTAATACCCTTGAAATAACCTGAAGAAACTTCATTATATCAGATGCTGTATATATGAACAATATTAATACATTAATGAAATTATGGCTATGCTTATAGATAATCTTTAAAAATATGGTCTATAATGGTATATTCTACCTCTCCAGATGGTGACTAGGAAGCTTGTCAAGTGAATATTTCCAGATGAAAGCAATTTCTAAGAAGTTGCATGTGCTAATACTTATCCCTAAATCTCAATTTCAGGCTTCACAAGGCCAATTTTGCATTTTACCTTCAGTAAGAATATTGAATTTTTGGACATAGCTTTTCTCTGCCTGGCTTGATCTTTTGTCCTGGTTGTTGCTTTTGTTTAGAAAAAAATAAATTTACAGAACAAATGAAGGGAATCTATCACCTGACTCCTTGGTTATTCCAGTGACCTGACGAGAAAGTCCTATCACCAGTGTGCAGTCAGTCCCCTTTTCCTTAGTCTGTTCTGTACATGCCACCAGATTTCAGATTGATCTTTCCTAGATGTCTCTTGTATTAGATCACTTTACTAAGCAAAAATCTTCAGTTCCATCTTGTTGCCTACAGCCCTAAAGGGTCATGTTCAAGGCCCTCCATAACCTACTTCTCTTCCCAACTACATCTGTGACTTATCGCCAGCAAGAACCACGTACTCCAGCCAAGATGATGAGCTCACTCCTCACCCCAAGATGCATTAAGATGATCTTCCTAAAGTACAACTTCTGTGTCACCCCTCCCGCCTTCCATTTCCCCAGTGTAGTAACCCGTTTGGTGTTCAAAGCCCTACTTGACTTCCCCTCTCCTCCCTTCCAGCCGTCTTATTCCTTATACTTCTCCATGTATTCCATGAGCTAGTGACAGTGGGTTCCTTGCTATTCCTCAAAGAAGACTATTCACCTCCTGACTGGACATTTTCACCAGTTGTTCTCTCTCCTCATCTCTGGCTTCCTGCAAGTCCTAGCCAAGATCCTACCTTCTACAGGAAACCTTTCCCAATCCTCCTCCACTCTAGTGCCTTCTTTTTGTTGATTATTTCCAATTTCTCCTAAAAATAGCTTGTTTATACATATTTTTTGCATATTGTCTCCCCAATTTGATTGTGAGCTCCTTGAGAGCAGGGACTGACTTATCTTTTGTTTTTCTTTGTAATCTGAGAACTTAGCATAGTGCTGGGAACATAGTAGGGAATTAATAAATGTTAATTGACTGACTACTATATTTATTCTTGCGTCTGGACTTTTTATTATATTGGTCCTCCCTTTTGGAAGATCCTTACCACTCACATGCATATTCAAAGTCTACGCAGCTAGAATTCCACCTCTTCCCTAAAGACTTATAATAGAAAATCTGAGCTTGGATGATGCCTTAGAGTTCATCTGGGGTGGGGAACCTGCAACCTCAAGGCTACATGTGGTCCTCTAGGTCCTCAAGTGTGGCCCTTTGACTGAATCCAAACTTCACAGAACAGATCCCCTTAGGCCAATCTTCTTATTTTATTTATCAAGACACTAAGACCTCAGGAGATTAAGACATTTAGGAGGTTAAATGACTTACCCAAAATCATATAGCTAATGTAGAAAGAGCACAGGATTGGATGTCAGAACACCAGGGATCAAATCCTGGTGATTAAATTTAACTACTTGTAAGTCACGTTCCCTTTCTGAACCTGTTTGTTCATCAGTAAAATGAGGGAGGCTATCTTTCTTTCAATACTATACTGTTGTTATCGCAGAGCTGAGATTAGAATCTCTATTTCCTAGACACACGACTCAGCACTGTCCCCTGCTGTATCATTTCACCCCAGACTTTTCTTTTTAGTCCATAGCACTTACAGCTTGATGTCAGCAGACATTTCCTCACATACCCTTTTCTCTTACTTGACTTTTAAGGATGACATAAGTTCAAATTTGGCCTTAGACACTTACTGAGTGACTCTGGAGAAGTCCCTTAGTTCCTGTCTGCCTCAGTTTCCTCATCTGTAAAATGGGAATAATAATAACATCAGCTTCATAGAGTACTTATAAAACTCTTTGCACACTTTAAAGCACCATGAAGATGCTAGCTGTTAATTGTCAAAATCATCATCATCATTAACATATGGTCCTAAGCCATATCTTTTTTTGTTTGTTTTGCTTTTTGGAGGGCAATTGGGGCTAAGTGACTTTTCCAGGGTCACACAGCTAGTTTTTTTGTGTTAAGTGTCTGAGGTCAGATTTGAACTCAGGCCCTCCTCACTCCAAGGCTGGTGTTCTATTCAATGCGCCACCTAGCCGCCCCCAGCCATATCTTTTTAACTTGACTACAGGCTCTCTCTAGACATGGGCAGGGGCAGCTAGGGTGACAGAGTGGATAGAGCACCAGTTCTGGAGTCAGGAAGACATTCAAATCTGGCTTCAGAAACTTGCTAGCTATGTGACTTTGGGCAAGTCACTTACCACTGTTTGCCTCAGTTTCCTCAAATGAAAAATGAGCTGAAGAAGGAAATAGCAAAACACTGCAGTACCTTTGCCAGGAAAAACCCAAATGGGGTCATAGAGAGTTGGACATGACTGAAATGATTCAACAACAACAAAAGACACGGGCAGCCTTCCTCAATGTGGTTTAGTAGAAGATGCTTGAAATTTGAAGTCAAAAGACTTTGATTTGAGCCCCAACTCTGATACTTATTAGTCCTGTGACTGAGCAGGTCATGATCTCTTTAGACCTCTGCTTCCTCAGCCTATAAAATAGCGTTAATCCTATGTACTCTGTTTTCCTCACAAGATTGTTGTGAGGAAAGAGCTTTATAAAGCCTTCAAGTACCGTTATTAATGAAAATTCTTACACTTGCTACCTCTTGCAGCTTCTAGGATATTGATGTCCATACAAGTAGATGTTCAATGAGTATTTGTTGAGAAAATAATATAATTTTCCTATTTCTGTATTTCTTCCTGTTAGAAGGAGGGTCAGAGGAGGTGGACAAAGATGGATCTAGGATTTCATTAAGATAATTCTGGGTAAAGAAACTCCTTTTATACATGAAAGTCAACTGTTCTGCAACACATAATCTACACAGTTGCCTTGGGGCATTTAGAAATTAAATGACTTGCCTAGGATTACACAGTCAAACACTGGATCAATTAACTAGCATTAATTAATGCTTTTTATGTGCCAGGCACTTGGTAGGCATTGGGGAAACAGATAAAAGTGAAATAATTTCTGTCATCAAATTTACAATCTATAGGACTGTAGATCTACAACTAGAAGGGCCCTTAGAGACCATCTGGTCCAACTCCAACTTTTTGCAGATGAGGAAACTGAAACCCAGGCAAGATTTAAACCATTGGCCTGTAACAGCTTGGTGGCACAGTGGATAAAGCCCAGGACTCAGGAAGACCTGAGTTTTTTTTTTTTTTTAAAGCAATCGGGGTTAAGTAACTTGCTCAAGGTTACACGGCCAGTTGTTTCTGGGTGTGGTGCTGAGTGTCTGAGCCCGGGATTCCATCTCCAGGTCTTCTCAACACTGGAGCCGGTGCTCTTACTTGCTGTGCTACCTGGCTGCCCCTAAGACCTGAGTTTAAATCCAGCCCCAGACAAGAGATTTGTAACCCTAATCAAGTCACTTAACCTCTGTCTTTCTCAGTATTTTCATCTATGAAATGTGGATAACAGTAGCACTTGCTTCCCAGGGTTATTCTGAGGATCAAACAAGATCAAATTTGTAAAGTAATTTGCAAAACCTCAAAACTGTATAAATGCTTATTTTAATTTATTATTATTAACAGTCTGATTCTCTTTGCACTGTTGCAAGTCTAATAAAAACAACCCTACACATACAGATGTATAAAAAATAAATGAGATAATTTTGTAAGATTAGGAAAAGTTTCATATAGAAGGTAGGGTCTGAACTGAGCTTTAAAAGAAACAATGGAGTCTAGAAGGCAGAGATAAGGAGAAATGGGTGCCATCTGAGAGGAATACTAAGAAGGCTAATTTGGTTAGACCATAATAGGTGTGAAGGATAGTAATAAGGCTGGAAAGTTAGGAATAGGCTAAGTTATTAAAAAAAAAAAAGAAGCTTTAATTGCCAAATAATACCACTTGTATTTCATCCTTGATGACAATAGGGAGCCACTCTAGTTTATTGAGTAGGGGAGCTGACAAGATTAGAACTGAGCTTTTATGTCAGAGGCTAGACTTGAACCTTGGGTCCTCTATACTCTAAGCTAGCTAGCTGTTTCTCTTTACTGTATATGTCTGTATATGAAGTGTACTTATATAATAATGAGGCTAAATTCTTTGAGAAATAGCTCTCATTTTTAAAAGTCTCTAATAACTCACTGTGGCAGTTAGGTGGTTATTCAATTCAGAAAGACTCACCTTCATGAGTTCAAATCTGATTGCTGATACTTATCAGCTGTCACCTTAACCATGTTTGCCTCAGTTTTCTCATCTGCAAAATAAACTGGAGAAGGAAATGGCAAAACCATTTCAGAATCTTTGCCATGAAAACCGCAAATAGATTTTTTAGTCTATAGCACTTACTGTTGATGTAACCAGACATTTCCTCACATACTGTTTTCTACTACTTGACTTTTAAGGATGACACAAGTTCAAATCCAGCCTTAGACACTTACTTGCAGAGTGGCTCTGGGTAAGTCCCTTAGTCCCTGTCTACCTCAATTTTCTTATCTGTAAAAATGGAAATGATAGTAACACCTGCCTCATAGAGTTGTGAGGATTGGTAGATTGCCAGTAGACTAAAATGACTAAACAACTAATAACTCCCTATTGTTAATAGGATAAATTATATGCTGTTTAATGTCATTACAAAGTCTTCCCATCTGACCTCAGCCTCAAAATCTCAATTCCTTCCTTCCTTTCTTCCTTTTTCTTTCTTTTCTTTCTTTCTTTCTTTCTTTCTTTCTTTCTTTCTTTCTTTCTTT